>NC_092434.1:2670333-2983060 GCF_036169615.1 Heliangelus exortis
TCAGGCCCAAATGGGGCAGTGCACACACAGGTTCTCATGCCTGAGAAATCCAGGACAGAACCAAAGACATTTTCCCAAAAGAGACCAGGTATCCATGATAACTGGATTTGCTGCTGGCAGAGCAAGACTTGAATTTATGCCTCAGAAAGCCCAGGGCTTCAGAATCTCTACAAATTTGCCATGTGGCCAACAGGTCCCTTTAAATAAACTGTTCTGTAGGTTGACATTATACTTCAAAGATTGATAAAGAACTTTTGTTTCAAAAGGATGATAATCTAAAGAAAAATGCTGAGCTTTATCTTAGGAAAAACAAAACTGCTTTTAGCAGAAAGCCTTCTCTTATTCATCAGAGAAATAACAAAAAAATAACCAAAAAAGCCATCAGTAGCCTCAAAATTTCTTTGGTGTACCTCCAGGGGAAGTGACATTATCCTACTGCCAGTGACCATGGCAATTTTCTGAGGTGGTGACAGACAATGCTGCCCCCATGACTGCTGCTCTGTACCAAGACTTTGCTCCAGGATAATATTGCATGGAAAATTGGGGCTTCCTCAGGGCTGCTGAGCCAGAGTGACTCTTCCATGGTACATAGGAACACAGAGCTGTTCAGGCACCCAGCTTCAGAACCAAAAATTCAATACATACATGAAAAATTCCAGATTTTTAGTAGCTGTCATTTTGTTATAATAGCAACAAATTCTGCAAATAGACCCTTTTAAAAATTAGGAGGAAAAAAGGCAAATACTGAAAGCACTTGGCTTATAGATGCTTCCACAAAAGTCACTCAGAGTTTCATCACCGGTTTCCCCAGCAGCAGAAATTATCCCTTGGGAAATATGGAGAAAAAAATCAAAAGACAACTGCTAGTGCTCAGTGAGACATTCCATCAACCCAACGTGTCCTTTGACTTAATAACCATTTAGACATTAATCAATACCTGAGCTTTATCTCCCATCCAACTGAGATACTAAAATAGGAACAACGCAGATCATTATTTCATTTCACATCTTGGTGGTTTTTTTAGTGTTGTTTTTACAACTTTGCAACAAAGGTATGCACAAAAATATGAAGCGAGGGCAGCCTAAACAATTCCTAGTCTATTGTAAAACTGCAAATTCTCAATTAACCCCAAAACAATTTACAAAGATTCGACACTTCTAAAGTAATGAGAATTTAGAATGGATTGTATTATCTTCCCTGATTGCTCTGCAAAGCACTGTTGGCTGTGCAAATAAAAAACTGAATTGTATAACCTGTGATTTGGCACAGGATATTGTAAAAGTGGTACTTTGTCATTCCCACCACATTTTTTACTTATTGCAAGAGTATATTGCAGTACAGTTAAGATGATTGTTCTCTGTTTTTTTTTGCTTTTTTTTTTTTTTGTTAAGGCTCTGAAAGCAAAAGGTTTAGAATAGACTCATTAAGAAAAGCATTATAAAACCCAGAAGTATAGAATACAAAGCTTCACTTCCCAAATTTGACTTCAGTGGGATTTGCTGATTGCACAGCAGTTTTGAAAATCAGACCATTTTTTTTTAGCTGGTTAAAACGTGAGCCTGGGTGTGCCTCCTCAGTCTGAAAATCAGAAGCAGTTGCTGTGTCTGTAGGGCTGTATCCAGGACTAAGTTCTCTGGTGTGTCCCTTACTCTTTATTTTGGACTTCCTCTACATTGCAGTCGTGAAATTTAGTGCTTCTTTTTGGACTTCCTTTATTTCATTGTTGTGGCTTTATTTATATATATATTTGTATATTTTATATATATATTTTAAAGCATGCTAATAGCTTCCAGTTCCCAAGGGTTTATATGACACCAGGCATGGGCAGCTGGGTATATTTTGATATTTTGATTGTGACCCCCTTGCTCCAGGTTCCTGTCCTTGCATCTGTCAGCCAAGTATGGCAAAGAAAGGAATAAAAAAACCCTATTAAACTGGAAATTGTCTGCTGCAAAGTTTAATTCTACACCTTAAATATAGACCTAGAAACAGATGCAGAGTGGGTACAGAGGCAGAACAAGAGAACACAAATTGAAATATTCCCTTGGTCTGTTTGATGTACAACCGAAATAAAATAGCAAATATATGGAAATATTTTAAAATTTATAAATGGCATCTTTCCCTTCCTGTAAAACAGGAAATTTATTCAGAGAACCCCTCCTGGGCTTGCCAGCAGGCAGAGGTGCTGGTGCTGCCACCTTGATTGCTAATCACACAAGTTCCTTGCACAGAAGTGGTGAGAACACGGACACAGAAATCCAACCAGACCTTACACTGGCCAAAAAAAGAATTTCTCAGCCAAAAATGCAGAAGCCCAGGATGTCACAGAGGGGCAGACAGGCACTGAGTCAGATGCCACTCTTGGCAAGGACCTGCAGAGCTTGGTGGCTGCCAGGCTTTGCCCGTGGGGAGTGGAGGGGTCTGGGCTCTGAGGCTTGAGCAGAAAGAGAAGTCAGGGAAAATGCAGCAGAGCCAAATCTGTGCTGAATTTGGCAGCTGGGCAGGGTTGAGGGGGTCATCAGGGGGCACTTTGCAGCCTTGCACTGCTCAAGTGGTGTTGTACAGAGACTGCAGGGCCAGAAGGATGCAGCAGAAAGGAAGTGGCAATGGAAATGGCCCCAGGAAATACCTGGCTGGTTCTGCACTGGGGCTTGGCAGAACTGGGCAAGAGATTCTAGGCTGCTCTGGCTGAAGTAAGGCTTGGAGAATGGGACTTTGGGTCCTAGCTCCATCCCAAGGGAATTTTGGAAGGCTTTTAATTCATGTTGTGCCCTCAACTCCACTTAAAAGTGGTGAGGATATGTTTCTGCCTTGCAAGCTATTAAGAGGATAAAATCTATAAATGCTGCAAGGGGGCTGAGAACATAAAGCAGTGAGGGACATCAAAAGTATCATGAGAGACAGAATAGAAAAGAATAATTTATATAGATTTCTAAAGAAAAATATTTACTGGCATTTTGAAATATATCCTTTTTTTTAAACTATGCTTAAAGTAGAGTTAAACCCAGGTGAGTAAAAATTCTTGTTCTCTGTAATACACACCTGTATATGTGTGTGTACTCTTACTGGTCAAAGATGAAACTCAAAGTGTCAAAATAGAAATAGTAACCCTTCTCATAGGGTTTCAATCTGTCTGTCAGGAGTCAGCATCAGAAACATAACAAAGCTTATTGCTACATTAGGTTTACAAATCTCATTTGCTGCTCTTCTGCATCCTGGTCCCACTGACATAAGTAAAAAAAAAAAAAAAATCAGTTCTATAGATCTAATGTTTCAGCTAAGAATTATAGCTACACATTTGTGGTTTTTTGAACAAGAAGCATTCACATTATCCATGTTTCTGAGTCCAGAGCAGTTCACCTGCAATTAGGTGACACACTGAAGTTACCATACCTGTCTTGCTCCTGTTGGGACTATTTCAAGGTAAGAGAAGCCTCTGAATATTTTCTATGAGCTCTTCATGAACTATTCAAGTAAATTGATCAGTTGGGAAGGCAACTTTGTCTGTGCCAAAGTCTGTATAGCTCCCTTTAGTTTCTGAATGAAAAGAGTCTCTAAATGCAGGTATCCTGTAATCTTTAAAGCAAGCCAAGATGAATTTCATTTTACCAAGTCCACCTGAAAACTGAAAAATTACTAACTCTGGAAAAGGATTCACAGATATTTGGAAGAGATCAGTGTAGCAGATACAGCCTAAATAGATATTTCTATGTCAGCCATGGTGTTTTTAAGAGAAAAACAAAAACACCTCCCAAAATAGAAGTGTAACATTAAAAAACTGGATTAAAAGTGCATTGTGCTTCAGATGCTTTATGTAGGGATGACATAATGCAGAGCTTTAGAGCTCCACCTGCTTCCCATCATGCTCCATCTTTTCCTCTGTGCTATCATTACCTTTTGCCTGCACTAATTATGGCAACATATGGCACCAGAAAGGCTGGAAAGTAAAAGTTATTGCAATGCAGCAATTCTCCAGCTGAAATATGCTCCCAATTCATTAATGTTGACACACTGCAATTTCTCTGCTACTTGACCAGATGATAACAAAGGTGTTCCTGCTCCAATCCTGCTTTGAGAGAGCAACTTTCATTCCCTGTATGTCTCCCGTTGCTGAGCCATGCTGAATGAAAACAATAATATTAATTTTCTAATGCATGTTACCTCTAATGCCATCTAACTATGTTAACATTTGATTTTGTAAAGGTACTTTAAGATAACTTCCAGGCTCGTGCTTTTTTCTGTTTAAATGTTTGTGGCAGTAAAGTCATTGAAATGATGTTTTTGTAGCAGTTTGGGGTTTGCCCTCTTCTGCAGATAGTGAAAAAAAATGATGAATAATATGTAATAATTTCAAGGTGCAAGTGACTATACAGGTTTACTTTCCATTTTAGCCCTTGCTGCCTAAACACTGTGTTGTACAGGACAGTGACACCTGATCTGTGGTCCTTCTGTTCAGTGGGACACAGAATATCCTAGCAATTTCTTAGAGAGAGCTGAATTCACCATATTAACAAAAAATTCTAGCAATGTTGTGGAGGGGTAGCCAGTATCACATTTATCATATCACATTAATTTAAAGTATACTACAAGTAAACAGTTCTGCTGAAAATCAGTGATTCAGAAGGGCTTTTCATACCCCTTATCAATATTACTTATCAATATTACCCCTTATCAATATCATATGCTTCTCCATTTGGATACACAAATGCATTTTTCTTTCTTCCTGGCTCTTGAAGAGAACAACTTCTGCTGCTCCCCATGAGAGGATACTTTCACACCCTTCTGTGTAAGGTGGGCTCAAAGTGTGGGAGCTTGCTGTTCAACTTGGAAATGCCTGGGTTACATTAAGCTGTGTCACATCTCTTTCAATGACCTGGACTCCCACAGAGTGCCAGTCACAGAATCACAGAATAATTTGGGTTGGAAGGAACCTAAAGATCATCTGGTTCCAGCCACTCATCTCCAGCTCAGTAGGCACTGGTCTGCTCTGACAGTTTTGTGCCTTCTTTTAAAACTCCTTTAAAATAAGTGAACAAAGTCAGTGTTGTCAGAACTATAAAAATTACTATTTTGGGCCCAAGACAATGACAATTTCATAACTCTGTTGTTGCTCAGGGTGTTCTGGTTTGCAGGCATAACCGAGTAATAATTCAAAGCTAAGGTGGTTTTTTTTTCATAATTCATTAGCAATGCAAACAACACTGCCTGAAACAACAAAAGCCTGTCTGGGGGTGAGTGCTGTGTGGCAGAGAGCTGGGCAGGAACTGATGGCTGCTGCTTTTCATCTGTACACAAACTCCATTGCTCTTGGGAAACAGATAAAAACCACTGCCCTGGCACCTGCTGACTCCCCTGTTCCTCCTGCCCTTCAGCACCCTGAGCCTGGGCACCTTGTGCTTCCCAAGGGAACACATCAGGTAATTTCACTCTTTTTATAGACACACTGACTGTTCCATGTGCTCTTTGCCACAGGGCTGGGGCTTGTACACCCAGGACTTGGCTGTTAGGCAGTTCAGATGTACCTGGGATATTTGAGGATCCAGAAAAAGTTTGGAAGTTTCAGGGACCTGGTGACATTAAGTATTTAACAGAGCTAATGAAAATCCCTGTGGAATAATAGCAATAGGTTTGTTATACACCAGGTGTATAACAAGGCACTGAGCTCCATGAAGTCAGCAGCTGAATTGGTTCCTTAGTTGGAGCATTTTGGAGCATAGAATCATGGAATGTAATAGAACCAGAGAATGTAATAGAATCAGAGAATGTTAGGGGTGGGAAGGGACCTCTAGGGATCATCTCATCCATCCCCCAGGGCAGGACACACAGGAGCACATCCAGCTGGGGTTTGAAAATCTCCAGAGGAGACTCCACAACCTCTCTGAGCAGCCTGGGCCAGGGCTCATCCTCACATGAAAGAAGTTTCTCCTCATGTTGAGGTGGAAATTCCCATGTTCTAGCTTAGGAGTCAGCAGATAAAACCATCCAGCACTCAGCTGGGAGCTCTCAATATGTGTTATTAGTACCAGGTAATCCAAAGCTAGCTCAGACATCTCCCCAGCATGCTGCCAACACAACCTAAAAAACCATTTCCATTGCAGGTAAGACCTAAAAAGCAGCCAGAGAATCTCATTTTGCAGGGGAAAGGGGATCAGAAGTGATTACAGAATGCTGAGACAAAAATGTAAGAATGTCCTGATCTCAGCAGCTCCAGGCCAGGTTACACAGGTTATAGGAGAAATGATAAAGGCAACAGCTTCTTCTCTGGTCAGTTGTATGAATGTACACATTGATTACTGATCCTCAGTGCTTTCAGCTTGTGTCTTCTGTATGTCTAACTTTGGGATTCCACAAAATGATCACTGACAGTTTTTAAGAGTGATTTTGCCCTTTAAACCTACTGGCATCTGGCCAAAACCTTGACAGACACACATATCCTTTGGAACATGCTCTGTTAACAGGGTTCAGAAACTCTCAACTATCTTCAAAAGAGGCTATTAAAAAGCCAGAAAGGAAAAAGAAGAAAAATCCACATTGTCATCTGTTTGTACTTTCCATTCCCCAGATTTGACTTATACTCTACAGATGGCAAACTAAGCATAGTTAGTCAACTTTTCCCATTAAATCTATGGCCATAGAAAATGCATAGTTTTGAATTTGGCTTGAAATGCTGTTACTAAAAGTGTGGTTATATGCTAAAATGTGCAGTATGCTGTTAAAGATCTCCTGCAGAGATTTGGACATGCTCTAATTCCTTTGGCTAGATTCTTTTAAAAATATATATATATATATATATAAAATATACAAAGCAAATTTAACAGAAATAGACTTATTCATCAGAATAAACATATCATTAACAAAACCTAAACCTGAAATAAATCACATTTTCTGGTGACACTCCTTAGAAAGGTATTAGTCCAGCTGCACTTTTAAGCTTCCTGAAGATAAAGATTCTGTGCAGCAGTCATTTTTCAGCTTCATGGAGCAGATCCCTGGGCTTGCAGCCTGTATTTTCACATGCTGGAAATGCCAGCTTGAAGTAAATTTAAAAAATAAATTAAAATCCTCATCAGTGTTGTGG
This sequence comes from Heliangelus exortis, assembly GCF_036169615.1. NCBI lineage: Eukaryota > Metazoa > Chordata > Aves > Apodiformes > Trochilidae > Heliangelus > Heliangelus exortis. The sequence goes on from NC_092434.1 coordinate 2,677,412, forward strand.
CACAAGCCACTCTGTGCTTTTCTGGATACTGAAAATTCATGTTTCTCTTTGATGAACTGGACATATTCCAGGCTGAGTTCAGTGTTGCATAGCCCAGCCCTGCAGGACAATCGTGCTGGTAACTCACTGCAGCTTTTTTTTTTTTTTTTTCCTGGGTGATCCTGAAGTGTCTCTCAACTGTCCAGCAGTTTATGTACAAACATAAGCTTTCACACACCTTATTCTAACCCTGTCTGTATTTCTCTGGCACATGGAATAATGCAATAACCCCAATAAGTGCAGGCACATCCATCAGGATGGGCAGTGGACAGGATTACATACACTGCTAAACTCAGTGCTGCTGCACAAGACTGATAAATGCTGCTTTTCAAGGCTTAAGTTTTATACACACGCATGTTTGGGTCAGATATTAGTTGTTAATATTAGTTTTCCATTGATTCAGCCTCAAGAAAATGATCTTTTTGTCCTAAAGAAACATGTATTTTATAGAGAGCCAGAGCAGGAATGCTGTGGTACAGCAGGGCTGGGCACACAACTGAAGCAGCTCAGCAATTTCTATTAAATCTCTGCTGAATAAACACAGAAAATTCTCTAGAACAAGGTTCCATTTTAGCCTTGTAGTTTATGAGTAATATATTGATATTTACAGCAAGAAAAGGAGTCTGCCCAGTCCTTGGGAGGACCACTTGTCTCTACTACAGCCCTTTTCTGCCTGGTAGTTGTCTTATAAGTTGTCAATAATTCATACAAAAATCTGCTGGAAATGTAAGCCAGAAATATTTTTTGTCAGAAATATTTCAACTATTAATTGATTGATTATTTAAGTTATTATCTTTACTTTTAGTTCTATGTTTGAAATTGAACTTTTTTGATACAATATATATATAAAAATGCAGACAAAATAATTAAATGGAAACTCTAGACACTACTTGGTCTATACCTATATGCCCTTACACTTAGAAACACTGGCATATTCTATTTTCAGTTCACAGAAGTAAAATTCCAATTTAAAACTTTAATTAAGGCAAAAAAATCTGTTAGAAAGAATAAATATTAAATGCCTCTCTCCCCAAACTGTGTTTTCTATAAGTAACAAATCTTGGCAGGAATTACTTTCCTTGAAAACAGAACAAACTAAAAAACCAAGAACCTTGTTTACTTCAATATTTTCTTTTTTGTTTGCAGCTAATGGGGCTGCAGTATAAATATTGGTTTATATGGGTGGGGAAAGATGATAAATGCTGTGATGGGTCTGCTTGGGGAATTTTCTCTTGGCTTGACTGAGAGCCAAGTGCAGGCCTAGCAACAAGTCCTATTCCTCTCACAGAGATATTTTTGCTTCATTCAAATAAAAATGAAGGATTGGCAATACAGGCAAATTGGAGCATATGGCAGAGCATAAAAGGTCAAATGAGGGAGCTTCAGCTGCTCATCCTGCCAGTGAGAGATCAATATCTGCCCAGTGCTTCTCCTGCTCCTCACTGCATCGGAGGGAAATTAAAGAAAAAAAAAAAAAGAAAAGTTGGTGTTGTTCTGCTTGGGACAGCAGATGAAGGTGATGAGCTCCTCGTGACCAAGCATTTTTCAGGCTGGGGCTCTCATCTCACAGATTTTTAGCATTAAATGTGGTTCCTGTGCCCCAAGGGAGGAGCTGACAGGGCTGCAGCCACATTCCAGACACCATTTATTTCCAACTGGAGGGCACTTGATAAATTCTGCACCACCCCCCCTTCACCATCTGAGCAAAAAGATTCATCCTTGCAGCTTTATTTTGCTTTTCACATCAATGATTTAACAGGTTGGCTTTAACTGCAATTCTGTGTCTACAGTGATCTGATGAAAACAGAATGAAAAATTAGAAGTAATTTACTTCCTAGTCCCCTGCCACTGAGAAATATCAGATGAGAAAACGGTTGACTAATTACTTATTGTTTCTCCACACAAATAGGAGTAAAATCTTTGGTAAACTTGAAGAAAGTAATAAGACAGTCATTGCAAATAGAATAATAATTAAAAAAAAACCATGCAAAACCTACAGCAATTAATCAAATGAAAATAATTAAATTGTAATAATGAGGCAGTAAATATAGTATTATGAAAAGAAAAATATTTTTTTGTTATTATTGAACAATTTTTCTAACATGTCTCTATACCAGGACCTAATTTTCAGGGTTTTTTTTTTCCTTAAGGGCAAAACAAAAACCAAAAAAAAAACCCTTAGAAGCTTAGGTTTAAAAAAAAAAAAATCTACAAACTCATTTATGTATTTTTTAATCAGAAGTGATTAGGGCTGTGGTTAAATGAACCCGGAGGCTATAACTATCTGAATTATTCCTAAAGCTGGGAATAATACACCATATCTGGGATGAACACACCAACATAATCAGGTTGTTGCTGTTAGAATACTTGTTGCCACATGCAAATCAGTAGAAGTTTTCCCATTATGTCACTTGGGCCTCACAAACCAATCACACTGAGGTGACCTGGAGCTTCTTTTACAAGTGACACAGAGAAGATTTGGGCAGAAAAACTCTACCCAAGTCTCTGCATATGCCAGTGCCTTGCAACTGTGCTTCCAGCACAAGCAGCAAATCCCACTGCAAATCCATTTGCTGCTTTCTCTTTCACACCAGGGTCCTGAGAGCTCTTGAAAAGTTACAGGATTTTTTTATTTTTTTTTTTCCTAAAAGCCCAGCAGAATCACTGCTAAAATGTCACTAAGGAACACAGCCATGAAATAGCACATGGCCACAGATTCAGTGTCAGGGTTTTTTTTTTCTTTTTTTCTAAGGGATAGGCAAAAAGGTGAGAAGTGGCTCCCTGCTGCCAAGCATTACTCTATCTGGATCAATATAATTCTTGTTGGACACTGGATCCAGGAGCTGGCTGGTCCCAGCAAGGGATTTCTTCTGCCAGCTGCCAGAAAGCCTCAGGTTTGCCCTGCTTGATACTAAAGACACAAAGAAAACACCCTCACCTGGAAGCACCCCCAAAAATGCAGGGCAGGGGGACCAGCACATCCCCAAGAGCCAGTCCTGGCCCCCAGTAACATATATTAATGTTGAGAATCATCTCCTAAGGAAGGAAGGGAATTAATGTTGCTGCAAATTAATTTCCAGATGGAAAGTGGAACAAATTGGTGAATATGCTGAATAATCATTTTAGCACAGTTTCTGCCCTGTGCCAATCTAAAGCCTTTGCAATATTGATGCCTCTCAAAGCAGAGGTTACTGCACCACCCTGTGCACTCCTTCATCTGTTTCTTTCACCCCCACTTCCCTCTTTTGTTTCCCTCTTGGTTCCTTTTTTTCTCCTCAAAACAGCTCAAAGAATTACAGTCCAGTGTAAATCTAGAAGCCATTGGGCATAGGTTATTCCAGAGATGATGAATAACTCCTTGTCACCCTGAAAATAATTAAAAATAAAGTCTAGAACTATCCCAGGCCAACCAATACCAAGGAGGACATTTTTTAACTGATTCCTGCAGAAAAGAGTGATTTCCTTTGATACTAAAGGTGCACAACTTTTCCCATTAATTACAGACATTCATTGGGAGGTGAAGAATGTTCACAAAGGACAAAAATTTAAAGAATATTCTCTAAATCTGAAGATACACATGAATATACACAGCTTCTGGCTGTCCTCAAGGCATTCAGAATTATTAAGAACATGACTTTGTCTTATCCCTTACTACACTTCAGTGCTAAAGAAATGCTCAGAAAGGTGCTGAAACTACAAATTTCATGTGAATTAAAGCTGAAATGCTCTTTTCATTTATGTGGAGGAACTTACACTGGAAAAAATGAGCAGTATTTTTGTCATGCTTGCTAGCAAAGAAAATAATTACTTCTAGTGAAGGATTAAATTATGATCCTTGATCCTCAAGGTGGAAGACAACACTTCCGCCAGTGTTTTTTAAAGACTGCAGCTTACTAGGTGAAAACTGTGCCAAATATATAAGAACTGTAGCTTATTTTTTTAAAAAAACGAATACAGAAAAGCAAAAATATTAACAAGGTGGACATTTTGTTAGAAAATAAGTTCCAGAGTCAGAAACCTCTACCTTGATATGGTGATATTACCTTGATATTACAATATATAACCTTGATATTAGAACTTAACAATTAGTTAAGTTGTAAAAGGGAAGCCCTGAAGGAAATCTCTGCTTAATCTGTTGAGTCAAGGTCAAAAATAACAAAGTGAAAGGTTCCAAGCAATGAAGACCAAGAGGCCAAGTTCCTGTCTTGGATAAAGTGGGATATACTCAATCCTTAAAGAGGGATGTGAAGCATCTGCTAGGAAGAACTTGTTACTACAGTAAAGGATTGACTTAGGGATTCACTGAGAAGATAACACAAAAATTATCCTGCAATATTCTTATTCCTGAATAACTTTGTGAAACCAAAGTACTTCAAATGTTATTTGAGACCTGGGTCTTAATTCCATGAGATTCCTTCAAGGAAAGATAATAACGTAGAGCTCCCGTGGTTGTATCAATATTCCATTAAAAAAAAAAAAATGTAAAACTATATTATGAACCAACATAATTTTTATCTTAGCATAGGAACAAAAGGAAAGGAAAAAAGGGACCAGCATAAGAAAGGACAAAATTTAACACACAATAAGTTGACTGCAATGAGTAGCAATTCAGAAGGAAAATCTGTGCAGAAGCTGATACTGCCAGAAAAGTAATGGGAAGGGTTTGCTGTGCTGGCAGGGCTGGGGCATTCCTGACCTGGCTGAACTTGCACAGGACTTATTTCTAAGATTTAGCTGTTTCTAAGGTGAGCTTTGTTACACAAGAGATGAAGGGAGAGCAATAATATTCTGCTGACTTAAAAAGCCTCTGAGTTTCTTGGCAGGTTGCATTCTGGCACCTGCCAGCCCAACCACCCCATTCCTGCTTTCCCTCCCCTTTCCCAGGAAGCACAACCCTGTTCACACTCTTGTGTGACACCAGGACACATCATGCAGCTGGTGCAGGTTTCTCCCTCCAAAAACTGATTTTGGGGGTTATTGGCTGCTGATCCTACAATTATAAGTGTGTGTTTTCCCCTGCTTGACAGCCCTAACCATGAGTGGCAAAGATCCAGGTAGGAATCCAGATTTCACCAAAGAGGAAACCACTAATCCTGGCATCTGAGCTGTACCTGCTCCAGGCTGAAAATCCTGGCTTGATTCTTGGTTTTCCTCACATTAGCAGTCTCTGCTGATCCCCACAGGTATATTTCATGTTACCAGTTCACAATAACAACTGAATTAGGAACTGACATCTCTTAGAGAAGATTCACTCAGCAGGGAGAGCAGCCTGAACCCAGAGCAGGCTGCAGCTTCCCTCCACCACATCCCTGAGCAAGAGTGTGCTGGAAATTTAAATTCCTGCTGGTGTGTGGCACTGGGAGGAAATGCTGGGGAATAGGAAACTTACCCTGGCTCAAGCCCTTCCCTGTAGGGAGGAGATATGTGGAGTTCCAAACCCAAACAAAACCCTTATAGAATGAAATGGTCCAGCCAGAATTATTTTGATCACAGTTGGGCACCAACTGATGAGTTTGTTCATTCCTTGGTTTCTGATCAACCCAGTAAGTATCTGATATTCTGTTGTGAAGGCTGAATTCTCTAGAGGTCAGTGCAAGAGCAGGAAATAAGGATATGGGTTGTTTTTTTTAAAAAGAGGTTTTTCTTGAATGTTGTTTGTTTTTAGTAGCCTACATTTCCCTATATTTTTCCTAAATTCTAAGTGTTTCTTCAGGAAAAATATTTTATGTATACACAAGGGCTTGCAAATAAATTTGTCCAAGGGGGATCTCAAGGCAATTGTATGAGTTACTCCCAGGTATGACAATTACTCTGTTTTACTTCTGGAAGATTATAGATGTACACACTAAAATTTGCACTAAATTGGTGTCCTAGTAAAAAAAAATATACCCACACCATTGCTCAGCATCAGGTTATGTTTTCAGTTGCATATTACAACACATGACCATGATACTGTGAGATTGTTCATTTTATGTCAATGTCTAAGTGAAAAATGTATGCAAAGCTGTCTAATGTTTGATTAATGGTCTGACTTTATCTGGAATAACTGGAAATTCTCAAAGGGTTTTATAAATCAGTGAAGAGCCAGCAAATTAATAACTTTGTTTCCATAGAAATAGAACTCAACTAATTCCATAAAACATGTCACTTTGGTATTATTATGGCAGCAATTAAGACATTTTGCCTTTTAGTTCTTTAGTTTAGCTTTGTTTAAAAATAAATGTATTCATAGTTGGAAAATAGAATGTCTTGATGCATTTGTGTAGTTATGTAGCCCAGAGGAATTAATACCCACTGAGTTAAAATTCCTTCCAACCTTGTAACATTCATTAACAAAGAAGGAGAGGGTAGGTGAGAAATTCAGTAGTCTGTGTGATAATTTGAGCATATAATATTCAAGAAAAATTCCCACTACCATCCAATGCAATAATACAAAGAAAAAGGCATATTTATTCCTGGCTAATAATAACACTAAAGAAGCTCTTGGTTTCTTCCCAGCTGACTCTGAACACCCTATGCACTTCATGGGTGCAGTTCTTACAGAAGAATATTAATTATCTTTTATCCTTTTTGTAATACCAAGCAATCTCCTATCTGAGGTTTATTTGGCTGAATACACTGAACTAGAGAAAAACCAATTTCTGCCCTGAAATGCTGGAGCAATGTGTGGTTCCATGTCACATCTTTTCCTTTATTTTAGGTTAGTTACTTTTGTTTTCCTAACACTATCATTACTGACAGAGACAAATGAAAGAGGAAGTGTGATTTACCTTTTCTAATCTCTCTGAATCAGATGCTCAGGCATTCAAGCTGTCCAAATGCACTTTAAAACCCCATGGACTTCCCTCCTACCTGTCTGGCCCTTATCACTTTTCAAGATTGTGTATAACCATCCTTTAGTTGTTTTATTTATAATGTCATCAAGTCTGGATTCTTACATTTGTCACAGGTTGCTGTGCTGAATTTCCACCCCCCCTTGCTTCCTGTCTCTGCCTTCAAGGGATCTTGGAAACACAAAATACTCCTTTTCACTTGTTGAACAAAGCCATTAGTCAGATTCACCACTCAGCTACCTGCACTCAGGGGACATTCTTTGTAACATCCCTTGTCTAACTGATGTTACTACAAAACAGATTTGGTCCTGTACATGTCTTACATAGCAGCAGAGAATACTGACAGAAATCAAATTCTGCTCAGGGTTCAGAAAAGCATGTCACAAGGTATAGCAGGATTGATAAAATGACCCTTTTCTATATATTTCATCATTTAATACATGACCTACAAAAAAAAAAACCCCAGAGTTTTTACAAAGAAATTGAATATTAAAGGATATTCTTGAAGGGAAAATTATCCTTTACTGGCTAAAAGGTAAATTCATGCTGAAGACTTCTGATTATTCCTTTGGAGGTTAGGTAGCATTTTTTTTGTTAGGGAAAGTATCTTGTGTGCATCTGAATACTTGCTCTGATATACTGCCCAAACAAATCTGCTCTGTACAGCACAATTTTTAGATTACATTTATCACCATAATACCCAAACTCCTCTCAGCTGTACATTAAGCAACGTGACAGATTTGTGTCATTTAAGGAATCTGCTGGCCAGTGATGGATGGAAAATGTGAAGGAGTTAGAGGAAAAAGTTTCAGAGAAATATTTGTTTATGGCACAAAAAGAGCTTTCACTGGATGCTGGAGGATTAAGTAATGAAAAAACACAGGGAATGGAAGAATTAATTTGCTTAACCTTAATTTGCCACACTGACATTTGGTGACAAACTTCATAGCTAGGCTTTGCTTGCCCACAGAGTGGTACCAGTGAGGCAAAGGCTTCACCAAGTCTTGCACTATTTCATCATACATTGTTTTGTTTTCTGCTGCATTCCCTGCTCTGTGGATCAGAGGTATTTAATTCTTATTAACCACTCCCTCTCAGTTACTCTGTGCTATCTAACCCTGGATTTGATGCCCAAGAGTTAAACTTCTCATGCATTCTTTTGCCTTGGTATTAAGGATCTGAATGTCCATAGCATCACTGGGGAATGATTTTTAATGTTTCAGTTTGACAGATCAACCATGGAGGCCTTGTCCAAAAGGTGACAGTTATACCATGAGTAAAGATATTATGGTTTTCTGTTTTGTTTTCTCATGTACTTAAATGCCTGAATGCTGCAGCAGTTTCCATGGGTCAAACTGATGGTACAATTGACATGGAGATAAAAAAAAGTGGTTTTTCTTTCCTTATGAACATGTGTTTTAAACACTAGTCAATAACTTACAAGCTTCCAGGGCGAGAAGCAACTTTTGACTACTCCATTTGAAGCTGCAAACCTTGTGCCCTACTGATACAAAAATTGGTTTACACCCAAAGCATTATCAGATAAACTGTGGTTGCTGCATTTGTTTTTTATGTATAAAATGTATAAAATGCTACCAATGACAGAGTCTCCAGAGAGGCTGGGCCTGAGGCTGGGAGAAATCTATTGGAAATTTCCCATTTGAACGGAAAAAGAGGAAACATTATTCTGGCAGATCCATTAAAATAAATAAATGTATAAAAATTCTGACAGTTCAGTGGAAGTGAGACTGGAGCCAGGTGAGTGCTGGAAGGCAATGCTGTGCTAAGCACTACCCAATGGAGCTGCCCCCAATGGAATAACCCCAGGGAGCACAGGGGTTATAATTATCCAGTTTATCCCTAGGCATGCATGTCTCTGTAGGCATATTTACCTAGAGCAAAATGGTCATCAAATTAGGAAGAAGTCAGTCCCTACCAATTCACATTTGAACCAAGAAGTTAAGGGCAGGCTTACTGCCTCTTTAACAAAGTGCATAATTTCCCTCTTACTCTGAAAGGATCCTACAGAAATTGGCACACTTATTTCTAAGCTAATAGAAAAATTCCAATTGAACTCTACAAGACTTTCCTATTACTGTAACATTGCAGAGCTTCATTTAGTAAAAATGAGTGCTTAAGCCTTCTGACAATTTCTTCACTGAACTTACATTCTACTCCAGGAATAACCATCTGTGAGTCTGAAAGAAAATGGGGTTCTTTATGCCCTGAACTGCACAGACAGGGATGTCTTGCAGTTGAGCAGTGGCTGTAAACATACAGCACAAGTTTTTTGGGGGAAAGCTTCTGTTCCTAGATGAAATCCTACAGCCAGATTCAGTGGGAATTTTGCCCCTGAGCTGTGTTCATGGCTTATTCTGTCCTTAACCTGGAGACTGCAAATCACTGAAATAGAGCCATAACATCAGCACCTCGTGTATTCACAGCAGGGCAAAAAACTCTGAAAGAATTACAGCATTTCCCTTTTCCAATCACAACACGAATGCCAGACAACATCTGCTCTTGTGTCATCTCAGCTCTACACCTGCTTGGAAGGCACAAGTGCTGAATTCCACTAGAAGAACAAGACAGCTTCATTCCATCCTTACACTTGATGACAGAATTCCAGCCTAGGCATATTGCCAGCCTGCCTGGAAAACTTTTGAGTGCTTGTTTTTCTAGATTTGCCTTCATATATAGAATAACACTGGGCACTGGGGCTACAATCTTATATATTACCTGTCCTAAGTACCTGTAGATGTGCACACATAACCTAACTTGACTGAGTGGGAGTCAAGAATCCAGTGGCTTTAAAATATTAACAGAAATTCATAGCAGCCCCTTTCCTGGCAGCTTCCCTGCTCACACAGCATTCTCAAACTTGATATCCAACTTATTATAATCAAGACACTCTTTACTCCTTCCAGAGGCAAAATCCTGCTTTTTTTTTTTTTTTTTTGAAACTAGAAGAGAACAGTAATGACAAAGTGAGTTATTGTCAAGGTCTGCCTTCCACTGCAAGCACAACTTGTGACTGATATATCCTATTGTTATATTTCTCAGGAAGATCTGCAATATTGTTTAGTCAGTGACGTGAAAAATGTGCCCTACAATTTCACAGTTCCCAGCCATTTGTTCTGAGTGCTGCCATGGCTGAAATCATAATGTGCCATAATATTGTTATGCAATAAGACAGAGGGACTAATTCAACTCCCCTTACATTTTTACATCCATCCCTGTTAATCAAGATTTGGGACTTTTTGGGTAGTACCAAGGGAAGTTAAAATTGGTTTTATGGCTTATATGATTACATGGAAACACAGATTCTCAATTCTATCATCTATAGCTTTAATATCAATATAGTGTGATTTATGCCAACTGAATAGAGCAGACAGAAAATTTTAGGAACACAATCTTCTGACAAGTATTGTCAGTAGTGATAAAGTCTGGCTTCAGGTAGCTGGGTTGCCTGCAAAATTATGAATCATTGGATTGAGAGTGCCTGGAATCCCTGCTTTAGTAGTCTTAGTAATTAAATTCAGGCACTTCTGCTGTTTCAGGGCTAATCCAAGAGTGAGGGATTAATCTATTTTTCATATGAAAGGGACACAGCTCTTCAGGAGAACTGCCTCGTTCAGTCTGGGTGAAAATTTCCTTTCTGTTCTGCCTCCTCTTCCACTAGGAGAGGGTGAGGAAAAAAATAGGTGCTACAGCACCCAGTTTATGGACATTAACCTTTCCTCCAAATCCTGGCAACTGCCAGGAAGAACCAAACAGTAAGGCATTAGCACAGATAAGACAAAGCAAGTCTGGAAGTTCTACCACTGAAATGCAAGGCAAAATCTCTCCAGGGTGTGGAAGGGAAGGAGGGGACAGGTTGGCTGTGCAATAACCAAGCCAAGGAATGCCTGTGGGCAATAAAAGGCCTGGATATCAGTTTGGGGAAGCAAACTATCAACATCTCTCCACTACTCTGAGGGAAAAAAGGTCCTGTAACAGTACAGCTCTGATGCTAAAGCTGACAGAGTTAAAAGTGGCTTTCCTGAATTGTTCCAGTTAGATGCTGCCCAGAGCTTTTATAGGACCAGGCTTCCAGATTTGGCAGATGTTTTAATTCTCTCAGCACTGGGATTTTACTCCAGTCACTTATTCTCCTCAGCCTCACCTCAGTAGTTCTCACCAGAAACTTTTTTTTTTTTTTTTTAACCAGCTGCTTCATCCACATTAATTCAGATTCAGTGATATATCTGTACAGTGCTGGCCAGCTACAAATCATCATCTGAACAGGAAAAATGAGGCCTATATATATCACTGTGATTACCTACCTGGATAATATTAATAGACTCAAGACACAGTTTCAGTAAAAGATTGTTATGTAGAATACTGTAGAGCCAACAGTTGGCTGGTGAGTCCCCAAAAGAACTGGGAAAGTTATTTCTTTTCAGAAATGATTAAATCTCTCCTTTTTTTTGTCATTATTTGCTGGATATGCAGCTCTCCAGACTTAATGTTTCCATGTTTCAAGATTTAGCAGGATAGACAGAAGTCAAAATATTTTTTACTTTGAGCAGACTCCCTCTCCACCTGTCTGTCCCTCCATCTTAACAAAAGAGAGAGGAAAAGAAAAACAATGTGCACTGTCCAATATATGGCAACTTCAGATCTAGAAAAGCACTACAAATTCCCCATGGCTGGGTCCAGGCAGGCTATAAATAAAACTGCAGAGCCAAGCTGAGGTGCTCTTGGGTGTAACTTACAGTGAAAACTCTGGTGCTGCATGCTGAGAGCTTGGCTCAACCATTCATTTATCACAATAGAACTCCTCTGTCTGCACAAGGAAAACAAATATCCTGTTGTTAGGAATCAAAGACAAGTCCTTCAGAGCCTGGGAGATGTATTTAGCAGTGACTAAGTGTGTTATTTCCTAAGCATTCACTTTTTAAGTGAATATACATACTGTACTTTGGGATGTTATTGTAGTGTATCCCAAAAAGCAACTTTATTGACCTCCACCTCCAACAAAAGTGCCTCAGAAAGGCTTGAAGTGCAGCAAAGTATGCAAAATTGATCCCCTAAGTGTTTGTGAAGCAGGTGTTTTAAAGCCTCATCCTTGCTCAGAGGGGGTTTAGGATCTCTGAAAAAAATCCTTGCAATAGACATGAAAAAGGCTTTTTGAATTGTCTTTGCTCCTCATGGCTCGTACATTCCCTACATGTAAGGGCAGTGCCAGGAGTAAACTTGCCTTTTCCAGGAAGGCAAACATTTCACTGGAAAAGTTTTCTCAGGTATTTGGGGTTTAGAAGAAAGTCACTGAATTTTGCATCCCACTTCACTGTAGTGTCAGCACTATTTTACAGAATTCCAGGCAGTCATTTTGGGTTTTTTTGACAGAACTCAGACCATGCTTACCACCAATAAGGGGTTGGAACATTCCTATTGAATTCCATCAGCTCCACAGGCACCACCCCAAAGTTTTGATGATGTAACCTAAAGCAAAATGTGGCCCAGTAGCAAAAGTTCCTCTCCCAAAGTAAATATCCAATCCCTTGTCCAGTGGCTCTTGGTGAAATGCCAAATAAACACATTTGCCTTTAATTCAGTGGGGGTTAAGTTCAGCCCTGTCATCCCCACAGAGTGATGTTAAGGAATGAAGACTCATTAATATGTACACTTATTTTGCAGGAGAGAAAAATGCACTTTACTGGCTTCATATTTGTGTAATTCCACTAAATTAAAGATGTGTCAATATGAGGAGACCAAAATGAAATAAAAGGATGTCAACTTCCAAGCAAAAAATTGGCTTTCTAGATTCTACAGTTGAGACAATTCACCTCTGCTTCCAAAAGCCACTTAAACCCTGAGGGGTCTCCTGGATTCAGATAAAAAAATTACATACATCCCCACAAATATATATCTTATTTACATATATTGCTTCAGATATTTGTGGCAGTCTTTCATATTCCTGTGAAACTTACTGCAGTCTGGGCTCCATTTCTAAGTTCTCCAGCTTCAAATACTGCATTTCATTCCTCCTTAATTAATTAGATACGCTTTCCAGTTCTAATAAACTTTTCTTGTGAAGACATTTCTGAAGCATTGAGTCACATTGCTTACTGAGAATAAATATCCCAATAACATATTTACATAAATAACTTAAAAAACCAAGAGCACGGTAGGTAATAAAAATATATTACCATGATAAACCATGAAACCAGAGAACAACGTTGCTTTAATTAAAAATTACACATATGCAGCAGTAAACAACTTATTTAGAGTTAAAAACCTACTGAATAGCCATGACTTGTTGAATCCAGAAAAAGGAAAAATACTAAACCCAATCTCCTCACACAGACAAATTCTGAGGACCATAACTGTGTTTAATTAAGATCTACTGCTAATAATGGATTTCAGAGAGTGAGGCTCTTCTTTTAATTTCCCAAGGTAGAAAATGTTATTAAATTTGGCCTTTAACTTCTCATTGACATGTGTACTTGAAACTTCTGATTAAAATTTCAGAGGTTGGGAAGAAGCACCCAAAATTAAACTCTTAAATCTGGCACAAAAATAACAATGATCCCTGATTAAGAAATCAAATTTCAGAAACTTCATTACTGTTCTATTAATAAATTGTTGGTTTATAATTAAAATGGGGCCTGCTGGATTTCTGTCATTTTTTATTTCTAAAAAGTTAGAAACTGCAGAGGGAATTAAATATTTTTTTCTTTTTTTTTTTTTTCTTTTCTTTAAAAAGTGAGTAAATGAAAATGAATCTAAGAAATGGGATCCAACTTAAAACTTTTCTTTCTGGGCATGACCACAGTGGAACAAACATTTTCCAGATGAAATGATGCATTCAGGAAAAAGCAGTGGTTCTGTTTGCTCCCTCCTTTCTATGCCATCCCTAGTCCCAACTCACTTTACTTATTTCTGACTTTTTCCTAGGAAATCCTACCTCTGGTTAGAGTTATGAAAGTCAGCGTTAACCTAATTCTAAATTAAAATTAAACTTGATGCCTACATTATTCAGCTGGACAAAATGAACATGAGATGCTTGTTTCCAGTCTGAAATTTCTACATTTAATTTAAAATGTTAACACCAGCAGGTCAGAGGAGAGCTGACACCATGCAAGTTCACTTCACTCCTAATCCTGTGCAGACAAACAGTTGGGGTCAAGCTATGTGCTTATGAATCTAACAAATACTTGGGAGTCCTTTTTTTTCTTCTTTTTTTTTCCCCAATGTAATACATTCTTGCCTGCCTGTTTGAGCTTTTAAATGAAATTCTTTCTCAGTCTGCAAAAACACTTCAAGCTGAAGAATAAGAAAGAAAATTGCTTCAAAAGTACAGCTGTCTTTAGAAATTTTTTCCAAAGTAAGGCATGTTTTTCAAAGAGATAAATCATTTGAATCTGATTCGGATTTGAAGTGTTCAAAGAATAAATTCAATCTAGATGTGGACAATGGCACAAATGGTTTTACAGACTATTCATGGATCTTGCAATGCAGTTATGTTGTTATATCGAGTAGAGTAACTACATTTCCTGATTACAAATAATCATCAGCCCCTCCTACAAGTGTTATACAGAAAGCCAGCTAAAAATATCTCTGTTGTTGGATGTGTCAGTTGTTATAGGGAGGAACATTACAGATGATCATAAAGTGACTTAAATCATATGTAAAACAGATAAATTACTTCTGTACACGTTTTCAATTTTCACTCTTTCTCTGGCTCTCTTGATGAAAGAAGAATAAAAAATCAGGTTAAAAGTAACTTCAAAACACTGTGCCAAGCTGTGTCTACTGCTTATGGCACTGGATTGTTCTACTGCAATCATCCCATGGGCTGCAATGCTTCTGCCTCCTCTCTCTTTCTTTGTTTTCATCACACCAAATCTCTTCATTGCCAGGAAAAAAATAATATTCCACTTATTATACAGACTCCAAACCACTTTAATTCCACACTGGCAGTCAAATTCTCAGACACAAAAAACATATTGACTATCTGATGGATGAAAATTAAAGAATACTGCACTCACCTGATGGTCTGATGTTGCAAGGTGTCTGGATCAGTGGCATTTACTGTTAACACAACACTGCCAGCAGGGATGTCTTCTTGTTTTGTCACTGTCATTGGGTTTGGGTGAAAAACTGGTCCTTCATTCACATCCTCAACAGTGATCTGAACTGTTGCTGTGGAGCTGGGGCCATAAGCTATGTCTGGAATCAGGGGGTCTTCATTTTCCACTTTGATCAGCAGTGTGTGAAATGCTGAAATCTCATAGTCTAGAGGCTGTAAAACATAGCATAAAATCAGAGTGTAAGGTGAAAAGACAGTACTTAACATTTTTGTC
Source organism: Heliangelus exortis (assembly GCF_036169615.1). Lineage (NCBI taxonomy): Eukaryota > Metazoa > Chordata > Aves > Apodiformes > Trochilidae > Heliangelus > Heliangelus exortis. Next base: position 2,692,632 of record NC_092434.1, read on the forward strand.
TTGTACCCTATTGCAAACTCACGAAACAATTAGCCAGAAAGAGACAAAAGCATTCATTTCACCTGATCCTTAGTCAGAATATAGCACCAGACACGATGATAGTTACATAAAATGCACTGAAAGTAATGAACAGAATGGACTTAATGGAGGATGGAGATGTTCCATTACCTCAGAGCACACACTTTTTAGTCATACCTCACATGTATAATTTAATTCTCCTGTACACATTCTTACTTATGATGTAATTTGCATTTAGCAAACAAATCAGTCATACCTAGTAGCTACTTATGATAAGTAACATAAGGTGTTTTTCTCAACTCCTACCTTGAAATAACAAGCAGTGCCACAAAGATACATGCCATTTATCTTAAGGTTTGAAAATGCCTCTTCTGAAGACAAACAGAAAATTCTGGTACAGGCAGCCTTTTTTTTTAATTTATTTTATTTTTATTTTCCCTAATGAGTGAGGCACAGGATTATCTTCATACAAAGAAGAAAATCCATAAATTTTTATGAAACTTTAGAAACATGGGAGCAAAGATGACCCTCCAGCTCAGTCTGAAGCCAGGTCCTCCACTTCATGCTTTTTGCATCTGTGCTCCCTGACTGAGAACAAAATGTAGCCCTTGGATTCTAATTGCATCCTCAGCCACAAACAAAACTTTGTTGTCAAGTCTCACTATTAATTGTGGTGTTTACTGGAAAACTTGCTGTAATTTAACACAAGGGCAATGTATTTAACAACAGACAGGTCCTTTTGACTAAAGAAGTGAGGTTACTGTGACAGAAGGAGGAGTTATTTTGTTTGGACAAAGGCTGGTAGCCAACTATATATTTTTGAGTAACTTCTCCTTGCTGTGCCTTCTCTTGGGCTGTAAATCCAATGGGTGGACCCTCCAGCAATAAAACAGAACAACAGCAAATTATTCTTACTTTGACAACAGAGAGCATTCCTTCATTAGTCTGGGGATTGGTGTGGATTTCAAAACTCTGCCCAGGATTCCCATTGATAATGGTGTAGACAGCTCTCCATGCTCCAGTGGCTGGGTCATCTCGGTCACCCACAGTTAAGTTTACTATTACACCTGTGACTCCCTCCTTTACTGTGGCTTGAAACTAGGAGAAAGAAAAAAAAAAACATAGAGAAAACGGTTAATACTTTCAATTGATGGCCACACACACACATGAAATATCCAAGTCAGCATTAATTATTTACCACAAAAGGGGAAATATGTAATGCTTGACTGAAACTGAATGTTATAAGCTCTAAATAATACATTTTCACTCCTGAAATACAAGGTAGAACATTACAGCTGCTCTCCATTTAATAAGAGACAGATTAGCAGCAAGGTGGGAAGAATCAAGCTTGGGAAGGCTCCGATCCCAAGAGGAGAGTTCATCTCTCATGGATGGAAAGTGACTCCTGAAAATAAAACCTGACTGCAAATGCTCCCAGGAAGGGAGCCATGCTCAGAGCTAAGCAGAGGAGGGAGCTGCCTGGTGTATCACACTCTTGCCCTTGAATTTGCTGCTATTATAAAAGATCCAGTTCTTCATTTTGTTGTTTTCATAAGTTTCCCCAAAAATATTACTTTTTCACTACACTGTTATAAATACATAAGACAAAAAGTGTTGCCATACCATTTTTTGGAGGTGTTGCTCTAAGAAACACAAAAGTAATTGGACCTCATGCTACCACCTTGGCTGCATAACTAAAAGCCATTCTTACTTTTATTTTTTTTCAGTGGAAAAATTCTTTAGGACCTTGTGGTTTGTTGCACTGCTGTACTATTCAGCTAGCCAAGCCCTCTCTGAAAATTCTAATTTACCATCCAACCAGTGTATACCATCATTCTTATTTCTGTGGGAAAAAGATGAAGCAAACCATTGGAAAAAAGCTTGTGAGGGTCAGACTTCAGAATGCTCCTCACCTTTGGAGTACTTGGGGCTGACATGCTAAAAGCACTTATAGCAAAGTGATAAGATAATGCCTGCTTTAGAGGTGGATAAACTGGAATGATAACATCCCTAATCCTGAGAAGTGCTGAACATCAGCAGTACCATTAGAGATCATTAGGAAATCTTAGCATTTCTGGGGATTAAGCCTTCAAGAGCTCAAAATGACAAAGTTTAATGACACAAAGAGGCTTTGCTGTACATGCACTACTTAAGAGCCACGTTGCCTGTGACAATACATCACTCAAGGGCAGAAATCACCCAAGTGGCTTCAAGACCTAAACAGACTGAATGTCTCTTCTAGAGTCTTACAGACCACACGAAGTCATAATATTACAGAAGACTTTAAAAGAAGAGGAAATCCAGACAATGGCATTTTAATGATAAATTGCTTCCACAATCTGGACAAATAGTAGGTAACATAGATTTCCCTATACTCATATACAGAGGAGAGAACTATATCCTTTCTTGTGTTCTGTTACTTTTTTTTTTTTTTTTTTAATTTATTTCTTCTAAGACCTTAGTCTTATTTTTCCAAATCCATTTTCAATCTATCTGTCTAATTTGAGTATATGCATTCAGTTCAAGCTTTCCAGCCTCAAGCCTGACTTTATAATAGGATGACATTAATGATTGCTTATTTCTACTTTCTTTGGTATATTTAACAATGAATTTAAAAATTCTTTTTATTTTGATAGTTAATATGTAACAGGTTGTGATGGAGCTTTGTTTCAGACAGATCATTAAGCTCATTTGCAGTTTAATTAACTCTAAATGATAATATAACAATATTTTTGCTTGCTTTGAAACAAATCAAAAGAAAAGCTCTATTAAGAATCTTGGAAATAATAGAGGAACGATTACCAAGATTGCATTTTTCCTGCTCAGCAAAATGCTGTCACTGGAAAGCACACCTCTTACTCTAATTGAAAATAAGCCATTAACCTGATGGATATTTTTATATTATTTCATATTGTCTCAGCTTGAGCATGCATAAAGTGAGACATCACAACCATAAGGGCCAGAATTTTTTCCAGCAAGTATTCAGCACTAAACAATTCCTACTCAGCTGTGTGAGGTGTCTAGACTTCAAGGAAGCTAATCTTATGTAATCTAACCCTTAGATTTCACTGGGCACCTCCTTCTAATTCATATTGATCCTTCTGAAAAATCATCTCTTTAATCCACTAATCTGATTCAATTAAGTGTTCAGTGCTCCCTGCATCACCTTGGGAACAGTAAGACCTGCTAGGGAAAAACATTTAAAAATCTGGCTATTTCATATAGATACATAACTGTGAAGCCAGGGAGATAAATTTGCTATGTTTACCCCACCAGTGACACACTATGATGGAAAAATATTGCCATGATGTGCCAGCTAGATCAAAACCATGTCAGTTTAAGGATATCCAGTTCATGGATACCTCTGCTAGCATTGGCTTTCTTCTGCATTCCCGTTTTCTCCTTATTTATATTGTTACATTATTATTATTATATTATTACATTATTATATTATATTGCTCTCGGTTGCAATGAGTTAGCAGTACCAAAAAAATCCATAGATTTTCTGGGGGAATAAAACAGCAGAGCTTCTGACACCTGCAGGTCCAGGAGATGACAATGTCTACAAGAAAGGTTGTGCCAAGCAAAATAATTCTGAGCACAGCAGCACAGTCACCCCCACCATTCTTTACATTTTAGAAATGACCATGTAAACACAGCAGCTGTCTGGAACATGAGGCTGAAAGCTGTTGAAGATGGATGAAAAAGCAGAATGATCACATTGCACAAGTTGTCACAAGGGTCTACTCTAAATTTATAACGTGCAAAGTGTAATAAATCACAGATTTGTGATTGCAAAAGACAAGTGTCTACTGTAAAATAGAGAGGCCCAAAATTAGGTGTGTATATTTTCTAGAAAGTGAACTCTTTGTCTGCTCAGCTAACTTTATATAAAGAATTAAAACTAATACTTAGAAAATCCTGGTGTATTTACACTGGGTTTCTTTCAAAAACTAGAGTAAAGAATGGAATTTAAAAACTATGAAAGGACTAAAAGAGGAATTAGATTTGGAAATGGATAGAAGATTACTGCAGGTTCATCAGATTTCACAATGGAAGTTTTACATTCTCAAAGCACAGTGCTTAATTGGGAGAGGCTGAGCCAGTACTCTAAAATAAAACCCCACAGTGGCTACCATAAATAATTGGATCACAAGTTAATTGATTTTACTCTTTTTAAATATCTGCACATCCCCTAAGCACCGCTATAAATTAAGAATAAAATAGATGAGCTCAGTACTTTATTTAAACTGCTATCTTCCGGACTTATATTAAAAATAATAATTTAGAAGGCAAATACCCTGGGCCAGAGTTGCCTTTGGCTGGAAGCAGCTACATTCACTTGTTACTGCTGAACATCTGAACTTGCCAGGTTCACTTCCTTTGAGGGGTCATGGGCTGTATTGTCATTTATTGTGTTTATCATGAATATTGCCTAGAAAGTTCAGTCATTTTGTCATAATTAGATATTGACCACTGGACAGCCATGTGGAAGATCACAAAGACTGTTCCATGAGAGGGAAAACAAGCAGGTTACATTTCTTACAACTCAGGAGTCAGGAAAAGGATGGCAAGGAGACAAGGAACCTTCAGAAGAACTGTTAGAACACAGCCCAGGGTAGCTCTGAGCAGAAGAGAGCAGCTTGGCCCAGCAGTCAAACTCTACTCCTCTCTTCCCTGGATCTTCCAAGCCTGCTCCAGTCTATATCAGAAGTTAAAATGGAAAATCATGGCTCTGAGCAGGCAGGAATTTTATCTTACTGAGTATAGGATATTCAAGAGAGTGGATATCTACTGAGGGGGTGTCTGCATCAAAGGGAGAAGTGGGGACACCAAACAAATTCAACTGCAGCTGCATTTCAGTAGCTGTTTCCTGGTGGAGCCAGGATATAACAACCACTGAGCCAAACTCCTCCTCACTGAGCTCTGTGGCAAACTGGTGGGACACTGCAGTGACAGCAAAATGGCTCTGTAGGGCCTCAAGAAAAAAGTTTTGTCAGATTTCTGCCACGGGGCAGACACATGAAGAGAGCACTCTGGGAAATGTTATCACCTAAGAATCCAGACTCTCACCCCACCCCACAGTCAAACACCACTGGAAAGGGTACCTAACCTTTATGAAAATTGGATTCTTATCTGCCAGCCTTAGGAAAAGTTTCTGCAGTGAGATTTTATTTACTGGCTTCTCAGAGCACAAAGGAATGAGGGAACTTATCTGCTTGTGAATCACCTGGACATCTACTGTGCATCAACAGCAGGAACACAGTCAGAACCTCAACACCCTCCTGAAGCCCTGGGAGACCTGGCTCTGAGGGGGGGTACAGCTACACCCAAATTAAAGACCTGCCACAAGCAGCAAATATAACACAAGATAAACGTGTCTGGGGTTGTTGATTGCTACCCCGTGGCTAATTAATATTCTGCATGCTGGGATTCCCAGTCAAGAACAACCAAATTAAAACTCTATGTCAGGTTGCATTTATCAGGGCAGCATTCCAGGTGAAGGTGTTTTGTGTTATTATCGGGTGTTTGTTTCCTCATCTATACATCCTAAAAGATGAAAATTAATGGAATGTATTAATTCACACGTCTGTATTAGAAATTCCTCAGGGAAATTGTATTATTATAGTTGCCCTCTTCCACTGAAGATTATGCAACCATATTTTTTCTATCTACTTTCTTGTAAATATGAAGACAAGATTATCCAATCTCTTGCAATCTCTTTGCTCTGTATCTGTCTCTTTTACTCTGCACATTGTCATTCAGCACGTGTGCCCCAGAGATGCCAGTATTTATTTGTTAAGGAAAATGATGGATTTTTAAAAAGCAGTGTATCTGAAATGTCTTCAAGGACAAATGAATTCTCAGAGTGGTCACAAAGGTTTGCATTCTCAAGCAATCAGGCATGAGAATCTCATAAATGTCAGCAATGTATATTTTTTTGGTGAAATTCACTGTGACACAAAGCCCAGTCCACAAAACAAAACCCCCCAAGTAATCTGTCACATTGGGCTTCATAAACTAAGCATAAATTCTAGGTGGAAATATTTAGCATAACATTTGTACTGATGATTCCTCAGTCACCTTTCCTCTCAGCACAACCACCAGATGTGCTGCCTGTGATGGGCTGAAAAATCCAGGACCTGACCCACAGCAGTTTGTACCCAACTCTCCACATGAGCAATTTAATCAGCAATTTTTGGGGCAGGGCAAATTATAACTTGGTATTGCATTCCACCTAAACTCTCGTAACAGATTTTGAGGGTATTTTCCCCTCTTGAGCTGTGCATAGCATATAGTATATTGATAAAAATAGCTGCTGTAATTCACTCCAGAGATAGCTGTGTTAATGTGATGGAGTAAGCTGATATCAGTTGTAAGGGAGCAACACATGAAGCACTTTGGAAGCCATTTAGATGAGAGACATGATGTAAATATGAAGCATTATCAGAGCATGACAAGGGTTTGATGGTGTAAGTAAATGAAAAACACAAATCAAGGCTATGAGTCACCTAAACATTCTTTAATAATTGCCATTGTCTCACTGCCATAATGCTGTCTTGTAGGCACTCTAATATTTCTTAAAGTGTTTTTTTTCACCTTATTATATATTTTTTTTCTAAGTACATAATATTATTTTGCCTCCCTACTGAAACTACAGGAAGAATTCAATTGTTGCTTAGAAAAACGTTGTTCTGAATACATGAAATTGACCACAATAATCTTAGTTGCACTTTCACTTCTTTGAAATTAATTTCACATGCCATGTATTGTAAAAGCCTTCTGATATTTCAAGGCACACACCAGTTATCTTACAAAATAAAAGTACTGCTCAGTAATGAAAGTCTGAATGAATATTTTTGTCTGCTTTATGCTGCAGCCAGCAACAGCAACAAATGCAGAAGATTAATTAGCTAAATGGAAGGCCATAGATTAAATTCTGTTCTCTGTAAAATAGCTATAATTTCTGCAGGCTCTAGAAATTTGTGTCTCTTTATTGAAAACCACAAAGATGCTTAATACCACTGATCCTCTTATGAATTATTAAAAAAAAAAAAAAAAAGCAAAGGTAGTTTCAGCATGATTTTATCTTGTTTCATTGGTCTGCTTGGAAAAGTCCTGCTAAGGAGTACTGGAAATGCAACAAGAAATAAAGTATTAATCAGGCTGTTCCTCTGTCTTCCAGGTGCCAATACCTCTGCCAGCAGTTTCCCATCATATGGAGCCAAGCTTTCTCTGGTAGTCTGAGACCACCTCAGGAATTTTTAGGGATTAAGACTCATGACTGAGTAGGGCAGGGACAGAATACAGAATTAAGATGGATGGATCTGCTGGGTACCACGAGAGCTGCCTGGGGAGCTGCCAGAGTGGGAATGCAAAGATCCTTCCCATCATAAATCTTTGAAAAATTTGGAAGATCTACAGAGAAAGATTCTTGTAAGATTCTCATAAATTTCACAAATGAGTTTAAAGAGCTTTCCTTCTGTTTCTTTCCTACAGCAGTCCCAAAATTCTATTTAGAGCTGATGTATTCCTATCCTCTCTTTTATGTGCTTGCAGAAAACTGAAAAGCCATTCAGGGAGTGTAAATAAATGATGGTGAAGGATACTTGAAAATAGCCTCTTATTTTCTTTTTTTTTTTTTTTTTTTTAAATAATTTTGAAGACTTTTGTTTACACATGACTTTGACTATTTCTCAGCCAAGCTCATGGCCTCCCTGAGTGAAGGCAACAAGGTAATTCTAACATGTATTAATCACATGTTGAATGCCTGCTTCAAAGCCTCTTACCTCCAAGGTATACATCAAATGTAGTAAAGTTGTCTGAAAATTCAGAAGGAAGACAAACATCTCTATTCTTTTCAGAATACATAAAAAATTTAGAAAGGATTCTTTTCTTTAAAAAAAAAAAAAAAAAAAAGGCAACTTTTTCACCTGTAAGTATCAGGTGCATTCAATTACTTCTGGAATAAATAAGTACCCACAAACACAAGGTACACTTTTATAGAATCACAGTCATATCATAGAAAAAAAAAAAAACACTTCCCCCAGGTGGACAGAGGAAAGCAAAATGTTATTATAGCATTTACTGTACTTAAGATACTTTTGAGAAAAACTCAAAGAAATAATGATACTTTTTATCAATCGAAAATTCTTTCCCCTCAGGTAGAACAAAGCTTATGTTTAAAACAAGAGCATCAGTGAAAATGATGATCTGACCAAGCCACAAAGAGCAGACTACACCTCTTCAGCTGCTGCAGCATCCACATTGCCAGGGACCAGGGGGATACCTGCTTTTCACATTTATGACACCACTTGTGCTGCATTCAGCCAGCCCAGCTGCATATTCTTTCTCCCTCAGTGCACTTCCCATCCAGAGCAGTGTTAAGCTTATCCTCTTTCCTAAGATGCTTTAAATAGGATGAACATTCCAATCCACCCAGTTCTCACTCCTCCTGATGACAGTCACAAGGGAAGGGAAGGAGGTCTTGCAAAATGTTCCTCTTTCATTTTTAGCAGAGACTTTTTCAGACCCAGGCCAACTTTCCTGATGCTGAGGATTAACATCTGAACACATAAGGCTGAGCTTACTGATACTGCCTTACAAAAAGAAAAAGGTGTTGAAGCCACCTACTTGTATCACAAGGGATTTGTGCAAACTCTCCTGTGACATCAGACTGCTCCACATGCCAGTTCCAGGTGCCATAAGCAACATATTCATCCTCCTGCTTCCCAGACAAGTCACATTTGAATGAGTGCAGGAAAGATGTTCCCTTAAAATGCAGAAGTTCCTATCTGCACCATTGAGACTCTTGAACAGCAGGGCAGATGAATTCACTCCTCTCTGAGCATCAAAATGGTAAATAAAAGGGGAATTCTATCACAGCAGAAAGACTGATTTGATAACACTGACCTTACCATGCATATGCTAGAAATCAATTTGCCAGGAAGTCTGGGAGATTGAGAAGAATGAAGGAGAAACTTCTTCCCCCAGGTATAAATAAAAACAACGTGGTCTCTGTACTGGCTGGAGGGAGCTGGGCAGTGCCCTGAGCTTCCCCAGAAGAAAGCCAGCAATGATTTTTAAATTGTTGTTATGTTCACACTAAGAAAGTAGAGAAGGACAATTTGTAACTTTTCTTTAGGAAGTAACTTCCAGGGTTTCTTTCCATATGTATATGGAAACTATTTTGGTGGTATACAAAAGCAAATGGATGGGAGAAGGTTAAAGAAAAATAAAAAATAAAAAAGCTAACAAAGCAAACAAATGAAAAAACTTCATTCAAAATAGGTTAAAGAAAATTTTCCTAGATAAAATTCTAGAGGAATCCTGTTCAGCTACATAACTACAACTACAGTTACAAATGAATGTTCTGTGAAATTTCATTATTTACTACAGCTTTATTTCTCAACACAAATCTTTTACTCCCCTATTCTATGATTTGAGACCTCACAATGAATAAGATATTCCTGAACATTTTACCAAACATGCCCTTAAACCTGACTTGAGCTATGACTGCACAGATTTGGTGAAAAAATAAAATGCCAAGGAATCCATTCTGAAGCGAGGGTTCATGTCCTGATGGGGAAAAATAAAATAAAATAAAAAAAGCCAAAAAAACCAACCAAACAAAAAAACCCCAAACAAACAAACAAAAAAAACCCCTTTAAGATTATGCTCTTACTACTCAGAATATCATTACCTAAAATGCTATAATCTGTTCTGGGAATGATTTATCTGTTTGATTCTATTGCCTTTCACAAACAGCAAATAGATATTCTTAATAATCATCTCTAGTGACTCAGCAACAATATTGAAGCTGAGGATAATTTTGTCAAAAAAAAATGCTAACTCTAGATGTAAAGAACATAAGTGAAATGTATATTATTAAATTCCTTGGCAATCAGCTCCAATGGTTATTAGTTCTCTGTTTAAATTGATGATGATTACCTCTCAACTGTGTATAAATAAGGAAAGAATTCATTAGTCTATGAAGCTCATATATAGACACCAACTTCATAGTGACTGTTACATGTTCTGGAGCTCAGTCCAAGATCAGGTTTAAAATGTAGGTTAAATACAACTTGATTACTGAATGGTGGATGGAGCTGAGTCACAACTTGGCAGTAATTCCAAGTAGCACTGCACTGTCCAAGGATATCACAGAGCAACGTGGGGCTTTTCAGATCCTTCATCCACTTTTCAGAATGCTGTGAAACACTCTATTTTGGCACCTTTAAATTGCAAGACTTTCCCTTACTCTTACTGGGCTAAGAAGCCAACTTGTATTTGCAGAGAGCTGGAATTTACAATGGAAATGGCTTTCTCAGTGGCAGAATCTCTGGGCTCTCTGATAAAAAGCAGCATATGCATCCAATGAAAAATCTTGCTTTTTCTGCCCTGGGAGAACATTGCTTCTGAAGGAGAGACTTATTCACTGGGACACTTTACAGCTGATCACAGCTCATGCTGCCAACAACAGATGTTTTGACAGTGGTTAAGCCTCTTCAGACAGACTTTGGTGAGCAGTGCCTAGCAGCACCATCCAAAGCAACTTGTGTCTCCAGAATATTTTAGCAATGAATTTAATTCCCCAAACTTCTGGCATTTTAGGTTGTGCCAACTGATGGGGATGGGATGCCCTAGATTTACAAGCCCTTCCAGCTGAGACTGTCTGAAGTTAACCCAGTTTGAAAAGTCTTTTTTGGAAGCAGATAAGAACTCTGCAAGGTTTCACACTGTTCCCATGGAGGCAGGAGGTACAGATGGAAGTGTATGGGCAGTGCTGTCTCCAGTAATGGAGAATTTGTGTGAATTATTAAAATAAAATCTCTAGCCAGCATTTTGTATTCTGTGCAAAACTAGTGGGGAAAGGAGAATTTGGGCTGAATGCTCCATATTTCAATCTATCCAACCCCAATAAGTCTTCCAAGTCTGCCAACAAAGTGATGAATGAAGCCTCCTGTGTGTAGCTTCTTCTACTGGATATACATTATTTTTTTCTCAAATTATCTAGCCTGTATCCTCTTTGCAAAACATTCACTGAGCATAAATATTACTGCTATATCAAAAAGCTATGATACAAGGAGAAGCATTTCCAGATCAGCCATGGGTGAACTTTCATTATTAATAGTTTCTTTTCTGCTTTCCTCCCAGAGGAGAAAAATCTTTATCATATCTTCAACATGGAGGTAAGCACAGTGCTGTCATTACCCTGACAGGGAACAATGAGGTCCTGTGGTCTCCAGCACTATTAGCACAGAAAAATTCTTCTCAGTGTCAAGAACAAAGGATAACAAAAATAAATTCCATCCATTAGACCAAAGGCTGTGCAAGGACCTCGGCCTCCCCATATTGCACTGAGATGGGAGGTTTCAAAAGGCAGTGTGAGAAAAGCTGACCTGGAGCTGGGCTGATCTGTTTGGAAAACACAGGAGATTTAAGTGTCTGGTGAGAGTTAGAGTGCTGAGCAGTGACTGAGGCAGGGAGCAAGAGATAGATGGTTTGGCACTGCACAGATGTGGAAAAGGTCAGGAAAAAAGCAAAGCTATGCTAAATGGATATATTGCTCTCTGCTTCAAGGATAGCCACTATCTCCATCTCCCACTCCCCAGCTCCTTTTGCAAATGCTCAGTTCATCTTTGTTGAAATAAAAATATTTGTAACGCAGGAAAATAAAACTTTCCTTCTGTAAGTGCCCATTGTGTGCTTATTGCCTGTCTGGAATGGAGCAGAGGAAACATTCAGAGCCCTTTCATTTTCTCACCTGTAATTTATGTTTCCTTAACCGTACACTCACTGCACACACAGCCTTCTTGAGCAACTGGATACATTTTCTGTAAATGGCTAAGTAGCCATTTGGTCCTTTTTATGAATAAAGAGGATAAAGGAAGAACTGAGAATTTTTATATATCTTGAAACTGAATTTTCTCTAAGTTATATGGAGAGATTACAAGCTTGTTCACAGTGCTGTGTGTCTGAACACCAAAAATGATGAGGGAGGTCAAGACAGGGCAAGGCACCACACCTGTGCTTTGGCCAGAGGGATGCTCACACTGACCATGAAGTTTTAGTACAGATCAACCTCGTGTGGGCTGCAGGGATCACCTGGACATTGTTGTAGGCAGGGGGGGGTTGGGCTCTTTTCCCAGGCAACTCTCAGCAAGACAAGAGGGCACAAGAGGGCTCAAGTTGTGCCAGGGGAGGTTTAGGTTGGACATTAGAAAGAATTTCTTTCTGGAGAGGGTGCTCAGCCATTGGAATGGGCTGCCCAGGGAAGGGGTGGATTCTCCATCCCTGGAGATATTTCCAAAGAGCCTGGATGTGGCACTCAGTGCCATGGGCTGGGAACTACGGGGGGAGTGGATCAAGGGTTGGACTCGATGATCTCTGAGGTTCCTTCCAACCCAGCCAATTCTAGGATTCTATGAACAGAAAAGTGTCCCATGAAGTCACTGTGCTTGTGAAGGCCACCACTATATGATGTAGCCCGATGCCTTGCCCAGAGGGACTCCATGGTCAGGCTGGAGGAATGGAATTCCAAGGAGTAGGAATTCCAATGCAGCTATGCAGAATTTAGAGCTGACCCTTGCTGGGATGTCTGGAATTCACACAACTCTTTCATCGTGGTCACAGCCAATGCTGTGGTATGTTTGGAAATCCTTGAACAGCAGCTTAAGTCCTCTGCTTCCAAATTTCAGATGCAAATTAAGGCAAATCCCAGGACACACAGGTGACACCAGAAAGATAAATAAAGCGTTTGGTATCATCATTGGATTATATCAAAAAACTTTTCTGTAGGGTTGAAAGCTTATTAAATCAGGACACGTATGAAGAAAATTAGTTTATTAAGAAATAAACTTGCTGTTCCTCTCAAGACTGCTTCCCCTTCTTCTGTAGCAAATCTCTACATAATATGCTAATACACCTGCATCAGAATTGCCACACTGAACTCTTCCCAAGGAGAGCAAGCAAGCCCACTGCTGATTAATGGGATCCTAACACACATTTCTAGATACAGATTTTTCAACCGAGCCTGTGAGTTCTGGGGGAAGTCTTCTTAAGGGACAATAAATATCCCTTTTTTTCTGTACACAGCAGTATGATACACTGGGAGCAGCCACGCTTTCTCCCCTTGGAAAGGAGAGAAATGCTGTGCTTGCAGGTAGCTGGAAGCATTCACTATTTCTTGGTCCTGAGTAAGCTCGTAATTAAAGTAGAAAGAGGAGGAGTGATTTCAATCAAGCTCTAAACTCCACAAGAAGGAAAAATCTATTTGAGTTTAGAACAAATTCTCTTTAAATTTGGATAGTGCTACTTTTGTGCTGATGCTGATCATTGTGTTTATTACTAACCTGTGGGATAGTCACTGAAGTGTTGACACCTGACTCCACCTGATAGAAAAGCAATCACTTTCAGGTATTCTGCCTGGTGATTACTATGTAGATACCTCATTTTTAGTGAATTAAGCCATGTTGTATCAATTTGGTTGTCTTTAGGATTTATAATCAAACTCTGATGACACCTGATTAATGCCAGCATAGGCTCCCTGAACCTTATAGTGTTCTGTTCCTTGGGAGCTCAGATCACAGCAGGCTGATTACCCCCCTGATTATCCTAAGGAACAGGGGTCAGAGGTTAGCTGGCACCACAGAACACATTTAATTCAATCAATTCAGTTAGTGAAGCAGTTGGGGAAAAGAAAAATAATATTCCAATTGCTGTAACATTACATTAGAAAATTTGCCCAGGATTTCTGTCCTCCAACTGATGAGCATTTTTGCTTAATTTCCAATTTAGTATTCTGCTGGGCTTTTCAGCTTCAATTACTTGTGATATTTTCACTCATAAAGTCAGGGGCATTGAGCTCAGAGGGGAAAAAGAAAACCAGAGGAAGAAATGCTGCCTGTCTTAACCTGTGTATTAACCTTTCTAGAGACACACACACTTCCATAGCCCAGCTGTGGTTTTCCTGGTTACACACTCAGGTAGTAGCTCAGAAAAGTCCTCCTGGTTCTTTTTAGTTCTTCCCTCCTGTCACTGCCAGAGTTTAGCACTTCTTTTCATTTTTGGTAGACTTTTAATATTGTTTAGAGTACTGCTTCCTTGTCCTATAAGCACAGAGACTTTGATCTCTTGTGTTCTGCCACAGTCTTGGTGGGTGCTCAGGGGGAGTTTGGAGGAGCTCATTTAAGGTACCAGCAAAGCCTCAAGGGTTTGGGGTTTTTTGGGTTTTGTTTGTTTGCTTGTTTTTTGTTTTGTTTTGGTTGGTTGGTTGGTTTCTTTAGTTTGTTTTTGGGGGGTTTCTTTGTTTTTTTGTTTTTTTTATCCCCTGCAGTAATTCCTTCTGGATTAATTATGATTCTTGGATTAGGATGGACTTGGATTAGCTTTCTCTTTTACCACCACCAAATTATTGGCTTTATACATAAGGTGGCCTTCCCTTTTGCCCATGCACAAGATTTTGAGATTAACTCAATACTCAGGGTCAGACATTATTTGCAATGCTCCTAGAGAAATTAAAGCAACTTTCCTGAACAGGTTTCTTGAAGGAAGGATACAAAGTTTTACACCTTCCTTTTCCCTGCAAGCAGCAGAAAGCTGCAGTTTAATCTTCTGCTTGCCCATGGAGAAGATCCATTTCCTGTGTGTGTTCCCTTGGGATTCTTTGGAATGAAAGATGTTATATGGTTATAAAACATCCCCTTAAACTCACTCACAACTAACTCTGGAATTGATGAATCTCCTCCTGAGCCCCCATGGACATTTGCCCATGGCACAGAGTCTCCCTTACCTTAAGAGGAACCCAAAATGGGAACTGCAGGATAATCAGAGGTCAGAAGTTGGGTGTCTTGGCAAAGAGGTGTAGAGCAGACCACAGGGACATAAAGGTCCCTAAATGGGACATAAAGGTCCCTACCCAGTGCTTACCTATTCTCACTGTGTATGAAATATTCCCAGCTCACTCTAAAAAACCAACCCTGGCACAAATAAAACCACTCAAATGATAGAATATTCTCCATAATAAAACACAAACCCACAGATATAGAAAGCAAACAGCAGCAAAACCCCATCATTTCAAAGGGCTCAAAATATCCAAACTCTTCTCCTGTACTGAGGATGAAAGAAGAAGAAGAAGAAAATACACATAGCAGATGTTGACTTTGTCACTTGCTCTGCTGATGGCAAAAATCATAAAAAAATTTTTTAAAAAATCATAAAGGCAATTCACTGTTGGGAAAACAGCAAAGTTGTGTTGGGTTGTGTCGGGAGTAGGACTGTGAGTGAGAGAAGCAGGAATTCTTCCATCTGTTCAGTCCTGGGGAGCCCCAGGTGGGTTGTAGCACCTGATTCCTCTCCACAGCATGGAAGGCAAAGAGAACTGGAGAAGAAAATGCCAAAAACTCATGGGCTTGAACCAACCTACACAGGAAATGCAGACCAGAACATTGGAGATAAAAGGACTTGGAGTCAGCTTCAGAGTGGAGAAGGCCAAGGAACAATGGGCTTTAATGGAAGGAAGCAAAATTCTCCTCAGAGATGGGGCAAAACTTGCTACTAGGAAGGTGGCTGAAGTACTGGGGTAGGTTGCTGAGGGAGCACAGAGCCTGTACCTGCAAGTTTCTTGAAGGAAAAGTAAGCAGATACTGGAAATTATACAAATAGGAGAGAGGGACTTGAGGCTATCGTGAGAAGCCCGAATCCAAGAATCCTCCCTGAACAAAAAGGGGAGCAAAATACTGGTGCACAGTTTTCTAACATTCTGGAGGTCCCTGGTGTTGAGGAACTTCCCACTTAAAGCCCACAGCATTGCCAAACTAGAGTGGGTTTTCTGTGCTCAAAACAAGGGTTAGGAAGGAGTTCCCTAACTGGGATTCCAGTCTCTCCATCACATCTGACCCTTCACGGTGGTGGCTTTGGTGCTGACAGCTCGAGATGCAGGCTGTCACTTCAAAATAACATTTGCTCTCCCTACTGCAGATAAAAGATGAAAAAATTGCCTTTTCCCTCTGCTTTCCTAGCTGGTCATATTCCCTTCTGGCAAAAAAATGTAAGGAAAGGGGAGAGGAAAATAATCACGGTTTCATCTTGGGGAAGAATTAGAAGGGAGTAAGGATTGCAGAGCTAGATACCCAAAATTAATTGGTTTTAGAGTGTCTGCAATGTGAGCACTATAAAAAAAATAGTGGCTCCAGTTACAACTCTCTATTGTTACTAGAGAATTAATAACTCTTTCCTAGCAGTCCCCCAGGGACAAACTGCTCCTGCCACTGCAGAGAAGGTTTCTGAAGAAAATCATGCTTTTTTACAAATCTCAGCCATTACTTCATCATTTTCCTGAATTATTTGGTAAAGAGGCATTTAAAGGCCTGAATTTACATTCCAGAACAGCTATGAAATGAAGAAAGCAGATTGATTAACATTCTGTTTCACCACTCTCTTTGCCAAAGTGATTTTTATCAGAAGAAAACAAACCTAAAAACCACAATCTGAGCCTCAGAATTCTGTTGTCACCTCCAAACCATCAATATTTTTTGCTACTTTCTTACAATATGAGCCCTTAGAAATAGGCTTTGCAGAAGGAATGCTACCAGAACCCCCAGGGTATCCACTACTTCCTCACATGGAATTAGTGGAAAACATCACCCTTAACATTGCCCACAGCCCTTGCCAACAAAGAGTGACAACAGACTGAGAGGATGCTGTCTGGGATTTTATACTGATTTTTTTTCCCTAGTAACAAGTCTAGTTCATTCTAGTAAGATCAAGACTCCATAATTTTATTCCATCTGATCTCTGCTTTGTCTCCTTTTGTTTGGTTATCACTGCCAGGGAGCAACCTGCCAGCCAAATAAAACCACATCTTCACCAGTGGCTGGCCCAGCTGCTCTGTGTTCCTGAGCTGGACATTTCCCTGTAATTACACCCAAGCCTTCTCACTTCTCCCATTTACCAGTCCTTGTTTGTCTCTTCATTGTTTTTTGGTTTTTTTCCATCTTGTTGCTAAGAAATTGCATTGCAAATGCCAACCAAAAAGATGATACAGCTGTGTGCCACCTCCTAATGTCACAGGGAGTGTCCTCAGAGCCCACCTGCCTATCTTCAGTGCAGATGGCAAGGGAGTTTTCCAATCAGATCCTGGGTGTTCCAGTGCCTAGGTTTTGCTGAATAGCCTCTAAGAGATGGGATTTAAATTATATTGAAGATATTAGTCTAAAGTGAATGAAGTGGAGAGTATACTTCTCATTTATATCCCCAGAGTGATAAATGGGAGAGTGGAATTTTTTTTTTTTTTCTGAGGCAAAGAAAATGGGAAACCAACATGGATTTCAGACACATGAGAAATAGCTTATGAATTTAGATAATAGTTCACCAGAAATAAATTGTATATCTGTTCATTCATTTTAATAAAGCAGGGAAATGACACACTGCTGGAGACCTTTGAGAATGCTGGTATTTTTAAATTATGATCCTATAATAGTAGCATTAACATTTGTAATGCTGCCCAGACTTTCTGAATTTAAGAAAAATAAATTTATGGAATAAGTGAGGTTCAACCTGTGGTCTGGACTCTGGACATTTCAAAATGAACAAGGTGTTTCCTGAATATTTACAAATTAGTCAAGGAAAGACATTACAACAGCTTTGCCACGTGACACAGATAAACCTCTGTGTAAATGCTGACAAACCATGCTTATTATTTCTGAATAAATAATTCAGTTGTGCAACATGGAGCTGAATGCCTTTCCTTCTGCTGACTGGTACCTACTGCCTGCATTTATAGGCACCTACACTTTAGTACTTCCCTTTGAAAGGAGTCTTTTACAGCAACAAACTGGGTGCTTTTCTTGGCTGTACATGGCAACTTGTACCATCTCCTGCTGGATTCAGGCAGGAATATTGCCTGTCTCTTACAACATAAAAATCAGAAATGGAGAAAGCTATGAGCTGAATACAATTATTTCATCGTTCCTATTTTATCATTTACAAAAAAAAAACCAAACCAAACCAAAAACAACAAAACCCAAACAAACAAAAAATCCAAACCAACCAAGCAAAACCCCAAACAAGTGCAGGAGATGTAAAATTTTACAAGCTTATGTTTTGATTCTCCAAACTGATCACCATGGGAAATAATAAATTAAGAGCTCAATAATAGCTGTCATGTTTCCTTTGGAAGCACAATTAGTAATAGCATTAAAATTCCCTTCCAATCGATTGCATTAAAGCATTTGCTACCAGAGCAAGGAGAAGCTACAGCTGATTAGTCCCTTACATATTGCCTCATTGATCCACTCAGATAATTCTCATTCAAGAAATGGTGTAATTGAACAGGAGTGAAGTATATCTGAGCTCAAATGTCAGAATCTGAGCCCTCTTCTTGTAACCCATCCTGCACTGCTTCCCACCAATGTGCCAGAGCAGCCCAGAGAGCACACCTGAATATTTAATCCACTAAAGCAAAGACTTCACAGGGACCATGCTGGAACCCAATATTGCTAAAAAAGGAACCTTACTGCTAACATCTAAGCTACATCCACTGGCATGTGAGTGTGTTTGTGTGCTCTGCATTGTGCACTCCAGTTCCAGCAGGCAGCCCAAAAACAATCTCAGCAGGCAGCCTAGGTAAACAAGACTTATTGTAATTTGGTTCTCTAGTGAATACAGAAAACTGAAGAAAAGAAATACCCCTGGGACCCAGAAGACCTCCAGGTGAACACTTAGCATTGACAGAAAGTGTACAAACTTATTGATTGGAACTGCATTTTAATCATATGGCTGGGGGAAAGAAAACAGTTCCTAGAGGCTGCCAGTCAGCCCCAGCATGGGGCATGAGAAAACTGTTTCTGCCATCAGTACCAGGCAGTGGCTGTGTTAGAGGAAAAGGACATTAAAGAGTTCAACATCTGCAGGCAAAGTTGAATTTATTTACTCATGGCTTCAATTATTATTTAAGATGGAAAACTTGAAAAGGTCACGGCTGCTAACTTAGGAAGCATACCCTTCATTTGTCTTCAAACACACAGGGGTTTTTTCTTAGCTTAGTTCAACACTGGATCAATTAATCAGGTACAGTGCTCTCTGTTTTTAAATGCTAGTCTGTTATTTTCAAGTTGACAAATAAAACTAAATCAGATTTCACTTCTGTTTTAATCCATGTTAGAAAATGAAATTTTAGGAAAGTAAAACATCTGGTCTTCAGTTTAGGTAGGTAAGCATCTGTGGGCCTGTGTTTCTATGTATCCAGATAAGCTTCTGTATAAAATCCAGATTTACTTTCTACTCTAATCCTACATTCACATCTCCATGGAGCACTCTGTTTGGATGGGAGCCACAGCTTAGAAACAGGCAGCTAAGGTTATCAATACTATATATAAATCTTTTCTCCTTGATATTATTTCAGCAGAAGACAACTGATGGTTTGGATTTAAACTCATTTAGCAGGACTGTTTTTTTTCTTATGTTTCTTTTGAAAGTTTCTCACATAACTCCATAGATTTTTTCAAACTTTTTTTTTTTTTCAACTAAAAGATTGCTTTCAACCCTTTAAACTTGTTGAGGACAGCAGCACTCTCCTTACTATCAATCTTCTAAATGAAGAAAAATCATTGCCCTAAGAACACCTGACAGTGCTACATAACGTATGGGCACTGCTGGCCTCACTGACTGAAGGCACTCAAAACAAATGAGCTGAGGAAGAGGAAATAAAGCATAAAAGAAAAAAATGAGGTGATGTGTAGAAGCAGACAGTGATAGTACTGGATTTATAGAAGGCTGGCAAAGAGTCTCTTTTGCGAGTCATAAGCAAACAGTTTAAGTCTTGGGAACAGAAAGGTGGCTCCCAAGGGAAGCAGGAAAGGAGGGGATGGAAATGAGTTCACTGGGGGACAGCAACAAGGAATGGAAAAATGGAAGATCTTCAAGAAAGAAACCCAAAGGAGCAAAATCATGGGGCAGAAAGAGGATCATGAGATGACATCGGCAGAAACAAAGGTTTGGATAAAATATTAGAAGAGTTTTCCCTATAAAAAGGCAGTAGGGAAAGTGATGAAAATAAGAGCAGGGAGAATAACAGCAAAAAGGAGAGAGTGGAAACATCACTGGTATTAATCTTGTTGGATCTGAAGCAGGAACTGGAAACAGGAGCAGAGAGGCACTGAGGGATGCTACATGTTCAGGCTCTGAGAGAGAAATGACAAACTCAGGGAGTTTGAAAGGGTTGGAAAAATTCAAGTTAATAATTAAAATCCAGAGGAGCCTCCTCTCAGGCTGCTGACAGAAAAGCAGGCTTGGAAGGGAGAAAGACTAAAAGGAGTTTTCTATTTAGTTGGTTGGTTTAGGGAGTTTTGTTTTTATTCTCTAAAAAGCACAATGAAGCAAGCTAAAAGGATTTTGAAGAATGACACAAAGAATGATAAATTTCAGAACTGGGCAAATTAAATATCAAGAAGACTAGAAGAAATCTTCCACAATTTGCAGAGAAGAGAATTAAGACATCTCTAGAAAAATTGCATCAGACTAAGGGGAAGAAAAGAATAGGAGTTTAGGAGTTAGAGCACAATTTCAAAAGGGAAGAAGGGAAGCACAGCACCAGGTAACCAACTGAAATTCAGAAATTTTTCAGCATTTCCTACCAGAATCTGGATGGGAAAGTGAGGATAACATCAATACTCCATGTAGCATTGTGAGAATACTTTTTCTGTGACATATGGGCTGGGAACACAGGGGAAAACAGTTGGAGAAACAAATAAATATTAAGTGACTGTTAGACAGCCGGCTAGAGAAAGGGCTACCCTTTAAGCAAAAAAACATCTGGGACTCCAAGGCAAATAAGTCCTGGAAATAAGCCAAAGGAGAAAGTACAAGGATATGAATAAATTACAATCCTGAACCATTTTCCTCAACAGAGACTATAACTGCAGAGTTCTCTATGAATCCCCTGATGTTTTGTTTTTTTTTTCATGAATGTAGCAACACCATTTGCATTCCAGTAAGTTCAAGAGATGATCAGCCCTATAGAACTTTATTGCTTTCCAAATGAATCTCTTTCATAGGCACTTACTAACAATTTTACTTGAATAAATGTAGAGCTCCTTTTGGCATGTTGATTTTTATGGGTTCACTATTTTAATGTTTCGGAGCAGAAGGAAAAAAGATATTTTGTCTAAATAATCCTGACATTTTGATTCCTACACACAGATGGTTGGCAAATTTAGGAGTAGCCAAATCAGTTTTAGTGTTGCTGACAAAAATCTTAAAATGGTACTTGTCAGTGAAGAAATTGATAAACAGATCACAAACCTCATTCCACTCCAGTGGAATGACCAAAGCAGCCACATAACTATTATTTTTGTATGAATATACTTCAGCTTTAGAAATCCCTTCTGATCACATAAACTGGAACTATGATACCAGCTCACACATATTGTGCAATTGCTATTAAAAAGGGTTCTTTCTGGTGCAAATTGAATATGTTAAGATCTATAGTGTGTTATCTTGTTTAATTCTACTTTTAAAATAGAACTCCTACAGATGCTAGAGGCATATTAACAGTGTGAGCTGCTTAACTCGTGGGATTAGAGTGATATTTTGCTACACATCTAACAATTCCTCTATTCATTACTCCTCAAATTGGCTGTGCTGTGTCAGACAAGGAGATTTAAGTTCCCAGTATTTAAGATTTCACAGTCCACATGGGAGGAGCTCTAACCCTTGATGTGTATAAAACAGGAGGCCCTTGAAGCCACAGAAATGTTGTGCTGGCTGCATCACAAAGGTAAAACCTGATCATCCCCACTATTTGCCCACCAATTGACACATCTCCAGGCTGAATGAGACAATGATGATTTAGGAGCCCCTCTGCAAGGAATAAATATCATGTAGGGAAACCACAGCATGCCCAGACAGAACTCAGCTTTCAGTCAATGGAATTTAAAATTGGCAAATGACATCTCCCAGTACAGAACCCAAAAGTTCATTTGAGAAAAGAGATTGATGCATTCCTTCATCAGCTGAGAAACATTGTGAGAGGTTTCTTTGATGTCTGGTGATGTCTGCACCCAATGCTGAAGGTGAAATTCCTTGGACATCTGATGAAGGACAACGTTCTATAAACCACTGTTGTCCAAGAGAGGTAAAAAAAAATATATTCCAATTTGAAAATAGAAAATAAATTGAAATCTCTAGAAAGCAGCTCTAATTTGATTTCAAGGCAACTCCAAAATTCCACCTGAAGAAAAAAGGTTTAATTGGAAAATCATACAGCCATTCCTAGCAATGACTGCTAATAATTGTGTTTCTACAGCTTCCCTGAATAAGTGGTCCAAGCCTATGTCTGGAGACATTACATTATCTTTGTTTGGCTTGTGCTTCTCTCAAGAGCCTTTTTTTGAGCCTTCCTTCCTCTAATTTCTGCTGCCTGATTACTTACCCAAAGGTATTTGTGCTCAGTGTAGTCAAAACTCTTCCTGCTACTGTTTGCTTTGTAATTCAGATCTTAATATCTATGGTAAAGTTCACACTTCATAGACCACATTGAGGAAGCATATTAACCTTCACTTCTTGTAGAAAAGAGCAATAAATTGTGGGTTTATTGCTTTTTTTATTCTTTTTGTTTGGATATTTGCTGTTAGCAGAAGCAGATGGAAGAAATCTTCAGAGAATGGGGAGTGTTGGAATGGGTTTGTGGTGAGAATTTCCCAGCTGCACTGAGAATTGCTGCTACTGCCACTGAGATGCTGCTGACCAAAAGGTTACAAAAGGCAAGGACTCCCACAGAAGTTGGCATCAGGACTGCTCAGATCAACTGATCATAACAAATCATAGATTCTGTACGAAGGGCAGGAGAGGAACACAGAAAATGGAAAAAAAAAAGAAAAAAAGAAAAAAGAAAAAAAAGAAAAAGAAAGAAAAAAAAAAGACAGAGGAAAGGACTGGCAAAAATAAAAATTCATTGTGTGAGCTGACTTGGAGATCAAGAGTGCTGGGAAAAAATTAAAACATTCAGATCTGGTGAAGCAGTGAAGTGCCTGTGTGTTCCTCCCCAGTTTCACCCTGTTTGAATGACCAGTTCTGACCACAGAACCTCCCCTGCACTAATACAAGTGTTTCTCAGCTGCCTGCAGATTACAAAACAGGCACTCTGTTGTTTTATGTGCCACTGAAATGTGTTTACCTGGAGATTAAAGAGACAACTTCATGTATTTCATGACCTTGGTGGAGGGAAACAAAGCAATGAACTCAACCCTCACAAGCCAAGATAAATGTAGGAGCCTGCTGCCTCCTGCCAGGCAGTGGATGGAGCTCTAATTATCTGATAAGTGGATGGACTCAGTGCTAAACATGTTTTGCAAAAGTTCTTGCATGAAGTGCTGCCAGTGGTTATGCAGATAGCTTGCTGGAAGCCACATGAATACAAATTATGCCCATGGTAGGAATCTGGATGAGTGCAGGAAACACTCACTGGTCTTCCTCATCCCCTTCTTGTTGAGCAGTCCTCTCACTCAATGCACAGAATGAAAATAATTGTTTCTCTAAAATTTTTCCATTCTTACTTCTAAAGTTACAGCAGATTATTTGCTTTTAAGGTCATTCAATCCTGAGTGGCACTGAACATTTCTAATCATAAAAGAAACCTCAAAGCAGGAAATTCTGATAAGAACTGGTATACAGTATTGAAGAAAAATCAATGAAAAAAAGGGGGTAATTTCATTACCTGGATAGGCACGTTGTTTAAATAAGTCTTCTAGATATCCTGAGCTTGGTACCACCAAAACACATCTCAGAAATGTTAACAAACATTCTCCATGACCACAGGCATTTTTCCAAGTTATCTAAAAGTGATGAAGCTTAGAACATAGACTTTTGGGATCCTAATTGCACTGACTCAAAACAACCTGTACTCCTAACAACAGCTTTTTAAACTCCAGTGGAATTAGCTATCTTTACAATTATTTTTTAAGTCAAATAAACTCTTGATTTTTGTCTTTGACATCTAAAACAATTAAAACAAACAAACAAACAAAATCTAAATATTTATGTGAGTTTGAAAATCAAAATCTGTTCTGGAGCTCATGACAACTGAAAAAAAATTCAGAATATCTTGGACTTTAATACTTGACAGAGATTAGTGACACCATTTATTAACCCTGAAGAGATGGAGCACTTATTAACATTACTCAAAATGTAAAACATTGTGTTATATTTGCAGTGAGAACAGAATGCTCATAATCTTAATTTAGAAAATAAAATATTTATCGTTATTGCAATGCTTGCTTACTCTCACATGGATTTAATAAATAGCTTTTCATTTGGTTAATAGATGCTCAAAAGTAAATCAACAGATACTTTGCAAATGAACCCTTGTAGAAACACAGACACATCTACATCTTTGCCTCTGCTTCTGTGTGAGAGAACACGAGGCAGTGAGAGGACAACTTGATGCCTTCTGTTTTCACCCAAATTGCTAGGTTAATATTGTGGGGAAACACAGGAGCAACAAAGGTTTAACACAAGGCTGATTTACTTATTTTAAGAATTATTTAGCATATGCAAAATTGTCTTCTTCATACAAGGTCCTGATTAAGCAAGAATAAAAAAGATAATTAAGGGCATAATATCTCCTCCATATCGGTGAGGATAACAGAAGATGCATTGGGTTTAAGTTCTAGCACTGGAAGTTCAGATCTATAAAAATTTTCAGTGTTAAGATTTCTTCAGGAACTGACTGAGCAGCCTTTTGATTTTCCATCTCTGAATGTTTTAAGAATAGGTGATACAGATACTTTACAAGGGTGACATAGGGATAGCAATCCTGCCTTGATCCCATTTCCAATACTTTTCATGACCAGAAAAATTATTTTTGAAGTCTGCCATTGCCTGGAATATTTTTCATGAGTAAATGACTTTTATTTGCTTTCAAAGAGGTTTTTGGGCACTAAGAGTTTCAGATATGTCAAGTGTGTTAGTGAATTGCTACAAGAGTAAGAAATAGAAGTGAAAAGTTCAGTGCAAATATTTATTTAATCTGGGGGGTTCAGGAGCCTTGCCAGCTGTATTTACAGCCCTAGAAAAAACCAAGGATGGCCAAAGAGGTCATTTCTGGTCATCCCCAGCCATCATGAAGCTGTTCTTTTTGCTAATGGTTACTAACAGCTGTAGAGGCTCTGTTCTGCTCTTGAGTTTCTGTATGAATTTTGCTTTCTCTGCATGTAAATTGTCTCACAGTCCAAAAATGGGAGCCAAGGGAAATTCTGTCATGGGTCTTGCTCATGTGTTTTTGCTAGAATAGCTTTATCCACTCCATAAAATTATTTCTCATGACAAAGCAGCACTGGAAAGAAGCTTGTTTCAATTTGTACAGGTTGCTAGAACTGAAGACTTGTTCCTGGAACATTCAGGCCATCTCACAGCTCTATTTTTAACTATTATCCTGCCAAAGGCTTCTCCTCATCTGCTCAGATCTTCACATTGCTGCTCAAGTACCTCAGCTGGGTCTGACCACCCAACATCCAGCACTAGGGAATGGTTTGTGAAATGGGAAGAAGCCAACTCAGCTTGTCCTCACCACCTCGCTGAGCCACCCTGGCAGCTCCTGCTGTCCTGGCCTCTCTCCAGTTTGGTTTCCACACTGACATCCCTTCCAACAGGGAAGTGGAAGAGGGCTGGTCCCCTGGCCATGCTCCTGGACTGTGTCTCAGTCACAGGACAGCATTTTGCACCCAACTCTGGTCCTCACTAGTGACTTCTCCAAATAAGATGTAAGGGTCTACAGAAGGGGGTTGCAGGGACTAGACCACCATTAACACAATTCCCAGCATCCAAAGGTAGGGTCCAGCTGACTGGCAAGAATCATAGAATCATAGAATTGGCTGGGTTGGAAAGGACCTCAGAGATCATCAAGTCCAACCCTTGATCCACTCCTGCTGCACCGATGCACAGAGAAAAGCAAAAGATTAATTAGGAGTCCCAAAGGGCAATATTTTCCCTGTAAAACAAGATAAGGAGCTGGGCTGACGTGCAGATCACAGAAGGAGGTGAGATTTTTTGTTGTTTTTAAGCGTGCAAACTGAATGGACAGATCTGGTCTGTGGTGATAGGGTATGTCAGGCACAGAGAATAACAACTTCATGTCCAAAAGAGAAATCTTCAGAAAAGTAGAATGGAAAAGAGAGCCAGGAGGAATGCTAAAAGTGCTTTTAGCTCACTATTTGGTCCTCAATATGATTTAGCCAATGCCAAGAAACAGGACAGGGACTCTCAGAGCTACAAGCTTGTTTCTCAACAGCCTGAGCTGAAAAATAAATCTCTCCAGATGGTGCTCTGGAAGTCTTGTATCCTCTTTGAACCATGAGCAGAAGGAGATACATATTAGGCTCCAGGGGCTGTTTTACCCCTGTGGGTGCCACAACTGAATCAGAAGACAGTGCTGGAAGCCATCATAAATCATGGTGACAGGCAACCTATTCACTTACAGGTCTCTATAGGAATTGATGAATCATTTATTAAACCACACTCTAGTAATTTATTACTCCTTTATAAACCATTTATCAGTAGGTATTCAAAATGTGAACAAATTGTATTTTCACTTCAGACTCACAGAGCCAGACTACCTCAAATTTCACTGTTGTGGTCTTTTGTCAAATTACACAAGTTTTATTCTGCTCACAGGAGGCAACTTTCCTCATTTAAATGGAAAATTCATTTCTAAGATCATATATTCCTAAAACCTAATTTGCAAAAAGTATTCTCCCAAATCTTACTCTCCTGATGTGACAGAATTCCTTCTATTTTGCATTGCTTTGTCCCAGCAATGGGTGAAGCTGAAGGATGGAATTGGCAGAAAGAGGAATTGTCTCAAGAAGGAGGCTGTTCCCTGGCCAAATGAAGTCTATTTTTTTTTTTTTATGAGCAAATGAGAGCACTCTGACAAGCCCCACTGCTTTTCAATGTATGCCTAGGATTGTGCTCTGTCCCAAATCTGTGGTGGAGAACCAGGAGGACTGTAGCAAAATCATCCCCTGAAGCCTCATCACTGAAAGCACTTCCTAAGGAAAGACAATATATTTGGTATTTAGGAAAATCAAGTATTACTAAAGAGCAACAATGGGAGCTTCTTCCTTGACAACAGATACTTTAAAACAGCAGGACAGAAGCCAGAAGAAGGAAGCAAATATACCAAATATACCCAGTATAATCCCATTTGTGAGCACCACTGCATTCAGTAGTGAGAGAAGACCAGAAGTAGGATTAAATTTTTTTGGAGGGAGAAGAATAGATGAATGTGTGAAACCCATTTAGTTGCCACATTCTAACAATGTCTTTTCCTCCACTGGGTGTTAGGGAAGACCTGGGCAGAACCATGCCCACAGGAACAGATACAAGAGAGGTGTTTGCCAGCCTGGGGCTTCCAGCAGATTCCTGGTTTTCATCACATTTCAACCATGCTGACACAAACTATAGACAAAAATCTCTGTTTTGCAGCCATACAGCCCTGCACTGCTCTGTCAGCAATTGTTAAAGTGACACAAGAAAATGTGTTAGGGATAAAACCAATGCTCAGCACCGTTACCATTCCCTCAAACCCCTACACACAGAGTTTGAACAGCCTGCAGGACACAAACCTGGTACCACATTTGCCAGACTGAAACAACCAATTCCTGGGCCTTGCTTTGCTTGACTCCTTATTTTCACATAAGTAAGCCCTGGCTGATGAACAAAACTGAGCCTAAACCCTTAACTTGCTGGAGAGGAGATGCCAAATTGCTCTGATACAAAATACATGTTGTATTAAGTAATAATGCACAAAATTAACAGGGTTGTAAATTAAAAAAAAGAAATTCTGAAAAAGGGGACACTGACTTTACAAGTGCCTCTATTTTCATTCTCTCTAATTTAAATCTAGCACAATATCCCAGCCAATGTGACCTTTTAAAAGGTAGACCTGGGATTTTTTTGAGGAGCTCTTAAAACATTGCCCTTTTAGGCATTAAAGATAAAATTATTTAAACTCTTGAAGGGAACAGGGCACTGTTTGCATCTCTGAATGGAGTTTTGCCCTACTCAGAGCCTGTTGTGAGCAGGAAGGGTAAGTGTGCACATGAACTACAGAGCAAAGCAGATATTTTGGAGGTGTGCAGTGATGGGGAAGTAACAAAATAATTAACTGGGCTGAGTCCCACAGAGCAATGACTCCCACATTAACCCATCAGAGGGCCTGACACGTACTTATAGACCCAAGGGTTTAAACTACTCTGAGGTTAATGAAGTGATGGGTTGGAGCACAGCCAGGCTGCTCAGCTTCTTCTCTGATCCTGCCCCATCACCCCACTCATGAATTTTACCCTACAGATGCATCAGAATGGCAGAGGTGTGGGAAGCAGGGCTGAAAAATAACAGAGAACTGACTAGACAAATACCCCTCTTCCAGCAAGGTTTACATAAACCAGGAGAGGCTACTTCAAAACTGCACACAACAAGAAAAGATCGTTCCATCCTCTCTGACAATAACTCAGATAAAGCCCAGTAATGAGCATTTTGAACAAATGTTTAAGGATCTGACCTGCAAGAAATAGAAGTGGTAAAAAGGGGTATACAGGGGTGTATCACTGCTAAAGGGTAGATCTATACATGTGATTTTGGAGGAAAAGAGGAGTAGATTGGTGAAGTGGGCAGAAACATGCCTTGCATTGAGGATGTAAAAAATACCTGTTACCACATGTAAGACTTCTTGGAAATAGAAATATGCAGAAATATAAAATTTTCAACTTTGGTGAAAACTATGAAAAAATAAACAAAGCTTTCTACATTCTGCAAAACACCTCTTAGTGCACAGTCTGGGGTACTCAGTGTTGTACAGTGTCCAGACTACTAAAAAAAATCTATTTCAGACAACTTCACTGTGTCAGATCAAGAAGGAATTTGGCCCTTGTGCTTACAAGATGAGGAGATCACATTGAAAACTTGGCTAAATCCAGTTATTTCAGCAGCATATGGCTAATAAAGGTGGAGCTATTTTTGGTAGAAATTATACTGTCAGAAGAATAAACATGCAACTGCTGTATAAAAGGGAAAAAAGTCATTGAGAGAAAGGATCTTCAAAGAGAAGGAAAATAATTGGGATATGATCTTTGGAAAGTGGGAAATCACTGGGAAATATAAGAGCACAATCCTAAAGCAGCCAATTGCCAAGTAAAAAAAAAAAAAAAACAGCACTCTGAAATCCAACCTTTCGATTTACCAAATTTGAACTTTCTACTTCAGAAGTTACCTTTTTGAACACATCTTTAAGTCCTGCAACATGTGTAAGTGGTATTTAAACATTAAGTACTTCAAGCACTAAGTCAGATCAAGTGGTATTAACTCTATTAATAGACACTTCCCTTCCTCCTACACCACTTATTTAAAATAGAGCATATGTATCCACAGGGGCCTGACACCATATGTCAAAAGGCTGATTCTTCCTGCCCTATTCATAGAAAAAGAATCCCACTTAGCAAGGCAGATGGAAGATTTCTGAGGTCATTAAAACTTCTAAATAGTGAAAGGTTCAAAACCATGTCAGGATGTATTGAAAAAAAAGAGCTGTCTCTCCAAGAAAATGAGTATGTCATAGAGGTGCAATAGAGACATGCAAGACTGGGCTTTCCAAAGAGAGCTAAATAATGGTATTTCTTCACACTTGTCATTTTATTTCTATATGGAAACCACCCAACTTTCAAAGATATGGAGTACCTTTTCCTGTCACTGAACTAAATCTATAAACATTTCTGAGTTGCCACAGAAATAGAGACTGGCATTTGAGGCTAAGTAGGCACCCAAGTTCTTTACATGCTTGCCCATATTCCCAAACTATTAAGTCAAACAAGACATTTATAATTATAAAATATTTTCTTCAAAAGAAATAATCTTATAGTTTGTAAATTCAAGGATGTCTGACATGAGCTGCTATCAACATGAATACAATTTCTTCCTATTTCTAAATACACTGAGTTGTCCTTATACATTATTATGTTCCAGAGGACTGAAAAAAAATGCAATGCTTTAAATATATTTTATTGTATGGAAAGAGTATTAAAAGTCTATTCTAAAGGTGGAATTGTAAGGGAATTAATAGTTTGACCAAAACCTCTTAGATATCACCCATGTACTTGAAAAGTTTGGTTCAGGCTCCCTGGAAATTTTGAGGTGACTGAAATGCTCTTGCCAAAGCATTTTATTTAAGTAATTATATCTATTAGCTCTGATTAGTGAAAATGAATATTTCTGTTTACAATATTTTCATTGCTTCTGATTTCTTACTCTCTTTTTTAAAAGCCTCCTCCATCCTTTTTTTACCACAGGCTATCTGGTTTGCACTTCTCAAAGACATGATTATTCAAGCAAAATTGTAGTAATTTGCTGCAAAATTATCTGTTGTCAAGCTACTAAAATTAGGCCTGAAAAAAAAAAATTAAAAAAGAGTAAAAACATACCTTAAGCAGAATACCAAGATTTCTATAGAAATAGACTTTCCTTCCTTTTCTTTTAAAATTACTTTAAAATTAGCATCCCCCATGCTTGCTTCTTATCTTTTGGGAATATTCCTTAAAATCTGCAGAGCCTCAGGAAACGTTTGCAGCAAAATTCTAACCAGTTGTTATTATATAAAACTTTGGACACTCACTAATTCTCTACAGATACCTGAGGGTATGGAAAAAAAAATCCCCCCAATCCCCTAAAATAAATGTGGAGGGGAGAAGGGAACAGTCTGGAAGGGGCAAGAAATCTGGTGTAGGATTTGCCTGAAACCAGAAACATTTCTGCAGCACTATTGCACACCCTCCCACGGGCAGGAAATTACTTCTGTTTTGGTTTGTGTTTTTTTTTTTTTTCAGACTTTTCAGCATTCTTCAGTGAAATTCAACTTTCCTTGCAAATTTTACCTGCAGGTTAAGTTAAAGCTTTTTTGACTCAAAGTTTCATTACAGAACCCTCAACCCTGGCTGTCTTACAGATGAAATACTGAAGCCAAGACAAAAAAGCTGCTGCCATCCATGTTCCTGACCATCAAAAGCCCTAAGTTAGAATGAAGGCAAGAAGGAATTCTCCATTTTCCCCCACAGGGAGGAGAATGTCACCACTAGCAAACTTATTAGACAGGTTTTCTTCCTCTGATATCTCTTGAAATAATTTTGGGTTGCATTTTATTTTGCAAATGGAGCACACAAAGTTAGTAATGTAAAAGAAGGAAAGAACATCTCCAGGAAAGCCTATTATGTTGAGCTAAAAAGATGTCTTTAATTATTATCTTCCATTAAGAAACCTTTTTATATTCAGAAGCAACCTGATAACAATTCCACGGACCAATGTGTGGAAAACAAATGGCAAATTCTTACCTCCTTTTTGGTAAATTCTGGTGGATGATCATTTTTGTCATCAATAAGAATAGTGGCAGTTGCTGTGCCAGTCAGTCCCACATCAAGACCACCCATATCCTTAGCTTCTATAACCAGCTCATATTTTGGAGTATCCATTGTCTGAAAAAAATAACAGAAAAAAATAAAGGTTAAAATCCCCCAACGTAACAGATTTGTAATACTTTCAATTCACATTAAAATAATTTTTTAAATCTGAAACTGAGTTTGGCCCACTACAACAGTGGTTCTGTTAGCAGTGGTTCACAAAAACAGAGGCACAGCTTTCTCTGAGCTTCAGCTGCTAAATTGGAGTCATTATTTGGAACACAGGATGAAGAAATAAAGCTGAATATTGGTAAAAAGTACATAATCTCTCCAGTTATTAAAGGAGATTAGGAAAGAGGAAAAGAATTAAAATATATCTGCTCTTTAACAGTAGGCTCTCACTTCAGTGCACCAATATTTAGCATCCTGCTTTATCAGTGTTATGATGGGGACATAATTAAATCCTGACATCATCATCTACATAGAAATTCACTTGATTTTATTGAATCACATTCATTCTGTGTATTAGCATTTAGAATGGTAACCTAAGTTTGCTTCACTGTAAGAAACAAGAAAGCAGTTTCTGAAATGGGCAACCATTGCCAGTTAGTGGACAAAGTAAATAATTTTACATAATTTTGACAGACATATCACTAGAGACAAGACTGGTCACCTAAAAATGAATTTTTTTCTCCATTTGCATTGCTGCCTTATACAGAACCATCTGCCCAGAGACCATATGGGGTGCAGCATCCATAAAGGAGCCAGGGGGGGAAGTGCTGCAGTCACCTTAAAGCTTTAAGGTAGGAATAACCTGTCTGCTCAGGGAGGGTTTTTCAAAACATCCTTGAAAAATCAGTCTGGATCTCAGGGTAAAATGACATCATGGTTCCTGAAAGGGTGGCCAGGGGGCTTTTTTAATCAGGCAACTGTGTTTAAAAGAAGCAAGGTTGCAGGTCTTTGACATCACTCATCCTCTGTCCTTCACTCAACACTTTTCTGGGGAATTAATATTTAGGGGGAGAACTGGTGTAAAACTGTCTGGCAACACAGTGCTCTCTGCCTGCCTCCTAACCACTGCCTCATAAAGCAGAAGCAAGGAAGCTGAAGCAGGATTTCTGCCATTTAAAATTTTAAAACACTTATTTCTAACCTCAAGCTTAGAAAAGCAGTCTCTTGGGACACACAAGCTACTTTGCAGCAAAGTAATTTGAAAGCTTGCACTCAATAATGGGTTTTGAATTCTGCTTTTCCCTAGAATATCTCAACATCTTGGAGCATGAGCAAGAAGGAGAACGCAGTCCCTTAGTACTTGGATCATGAAGCATTTTTAGGCCATGAGAGAAGCAACCATATCAGTTGCTCATCAGTTCAGCTATTATGGAGCAATATATTTGCATGTAAAACCAATGAGTCAAGACAGAAGAATTATTTAGTTCTAAAAACCAATGGACTACTAGAAAACCAGCTACCACTGCAGCTCTGGGGGCTGTAAAAAATGTATTTCTGTAAGTCTTACAGTGTTATTCCATGGAATTCAGCTCAGAAGGCAGCAGACCCAGAACAGGATTTTGATTTATAACATCATATAAATACAAGTGAAGAAATACTACTGCTATGGCTCCAACACAAATCCAGATTACAGAGTGGAACAGAATTTGAAGTTTTCCTCTACTTATTTTTTTCAATGTTTTCAATGTATTAAAACCTGAAGGAAGCTTCTCTCCCCTCACCTAGATGCAACATTTTCATTATTTTGATTAGGAATTTCTTATTATTGCATGGAAAACTTGAAAAGCTATTTATCACTTCACATTTATAAACCTCTTTGCTCAGAAAGAGGCTCATTTTTACTCACAAATTGGCCTTTTTTTTTTCCTTTGAATACTTTCCCATTTTCTACTGAAAGCAAGCTGTTAGAAATTGTGTCTACTGCAGCAGAAATTTTTGTGACAAGAGTCCAATGTTTAAGCTTGCAACAGAATGTGAAAAACATTGCATTTTGAGTAGTATTTAGTATCATTACAAATGCTTCACGTTTTCCTGCTCTGCAGCAATTTCTACATCTAGCTCTGTCACCAAATAATTTTCTTTGTTAGAGAAAACAGCTCTCAGCACATCCAAACCTGAGGCCAGAAGCATGTCCCTATCAAGAGGATGTTCCCATCCTCCCTTTACACTGGGAGATAGCACATAAAGGACTTTTTAGCATTTCTCCTTCCTTTAAGCCCAGTTAATTCAGGCACTAGCAGCAATTATTTGGGATCGTGGGATTTATAGAAACACTGGTAAATCCTGGGATGTCAGAGTGGGGATCTGTGCACAGGGAATGGGTCCCTCTGCTCCCAGAGAGCCAGGGGCTGAGCTGGGAGCATCCCCCAGGGCAAGGACTGCAGTGAGAGCTGTCAGGGCAGCTCCTTCTCTTTTCTGTCTTCACAAGGCTCAGGCCATCGAGCCCGGTGCAGTCTGGCCCTGCTTTTGCTCCCATCCTCTGAGAAATGAGTGCTCCTGGAGGGGAGCAGTGGAGCAGAGAAGCAGCCTTGCTTCACCTCCTCTGTCCCTGCTGCACTGTCTGGGTGCAGGATAACTGCAGCACCCACTCCTGGGAGCACTTTGGGACCCCACAGTCACTCAGGCTGTTGTCCCACCATGACATAACCTGTCCCTAAACCCAGACCTGCTGCTTCTCAAAGCAGGGATCTAGACCTTGAAGCACACTCTTGAAAAACCAGTCCCATTAATACCAAAAATCTTACAAAAGATGTAAGGTCTCACAACACAGTGCATCTACAACTAAAAAGGAGAAGAGTCAGTTTTAATAAATGAACATTAAGTTGCTCTTTGTGTGGCTTACTATTTACCAGCTGTGACTTTGTGGAGTGGAAGACTGTTGAGAGGGTTTATATAATTACAGCAGGAAAACCATTCCTTTTCCCATAAATTTGCACTCTCACCACTGAGCCACAGCAGGGGTGGCACTGGCAAATTGTTTGGTTTGCCAAGGAAGTGATCTGGGATTTGAGTGTTTTTCTTTGAAGGGAGACTGCCAGTCTCACCAGAGTTAACATTCCTATCAGCTTTTACTCCCCTGCCACCTTGAAATAACTGGTTCAGCACTGGTAAGCAACAAGGGAGCAGAAAAGCACTTTTTCAGATCTGAGATTCCTGACAAAGCCAGCAGGACTCACACACAGCAGAGGGAAATCAGCAGCTGAGTGCAGGGAGGACAAAACAAGTGAAAAACAAGGGATTGCTTTCAGGTAGTGCTGAAGGAAACTAGATAAG
The DNA here is from genome assembly GCF_036169615.1 of Heliangelus exortis. Taxonomy (NCBI): domain Eukaryota; kingdom Metazoa; phylum Chordata; class Aves; order Apodiformes; family Trochilidae; genus Heliangelus; species Heliangelus exortis. Next base: position 2,727,377 of record NC_092434.1, read on the forward strand.
GATGGGTTTCTGCTGAGGTTTAATCTGTTTGTATTTCCCATAGATAAATGATAAAAACAACCAGTAAGGGACTTGAGAAGCAGAGCTCGTGCTTCCCATCCCCAGCAGGAACAAGCCAAGTCTTGGAATGGGCTTTCACTTGCATCCATGTGCCATGAAAATTCCTCCTAAGGATTCCAGGTTGTGAATCCCTGCCTCACACCAGCACCCAGCTGAAAGGCAGAGAAACCCCCCAAAATCTGGCAAACAACAGGACTCCAGAAATCATCCCTTCAGTGTCTCCTCCTGGCTGGGTGTCCCCATGGGGCTCTCCACTCATTGTGTGACCCCTCTGAATGGCATGGCCAGGAGTGCACCCTAAGTATGACAACACCCAAACCTAAACTTGGTGTTTTATCACTAAAAAACTGGGGAAAACAGCAGTGCCCAGACTCACTCCAAGTACTCACTTGTTAAGATTAAAAAAAAAAAAACCCAAACAAACCACAACTCTGGGAAACCAAACACCGTACAGAAAGTTCAAAACTTTTGTAAGGGGTTTTAAGTCTCCTTCAGACTATTTTAATACTTATTACCAATAGAGAGGGTTTTTAACTATTTTGTGGATATTAATATTTTCTCTAACATTGCAACAATGCCTCAACATTTCTCTTTATAAATCTGTTTAGAAACTATGCATCCATGCATCACAATATATCAGTAGTGTGCTACCGTATCATATTAATGCTTTTCTAATATAATGCTACCAAAAAGAAAAATTCTTAGGATTCAAATAATTCCAGTTCATGCAAAATAAATGGTTGTGTTCACTGAAGATGATAATTGCATATGGTATGTACTGAATATGTTCTATTAAGACATAATCAATGTTCTTGGTGGGTAACACTATCAGCATTCAAGATGGCTTTGTTCTAGAGCATGCTGCCAGGATTTTGACAAATGTAGAAAAAAAAAAATGAAGAATGTGACTATTAACAGCTCTAACAGACATAATGCTTTTATAATTAAAATATCAACATTTATTTTAAATGACAGTTGCTGCTGTGGAAAAGGGCAATATAGGCAGAAGCTTTGCATTCCAAGTTTGAATTACAGTTTGATGAATACAAAAACCCAAATAATTTTGTAACATAAATCTTCTTTAGCTCACCAATATCCAATTTTTTATATCATAAAGGGAGGTCTACAGTTTAATCACTGTAATAATGTACTTCTGTTATGAAGAAAATCAATATCTATTTACTACCCATGGGAGACATAGAGTTCATAGATACATGTGGAAGCAAAAGGAAGACTAAATTTTCTCCTTCAGCAGCTGCAGTTAGAGAAAGAAAATATTTCTTCAAAGTACTTTTTACAAATAGCTTCCCTAGCCAGAGAGATTTGTTTCCCATCAAGAGGAAATCTGCAACTATTTAATATATATTTAAGATGCATAGGATCAAGGCTTGAATTTTTCATAATGAAGAGATAATTATAGGCCTGATACCCATGGCTATGTTTGCTGTAGTTTACATGGGAATAAAGAAACTGTTTGTGTTTGCTTCCAATGTTTTGTGTAAAATTATCAGTTTTCACTGATAGGCAAATTAGGATTTAGAGTGGCCACTGAATTTGTATCATTTTGGTGAATGCTGCAAACCATGATGGAGTGACAAGCTTTGCTTTGAGGAATACTAGGAATCTGCAGAGAAAAACTCTGTTTACTGCTCACTCACTCACTGTAAAATATGTGCATCTCACCTCCCCAGGATTTGTGCAGACATAACTTTGCTTAAGGGAGCATCCTTACACTGAAAATGTTATTTCTCCTTGGGTAGAGATCAACAGTTTCTAGGAGACAACAGTGTCTAAAGCTCTGTTTATTCTGAAATATTGCCATTTAAATTCTTAAAGAGAGAAGGGAGAAAAACCAGTATTCTAAACACAATCCTTAATTATTGTAGAAGGTATAAAAGCCCTGAAGTTAGTACCCCTACATAGATTTTTACCATCCAAAGATATTTTCCTGAGTATAATATGCTTGGAATAGAGCATATTATATATAATATAAGAGCATATACAATATATAGAGCATAGAGAGTGGCATTTTGACCTGCAATACCTACTCACTAGATGCTCATGGCCTGGGAAAAGAAAAAATTTCCACATCCACTGTGCTGGAAGCATTAAATACTTGAATAAAGTTGAATAGCAATGGAGAATAAGAATCACAATGTATCAAGGAAACTACTAGCTGTCAAATGTGTTTTAAAAATAAAGTATGATTTAATGACAAGTGATATTTCAGCTTTCCTTCCGGATCAATGCATGTAATTTATTTTTTTTTTTTCCCCAGGAATAAAATCCTGTTGTTCCTCATAATTAAACAATATTGCAGAAACCTTTCATTGCAGTGTGAAAGCACCAATTATTGTGTAACTTCTCCTGCTGAATTTAGACCATCTAATCACTCTGTTATTATTACATACTCAGAGCTGCCAGGAATACAACCACAACCCTCATCCCACCTAACCTTCTGCCAGCCAATACCTACAGTCAGTGTCTCCCCTCCAGCCCCCAGAAAGATGGATAAATTACAGTTTATATCCAACTATAGGCTCTGAGGGATGCAAATATTTCCTTTGTGTTTACATGTCCCTAAGACTGTCATTAGTGCTGTGTCCTTCCAAAAATTGCTCTGAGCTTAAAGATCATCTGTAAAAATGCTTGCTGGATCCAAGTTTCTGCAAGCTCTGTTTTATGTGGGAGTCCAGCTCCCTACCCCAAAGCTTGCTGGAATTTGCATTCACAGACAGACCCTTTAGGACATGAAAAATGTGATTTAGAGAGAGATGGGGTTGGAGGTTAAGGCAGCTGTGAGCTCCTTTTGGAGCTGCTCCACACAAACCTTGTTTGGCCATGAAACCTGCCCAGGTTGCAGCATCCAGCCCTTTCTCCCTGCTTCTTCACAGCTTTGACTTCTCCCAAAGGGGTCTCCAACCCTTCTTGTGAGTGATGCACCTCATATTCTGCCAGCCTGGTGCTCTGACATAGGACCAGAACACTGTGGAAACCCTGGTGTAACTCTGGTCCTTGTTGACTCAATACCTCCCAGTGTTTATATTCCCATTTTCATGCTGGGCAGAAAACACTCTGTGCTATTCAGAACACTTAATTGCATCCAGATAAAAAATTACTGATGGAGTGCAAGGCAAATAGTTTCCCTGATGTTTAACTCATCAAACACTGGAAATCTAAAAAGCAAAACCTTCCAAGGACTTTTTCATTCAGATCAGAACATATGACCAGAAATGGGAGCAGCCTGACTGCCGGGTGTAGGAGCCACCCCTCTCCCTATAAATAAATTAATAAAGTCCTGATAAATCCTCTGGTGAGGGAATATTGAAACTACCACACATTCTGCCAATTTATACTTCATGGTTTTTACCATGGTAAGAGCTTGAGCAGAGCATTTCAAAGGAGCTTTGTCTCAAAATAAATATGTGTCTGCATCAGCAGAACCAGGAGGGTGAGGAGAGGCAAGATTCAGTTCTGTCTGACCAGGCCATTCAACCTGGTTGTCTTGACTGCTTCAAGAAGTACTAAACTTCAAGCTGCCTGTCAAGAGCCCTTGAGATAAGAATTTCTCTCTGGATGACAGATGTTTATTTCAACAAAGCTTCTTTTCACTCTGTTTCTGTAACTGATGTTCATTTTGACAAATCAATGTATTTTCATAAAAACTCTTCTCCTGTGATACCCAATCATCTGTTTGCAGTGTTAATTATATATTTCTAGAGTCACAATTTGCAATTCAAATAACTTGGAGACCAAAAGATATTTGGTGAAAAAAATGTTAAAATAATTTCCAGTCATTAATATATTACAACTGTATAATCTGTTTGCAGACAATCTGGGCAGAGTAAGAAGGGCAACGTTGTTCTAATACATTATTAATTGCAAATCATTGAACTTAGTCCTTGCTGTAGATAGAAATGAGTCTATTTAAATCCAAAAACATAAAAGGAGAGACAAGTTTCTCCAACATAGTAACCAGTTATGGTTATCAGCAGAGACAGCTTCTCAAGTCTTTGCCAAGAGAATTCCCCATGTATAGGAGGGGTGTAAAGGCCACATAATAAGGATAAGACAGGGATGGGTGACACTGTTCTGCTGTAACTTAGAGAGGAAAAACCATGAGAAACCCCCAAAATATACAAGCCTGGAAAGATCCTCAGCCTGGCATAACTCAGCTCAGCTCCACTGATTTTAAGTGGGCTACCCCAGTTGATTTACACATTTTTTAAGCTATAATTTGCCATATTTATGAATGAAAATGGACATTTGTGTCACTTGTTAAACTGGCAGGTTCCCAGAGGTCTACATTTAAAACAAAGCTGAACTAAGTGCACGAGTCTGCCTTCCAAAGCACCAAGAGCATGAGAGCCAAAGGTCCCAAAACACACTCTGTTTTTTTTCTTAAGTCCCAAAATTCTTCAGCACACAAGACTGAAGGTAAGATTTCCTGCCTCGTTGCAGGTATAATCACCTTAGAATTAGGGAAATGTTTTTTATCAGTAATTTTGGCTGGGTGTCTGTGCCTGTGTTTGCTCAACAGAAACAAATGGGAATTTCCAAGCATTTAACCCATTGTGGGGGGGTGGTGAATCCAGGGTATAAATATTTCCTACCACACCAATAGCATGCAGCAGCTCAGCTCTCCCCTCTGCTTACCAGAAACAAATTGCTTCCCTAAATTTTGTGGACAGGAGCCAATGTCCATTATCAGGGATGTCCCTGATAACTCACATTATACCTGCAGCCCCAGAACACAGGAATCCTCCACTGAGCTCAGAAACAAAAGGCTCTGTCAAGAGTGCTCATCAGTGCTTGAATTTGCTTCTTCTTGAGTCTGAATCAGCTCAAGAAGCCCTGAAGTGTTTCCTGCAGGCTTTGGAGGAGGACAGGGAACAGTTCTGAAAGGTAAATAACTGCCTTACACAAAAGTGTGTCTCAGAAAAGGCACCTCCAGTGTAGGGGAAAAAAAAAACCAGGCCAGAGTGTTCAAGTGCCAAGAAGTGGATCTGAACAAGGCAGAGGTAAAACCTGAAGCAGTTCAATGGAAGCTTGTTCTCAAAACCTCCCTTTCCTCACAAAATCTGCTCTGAACCAAGCAACAAACCCTTAAATTGGGCACTATGGATCTCTGTATTCCTGGACAAATTTCTGAAGGACAGGAAATTAAGTGAGACTGAATAATGATTATTTTATGATCTGCCACCATCAAGCAATCTACCATATCTCCAGAACTGAGTTGGGATTAATCAGTTTCACACCACTGAGATCTCCTGGATGCCAATGACACCTTTGTACCAACCTGCCTCACAACTCCAAGACATCACAGCCCCAGACAGTGCCTTTCTTCACCTTTTCCTCAAACATCAAATCCCAGACAAGTCATTGAAATGCATCCAGCTGAGAGTCACAACCTCAGAGAGAAAGCTTCTTGGCCACTTGTTCACACAGGGCTGTGTGTGGTGTTTCTTCAGCACTCAGCAGGAAAGACCTTTGGAAGGGAACTTTCCCATTGCTCACACTCAACTTAACCCCAGTTTCCAGCACTGAGATTTCTTTCAGCCCAAATTCAAGTGGAGAATTCAACTGGGTGTCACCTAATTCTTCCAAGTGTGATCCAGTCTTCCACCAGTATGATCCAGTCTGGGAGATCAGACTGGAGATGTCTGAAGTGAAAACTTGCATCTTCTGGTGTGGATCTCAGGTCCTCAGCACCAGCCATTTGATCTGCTGGTACTGCTCTGCTCTGCCTGCTAACACAGAAACAGCCTCACAGTCCAGCAGGAGTGAGACAGCCAAGGAATTTCTGGGATCCAACCATTGAACAGCAATCTTCTACCTCAGACCAGGCAAGGAACCAACACATCACTCACAGCTACAAAGCACAGCAGGAGTGTGACAGTCACAAGGCAAGGAGGAACCATCTGACAAGACACCTGACAGGACCTTTTCAAGCAGATGTTTCAGCATTGCTCCCAAAGAGCATCTCCAGATCTGGAAAAGCTTGGCATTGCTCCTGTGTCCAGATTATGCTGAGGAATTTGGACAAAGCCATTTGTCAGCTGTGGTCACATAAAAAAGAGGTTTCTTGAGGCTCTCCGCACAGCAGCTGAAAGTTTTCCTTCCATTTCAATTTTTAATAATCTAAACAAATATTTTCTGCCTAGGTAATAAAGGATAATAAGTTTTATGCTACCTCCCTAATGCCAGGTCTTTCCATAATCTGTCATCAAATGAATCAAAATGAAGCTTACTGGGTTAATGTCAGAAATCACAGTTTCACAAATTAGGCACACTTAGATTATATTTCCTTCCATAAACATTCCAATTCCCACAACAGAAAGCAATGTTACAAAGGTCAGGATAGAAATTGTGTTTCTGCTGTGTAATCTGCTTTGCAAATTTGTACCAGTGGTCAAAATGCCCAGAAAACTCAATTACTGACTTGCTATGACAACCAGGCATCAGCAGACCTAGGCAGACACAGGTTAGTTCTAAAATTAGTATTCTAATGCAAAAAGCATATTCTGTGATGCCAGACATACAACCTTTGCCTGATGTTTATATTGTTAAATATTAATGGAAGCACTGTCTATTATTTCAGGCATATTAGCAGGAACAAAATATTCTGGTTAAATAGGTGTGTTCTCAGTTGGAGTCAGAAGGGAAAATACCTCTACGTGTCTGTTTGATATATTTACCATTAAAATGTGGGATTTTAATCAAAACAGTCCATTCTATGAAATGTTCATTCTGATCACTATTACAATTTTTCCTTTAATTCTTAATGTAAATCTGATTTTTGAGTTCTTTTGCCAGTAACTCCAGGTAGCTTTTGAAATAAAAGACCCTGCTGAGAATGTAATGAATCAGTAAACGATACCAGCATTGCCCATGGACAAAAACAATTCTAGTGGCTGCATTTATCCTCTCCTTGGCTTATACCCACAGAATATAAATTGATCTAATTCTAAATCATCCAAGGGAAAATGATGTAAAATGGATTTCAATTACACTATTGCTGCTTTACAAAAAAGCTTATCACACTATGGGGCAAAAAATCAACCCCTCCATAGGATTTGCTTTCTGATGAAAGACATAAAAATGGAATTTTCCATTTAAAATTTCTCCAGTCAATTTCATTCTTTCCTTACTTAATCCTACATATCTTTTTATCAGCTTCCTTTCATGATAAAAAAATAATTAAATGCCTTATTTGGAATTTCTATGCTTTCTGCTTTGCTTAGGAAGTTCTATTTTTGCTAACTTTCATAATCCTACTCATATCTTCTTAGAGCATCCTCCAGCAAAACAGATCCCCACTCCCTTCAAGTCAGGCTTTGTTTTCTTTGAAACGTTTAGCAGTGTAGTTTTCTGGCCAAAAACCTCACTCAAGACTTTGTCTCAGTGAAATAAATTTTGCTTTGTAGGAAGTATACTGTATTTTTCTTCATTGCAGTACCATGGTGTTTGTTAAAAAAAAAAAAAACAACAACAAAAAAAACAAAAAAACCCACAAAACCTTAAGTAATAGCATTCTTAAAAAGTAAATGTTTGGCTAATTTTTCCAAGAAGTATCATAAAATACCTAGAAAGTGCTAAGCTGTAGCTGTAACTGGGATCTGGGAAGGACCAGCCATGGGAAGCTCAGTGCCATGAGGACAGTTCTGAGAATCCCAACCCTGTCCCACTCCCCTTGTTTCTTGCTCTGGAGGGGAAGGAAAAGGACTTCGCCCAAGCAGCACAGGGAGCTCTGTGAGTTCCAGAATGCTCTTAAACTCTTCCTTTTGGGTGTCAAACCCCCCTCATCTGTTCTGCAGAGGTGTGGGTGCAGTGCCTGCTCACTCCTGGGGGCCTGATCCAGGCAGCAGGAATGTCTGAAGGGCTCCACACAGCCTGGCATCCCCCTATGGCACTTTAATGCAACTCATGTGGCAGAAGACACAGAACAGACACATTCTGGCTGCAGTTCAAATGTTTGGATAAGCAAGTTTGCCCACAAGCAAGGCAAAAGCCTTTAGTGGCCTGAAACTTGCTCAGAATCCTTTCTGTGCATCTTAGACACATGGAGATAAAGGTAAATGTTCTATTACTGCCTCTCTACTCCTGAAGATTTGCAATTATGGCAAAAAAATGACTGAGGCATCTTTCAAGTTCTCTCCAGATTAGCCTTGCATGTGTCTGGAATGTTCAGCAGAACATAAGAAAAACCAGAATTCATATTTCAGCAGCTGAGCTCAATCAGATCAAGATCTAATTCCTGACATTTCTGCAGGTCAGAGCCTGTGTCATTTGGAAATGGTCTGCAACCTTTACTGGATCTCAGAACCTTTTATTCACATTTTATTCCCAATTTATATATGCACAAACCTCCTGCTGAAACCAACAAATGGGGCAGAGCTGCAGGATCAGGTTCATGGCTTGGAAATATTTCAAAACACTTTTGTAAAAAGAAAATCAAAGGGGGCACAGCAATGGAAAATCTAATGAGATTTAAATATAATTAATACTGAATACTAAAAATTAGAGTGAATAATCATGACAATTCAAGCTTAACAAGAGTAGCACAGAAATGAAAGTATTAAAAGCAATACCCTTTTTCTCTCTTCATGAAAGTGTTTGAACCTATATTTAATAAAAAATCCACTGTTTGAACTGAGATTAAAAATATTAGTCCTATTACAAATTTTATTTGCATGAACTTTATTGAAAGAGGAAGAAAAGGAAGAGAAATTTCATATTCACAAAAACCTAGAGAACAGAATTGAATTTTCTGCTGCCTTAAAAGCCTATATAGGTCACCTAAAGTTAAACAGATTTCTAGAGGTAGAAAATGCTGAGTTAACCTTAAAGTAAATATAACTGATTGGAAGGAAGGCTACAAGCAAAACTTTTATTAAAAATTAGCTTAATAAAGAGATGGAGAAGACACTTTTAAAATGAATGCTTTTTTCAAATATTTAGCACCTTAAGCCTGGTAAAATCCTGTTTATTGAAGCAGGAATGCAATTCCTGGTGAAAATGTAAAATAATATTTATATTAGGTAGGCATTAAGATAGTAAAGCAGAACAATGGTACACAAAAGAAAGTAAAGCAGAATTAAAAAACAAAACTAACAAAAAACCACCTCTGTTTCTCTTTCTGAGAATTCAAAGGCTGACAACAGATAGAATTCACTTATTTTCCAGTATTCTCCTCCTTGAGCTTTGCCATCTCTGCATCTATCCATGTTTCAAAAACATTTCAACAGGCATTGAATGAGGAACTGGCACTTGTCAGGAGGGATATCCCAATGGGAAACAAAATCAAGCAAGGTTCTCTCTCCACAGGAGTGAAACTGTCTCCAGGCTTGACAAGGAAATGCTGAACAAAATGCCTGATTCCCAAATAATAATGATTCATGCAACGTGTTAAAGACAATCTGTAAGGTCAGAACGTGCCCTGGAGCATCCTGTGGCCCAGCATGGATGTGTTAACATGTTCTTGGGATTTGGAAATGAAGTCAGCTCTTCAGATGAAGAAATGGAAACTTTTTCCTTTATAGTTCAGAGGGCAGTTTGGACAATCCCAGTGGCTCAGGATAGGGATGAGAAGAGATCCCACAGGAGGTCCCACACTGCTGGCTGGAGGATGCTCCAGCACACACACACACACACACACACACACACACACACACACAGGGCTGCTGGGAACTGGGAAAAGGTGTCCAGAGCCTTGGGAATGCACATGCTGCTCTGCCAGGCACTCCTTTCCCTACAGAGACAAATTCCCAGGAAATGCAGTTTGCTCCTGATTGTAAAATGAGGTCTCTTGATTACAGGCTAAAGAGGAACATGAGAAAACCTATGAAGAAATCCACAATTAGGGTGACCCTTCATTAACTCCCATGCAGGGGTCTGCAAAAATGAACATATTTTGGAAATAACAAGTACTGGTTAAGCTGCCTTAAGAAGAGTTTTATCTTTACAAGAACCTTTTTGAAACAAAGCTTCTTTACCCAAGGCTTGCACTGAAGTGGAGCTTCAGCTATCACACAGCATACATTTAAGTGTGTGATAATGTGCACAGCCAGCCACTTAGCATGCAGCATTACAACCAGAGGCAATGAAATGGGTCTTTACATGACAATCCTGATGCCCACCACAAACATCCACTCCCTGGATACAGCAACACCCCATGCATGGGTTAATTGCAGGACCAAGGTCATGGCCTGAGAATCATTCCTGGACTTAAAAGCAGCTTGAGAAAAGTTCCAGCCCCTACTCTGTGATTCTCACCTCTTCCTCTCAGTTATAAATGAAAAAGATGAACAGTCCCTGTTTATTTTTATAGTGATTTGCACAATTTCCTTGCTTCAAAGTCTCCTGTCCACAGCTCTCATGTTATCCCCTTGCCTCACTTGTTTGCTTGGCTGAAAATCTGCACTCTGGAAGTTTGTGCTCCCCATAAAGATAATTTATGGCAAAAGAAAAGAGTTTCTATCCTCCTCTTTGCTGCTGGTCAAGGTTTCTTTGATTCCATGGTGCTGACTGCTTGTTACTGAGTGATTCTAACTGGAATATTGGCCTCAAAACTTTGAAAGCACTCAGCTTTGGGGATATTTGCAGAATTAGTCATGTTTAGGTATATTCTTGCTTATTAGATTTAGGGAATTAACATTCCCATGCTTATTTTATGAGACTAACTTGAAACCTTCTAAGTCTTTAGGAAGTTGTATGTTTCTCCCAGTTAATTGCTGTCATTTATCTGAAGTGGCAGGGCTCTCTGATGATGACAAAGTGTGAAATATAAGTGTTCAGATGGGCGGAATATCTTTTATCTGTTCTTTTTACCTGCAGGACAATGTCTGAACTTCACCTTATTATGGAAAAAAGAAAGAAAAAAAATTGAAAAAAAGAAGAAAAAGAAAAAAAAGAAAAATAAAAAAAGAAGAAAGAAAAAATATGAAAAGAAAAAAAAGAAAACAAAAAAAAGGAAAAGAAGAAAAAAGGAAAAGAAGAAAAAAGGAAAAGAAGAAAAAAGGAAAAGAAGAAAAAAGGAAAAGAAGAAAAAAGGAAAAGAAGAAAAAAGGAAAAGAAGAAAAAAGGAAAAGAAGAAAAAAGGAAAAGAAGAAAAAAGGAAAAGAAGAAAAAAGGAAAAGAAGAAAAAAGGAAAAGAAGAAAAAAGGAAAAGAAGAAAAAAGGAAAAGAAGAAAAAAGGAAAAGAAGAAAAAAGGAAAAGAAGAAAAAAGGAAAAGAAGAAAAAAGGAAAAGAAGAAAAAAGGAAAAGAAGAAAAAAGGAAAAGAAGAAAAAAGGAAAAGAAGAAAAAAGGAAAAGAAGAAAAAAGGAAAAGAAGAAAAAAGGAAAAGAAGAAAAAAGGAAAAGAAGAAAAAAGGAAAAGAAGAAAAAAGGAAAAGAAGAAAAAAGGAAAAGAAGAAAAAAGGAAAAGAAGAAAAAAGGAAAAGAAGAAAAAAGGAAAAGAAGAAAAAAGGAAAAGAAGAAAAAAGGAAAAGAAGAAAAAAGGAAAAGAAGAAAAAAGGAAAAGAAGAAAAAAGGAAAAGAAGAAAAAAGGAAAAGAAGAAAAAAGGAAAAGAAGAAAAAAGGAAAAGAAGAAAAAAGGAAAAGAAGAAAAAAGGAAAAGAAGAAAAAAGGAAAAGAAGAAAAAAGGAAAAGAAGAAAAAAGGAAAAGAAGAAAAAAGGAAAAGAAGAAAAAAGGAAAAGAAGAAAAAAGGAAAAGAAGAAAAAAGGTAAAGAAGAAAAAAGGAAAAGAAAAAAAAAGGAAAAGAAAAAGAAAAAGGAAAAGAAAAAAAAAGGAAAAGAAAAAAAAAAGGAAAAGAAAAAAAAAAGGAAAAGAAAAAAAAAAAAGGAAAAGAAAAAGAAAAAGGAAAAGAAAAAAAAAAAGGAAAAAACAAATTTACATTCTTGCCCTAAATCTCTCAATGCCCAAGTGAGAGATGTATTTGCTGAAGGTGTAGTAAAAATTTCCTCATACTGAATGGATCATCACACATCCTGGAAAATACTGTGTTTGTTCCAGCCTTTGAAGGTGTAAGGAAAAATCTCTATTATTCCTGTCCTGGTAAGCTCTGCATACCTTCCAGTTCTTCACCCAGAAAGCTTAATGACCTTGGATTATTTCTTATTGGTTGTGGGGCTAGGAAATAAAACAATGGGAAATATTAATAATAATGCTTTCCTCTATTGAGCTTCCACTTAGTTAAAGTATTAAAACAAGCTGCAAGGAAAATTAAACCTCAGAAAGAAAGGGCAGCTGTTATTTATGAATGCAAAAGGCAAAGTAAAGCTCTATTTCTCTTGGTTTGCAGTGGTTTTGCTGTAGGACTCTTCACTGTCTGCTTTCTCCTCTGTGTACCCAACAACTTTTCATTCATTTTCATTACTAGGTGGCAGCCTAATAACAGAAATTGAAGCTATGTGGGAGGTGAGGTTCAAAAAAGAAAATCCTGCTGAAAAAACTGTTGGAAAAAACTATAGACTGATTGTCATAGTCAGTATTTCAAGAAGAATGATACTGAGTTGTATTTAACAGTTAGAAATTTCAATACATTTTGAATTGAAGAGTAATTAAAGAGTAATCTCAGAAAAAATATTAATGGAACAAAAGCTGTGTCTTAGGCCTTTTATGCTGAATATTTACTTTTAATCTCTTTTGCAGTGAGCACAGATTGTGAATGACAACATAAGGGCAAAATGAAATGCCAAGCTAGTACTAAAGAATTATTACTTTATAGATTATTTCCTTGTGAATAAAGATCCATCAGTTGGTTAGTTTTCTATGTGGAATCAAGTCTCAGACAGGCAGAATGATCCCTAAAAATATTACATGTTAAAAAAAAATAGATAAACATAAGCTTTTATTAAATGCACATGAAAACTGAAGCCTATAAATAGCTGGATAGTGACAGTTTATTAGCTGAATATTTACCAATTACTTTTTTTGCCATCCTACCATCATGCACTTTGTCACCACGTGGCTGTAATCCTGAAATACTTCCCGAGCTCAGCACTGAACTGAACCTGCACGACTCAGTAAAACTGATAAATAAATCCATTGAAAACATAATACTTTAAACCCTGGTTACTGCATTTGATGACTGCCCCATTACTAATAAAACAAAAAATGCTTCAGGGATTTATGGTGGCAAGAACTGATGATTTCATCCTTTTTTAGATTCAAGGGTGGCAAGAAAGTGCCAGCAGAGACCTAGGAAGAGTGAGGGGGATTTAGTCTTGCTTGTTTCTTCCTGAAGATAAGGTTATTTTTTTTCCCAGCATTTTTATATTTCATCTTTAAAATATATTAATATTTTTAAAGGCCAAAGATGTGGTTTCATTTTTCACTCAGACAGCTCCTCAAATACAGATAGATTTTGCCTCATATAGAATATTTCCCTCCCTTCAGTTTAGTCACCTTTTCTTCTAATGCCATACAACAAACAACTGACTTTTTAAATGACCTTGTAAAACCACAAGATCAGAACACAAAGCTGGACAGGAACCTCACCTTATCTCATCTAAAGAAAGTTGATTTTTCCTCTTATTTTCTTTCCATCCATCAGTTCCTTTTAAATCTATTCTAGCAAGAGGCTGAAGAACTCAGGATCCTTTGGCAAAATCCTGGTGAAACTTGAAATAGTGATAATTTGTAGCCCTTAAATTCAGGGGTGTTTCACTTAAGTCCTTCCACCTTTTCCTGACAGTTATTTCTGAAGGTCTTGATTTGCCAAAAAGAAACACAGACACTGAGATTTAAGTAAAAATAAAACCACCTGACTCTGGCACAATGTGTAAATACAGATGCAGTAGAAAACCCTATCATATAAGTCAAGACAGGGTATCTGGGAATTTTAGGTGCATATTACCTCAAAGATAAAAAGTGTCCTTATGTGCAGGAGCACAGAGAAGCTTGAAAATACTGCTTAGATAATAGCTTTGATAGAGAATATTATTTTATTTGCCACAGAAAAGTGGATCTTGTTTTCACTTTGTGAAAGAACGTGCAGTTTTAAAGCATTTTTGCTTTCCAACTGCCTGAATGATCCTCGTGAGCCCAGGGGAAGCTTTAAGAATTCATGGAAGATAACACAAGCCTTCTCAGAAACTCAGCTTCCACTTGTTTTTCTAGAGCTTTAGGTAAAGATTCAGCTTCCCAAAAGATGACAGATTTGTTTATAAGAAACATGTCTGCATGGTACAGCAGAGGTGGCAGCTGGGTTTATCTAATACATACATTAAAGCATTATCACAAATGTGCTGACTGTGCAGAACATAAAATTTCTGGGCCTAGAAACTTGCTCTAAGTACTGTAATTCCTACTAGCTAATTTTAAATTAGCTATTAAATTATGTGTGACTTACTAAACAGTAATTAAAATTTAATTTTTATTAATGCTGTGAATATTAATCCACTTCACATTCATTTGTTTTATATCATTGTTGTCTGGCAAATGCATCGCTGCTCTTCTTACGTATTTTGTGTAACTTTTCCTCCAAGAAGGACTGGAAAAGGCCCCTGTATGTATCCAACAGTTCCCAGTGTGATTTATTTCTGAGAAAGTAACACCATCTGGGCTGTTACAGCATACACTGTAATAGTATGGGGCATCAGCTTATTTCTCTGCACTGTTTTGGAGACACTGAGGACATGAGGGGAATACAAACCCAGACTGTAAGGTATCAAAGTGATGGAGTATGAGTCAGTAAAAGAGAAAACTTCTCAAAGTGGTGATTGAGTAGGGATGTGTTATCCTAGCAGCATTTTACATCCTATAATGAAGCCATAACACCAGCATACATTATTCTGTGTCTTCATTAGAAATTTAAACAAGCTGTAACAACACAAGGTAAAGGCCACGATGAGCACAGCAGAGCTCAGTGGGTGATTTATTATCATCTTAAATAGAGGCAGAATTGGACTTGACAATGCAAACTTTGATTCACCTGCATCAAGGCAACTGGATGCCAGGAATTTTGACACTAAGGAACACTCGGAATATAAATTAGTAGTGGAACAATATTTTCCAACTGTTTTAATTTATTCTAAAGCACCAGGCATGTCATGACAAGATAGACATTAATTAGAAAATTCCAAAAATATCCGGCCAGTATCTGATGTATCAATTTCAAAGTCATTCAGTCACATTATGCAGCTAAAAGGCTAGAATTTCATCTTGCCAGATTAAACAGAAAACACATATCAATTGGTGCAAGATGCAACGCTGAAAAATTTATGTAGCAGCGGGAGAAAAATGAAGCACAAAGTATTTAAACGTTTCCCCAGGTCACAGAGCAAATTTGTGGCAGCAGATGATTCTGCTCTCCTCACTCCCAGGACAAAGCTATAATTGCAAATCTCTGCATCTTGGAACAGTTCCTGATGCCTAATACAAACCAGCTTTTATTTTGCAAAGGCATTCAGTCCTTTACCTTACCCTGTACAGAGATTCAAATGTGGCAGGGATAGCAGCAGCCTAGGTTTCCAGCTGGGAAGAGCAGGATGGGGAGGAAAAGCTTTCTAAGGAACAGCCATGTATTTACTCTGGTGAATAAACAGCTCAGATATTAACTTGAGACAACAAACAAAATAAGAAGGAAATTTCTTTTTCACCAATTGGCACCTTTTCAACTGCTGCTGAACACTGTTGCATTACAACCCAGGTAACCCAGGTAGGATCTGCAGGGAGCACTGGCACAAAGCACAGACAGCAAGGTTGGAAACTTCTTGATATCTAAATTCACAACTTCAGCACAGGGGAATAAATAAATCAGAGCATTGGCTCTCTCAGGCCCTGCCTGAGGAGCTGACCTGCACGTAGCTGGGCAGATCTGTCCACTGCCACCAAAGTACTGTAGGCACTTTTTTTAGGATTTCCTTTTTATTGCTCTTTCAGGAACACTTGTGAACAAGGAGCTATTTGATTTAGACTAATAGCAGTCTTTTTGACAAGTGATCTCATACTCTGGCACTGGCAATAAGTGAATGAGAAGCTCTAGACATATTAACAATTCTTGAGACTGGAGCTGATTGAACAGTCTGCCTGCCCTGACTTGTGTGACAGGCCAGAAGATGCTCCCTAGCTCATGGCAAGCTGAGTGCTTTGGCTTCCATTTAGTTTTAAAATTCTTTGATACTGTTCACCATTACACAAACAGGCACTCTGCTCTCTTCTGGAGAGGGAAAAAATAGTACATTTGTGTAAAAGTCAAGCATTAAGAGTTAAAGATATCCACAAAATAGACAGAACTAAAGCTGAAAATAGCCAAATTAAGTCCTTAAGCTTTAAAAATAGTATTGCCTTTCATATTTATGCATCTGAATTTTAAAACACTGCCACCTCATTCCATCAATCTCCTTCCTCTATTTTCTTGCCTTCTACCTGAGCTCAGTAATATCTGTCACTGTCTTCTCTGATAACAAATTCCTCTGGTTTACTTTTACGTAATTTATTCTTTTTAGAAGGGCATAATAAACAATAATGAAAATTCAGTCAGCAGCAGTCCAAACTGCAGTCCATCACTGACCTAATGGTGAACAACTGTTTAAATGTGATAAGCCTCTTGTTAGGAGTTCAAGTTAAGATTAAATAGCTATAAAATCTGCCTCATTTAGGTCATCTGGGCTATCATTTACTTTAAGCTACGTGAGAAATAAATTAAACATTTAGTGATCTCTGCTGTCAGGAATTCCTTAATGTTGTATATAACTCCTCACTCTGCAAACACAAGCCTGAAGCTCTCATTCCTCATGTTAGTCCATATTTATCATTAGCTTTAAGGGAAAGAAGGAAAGGTTCATTTCAGGCAAAATATCTCAGCTGAGAGTACAGGACAGCACCTTTTGCACCACTGCAAAATGATGATTTCTTTATAAACCACTTCGGTTCTAAAAGTTTTGCAGGATACCTGGACACCAAACTACCACAAGACTCAGGACTCAGTGGAAAGAGCAATAGGACTCTCTTAAAAATGGGTAAAAAAGGAAAAAATAGATAATAAAGCAGACATTACAGAGGGATTTGAGCACTGTGCAAACATACAAAAGGTTTCTCACTGTTACCAAAAGCACAAGACAAACACTGTGCAATCTTCCATGCAGTTTGGCTGCTGTAATTCTGTGCTTACAAGCAGCCATTCTACACATCATCATGAACATCACTCAAGATAAACAACAAGCTTTCCCTTGGTGCTCTGAGGCACTTGCTTCCTAACACAGAAAATCCTGTAAGACCAGAAGACAATTACAGAGAAATTATTTTAGTGGAGCACAAGGCAAATCTGAAGCTTGACTTGCAGCAAAGAGTGAGCGTGGGAGACCACAGGGGGGACAGAGAGTAGTGCATTAACTTCCTGAACTTTCTACCACTCACTCTTATGTCCTTCTCCATTTAAATGATTTTCTATTGATTTGCTCAGCAGTGCCTCCCCATTAGGGTCTGAATATGTATAGACACAGCAGGTGGTTTAAAAATAGCTGTAAGTGTCTCTGAAAAAACCACGTGGAAAGTATTACGTTGTTTAGGGAGAAGTTTAATGACACCTCCAGCAATTTACAGTTGACAAATTTTTATGTTTCCGTGCTGCAGAAAGACCCAAAATGAATTATCTGGTTTATCACTGGGAAAAGGACAATAATGAAACATGCTAATCTGGAAAGAAAAATTAAATTCCAGTCAAGGCAGTATTCAGGCAGGTGCCATCCAAATTCCATTAGTTACACCTTGGCATTACATTCACCAGTATCAAAGGCAGAAAGGTATCAGAGGTTTGCTCAGATAGATTTAGCAAGCTCTGCACAAGACTCCTACTGCAAAAGCCTGGCTGCATTTCATCCCAGCAGGCTTTGCTCATTACATGGTAAAAGGAGTTTTCATGGGATATCAAGGAATTGCTGGGTCACCAAATAATAAGCCACACATGCCCCAAACTAGATCCACTACTTAAATTGGACCCCTAAAATATATATCATAATAGTAATCTTTTCCTAAAATACCTTGTATGGCATAAAGTAAAAATATTTTTTTCTTCTAACAGTCTTATTAATGCTGTTCAGGAATATTTCTGTTTGCATTTATGATGCTAGCATTTGAGAACAGTAAGTTATTAATACTCAAGCTCTTTGATTAGGAAGTCACAGGTTTAATTCCAAGGAATGGTATCATTACACCATCTTATGAGAAGGTGATGTGTCACTCTGGTAAGACACATTTATTGCTTTGGATCGGCCATCCCTCCTGTGGCCACTAATCATAATTTCTAATTACTACTTCAAATCATACAAAGTATATCCCCTGCTATGCACAGGAGGCAGGTGGGTAGAGTGGAAATCTATTATAAAAACAGGCCTCCAGGGAATGAGGATTACACTATGATGTTTTTCTGGGTTTTCAAGAAGTAGTGTTTTGAGTTACAGCCCCTCTTCTAGAATAACATAAAAGCTTCAGGGCAGCCCTATGACATGACTGAGCACCTACCAGCTAGAGGTGCTTGTTATAGCACAAAAAAGAAGAAAGAATGTGTTTCAAAGTGGTGAAAAAAAGTAGAACACCAGCTACTACAGGATGACATGCATGACCAAATGCCTTCAGGACAGCAGAGTTGAACATCTCTGAAATAATCCAGGAAAAAAAAAAATGTTGAGAGCATAGCAGCTCACATAGCTCCTTCTGAGTCTGAAATGAGGATCTCAGTATCTAAAGGACAGACCAGAACTGAGTGTTTGGCAGAAGACTGAAGATATTGGATGAAGCTTATTAGGAAATACTGTAGTTAAGAAACAAGCAGAAGCTTCTTCTGTATTGGGGTATGTTGCTGAGTATTATAACCCAGTTTATTAATTCTCTTTTTGTATCAAGAGATGGCTCTGATGCTTTCTCCTGTGCCACGTGAGGCAATACTCTGTGTATCTGGGGAGATGGTTCAGTTCCCTCTTTCAGCATTCTTTTCAGCCTCTCCTAAAAGCTGCTCTTGCAGGATGCTGCAGCTATCACCCAGGATCTCACTTGTATCTTTATTTCCCATTGGCTTTGCTTTCCCTTTATGCTCATCATAATTTCATGGAAGATGGATTGAGGAGGTTTTATGTCATATTCACACAGTTATGTGATATATTTGGGTGCTGCTCCAACACTGATATTCTTATACACTGGTAGTAATAACAGTAAAACAATCCCAAACATGGAAGAATGACCTCTGAGAAGGTCCAGGTAAGCCATGGCAATAAGAACTGCAATAAAAGCACAATTTAGCTGTGCCTCTCAGCCATAATGGAGATGAGACTGGACAACATGATTTGCCTTTGCCAGTCATCAGTTCAAAGAGAGTGCCTTCTGAAGGTGTCTCCTCCTGCTCAGCTGGATATATTAGCTTGACTAATGGAGCTCTGCTGCTGGTTTTGAGCCCTCTAGGAAGAGGCATTTGAATCCAGCACAGCTGGCAAGGACAGAGCAGCTCAGCTCCCTGCAGTAATATTTCTGGAAAGGTGTCTGAGTTTACTAATGGTGAATAGTGCACAGAACAGAGATGAATTAAATCTTAACGTTGCTCTTCATTATTTTTCATATAGAAAGTGCTAGAATGTTTTTTGCCTGAATTGTTATAGTACTGCAATGCCAGAAAAGTTGCATGGATCTTCCATGTAACTAAAGCTATTCCCTCCGTGCACCAAAAAGGGCAAGGAGTGCACTTCCCAGTAAAGACACAGGAGGACAGACAGAGGTCTGCCTGTAAACAGCTTTATTGCAGGTCAATAGTATGCTACATCTTCAAGAGACAGATGCCAAAACAGTCTTTTAATTTACAGATTTTATACTAAAGAGAAAAGGGAAGCAGATGGTGAGCAGGGAAAAATTAATAAATATGGCATTTTACTTTTTATAGGTCATGGAAGGAAATAGGATAAGAAAATAAGGTTACTTCAGTATTTCTTAAAAAAAAAAATAAATCTTAGTCCCAATTCCTCCACTCTCTTTTAAGGACAGAATGAAAATATCAAGATCTTCTGAGTGGGAAGCAAAAGAAGAGGCAAAATGATCACACTGCTGCTCTCCCCAGAGGAAGAAAAAGCCTCCTGTTACTTCTCTCCTCCTGTAGCCACATTTCTCCACCTCACATTCCCTGGATCACAGTGTTCCAGAACCAACACCAGAGGTAATCAGACAGCAGCCCTTTCAGCTGCCAATGCACTGACAAATCATACTGTTCCTAACCAAAAAAAAAGAAAAAGCAAATCCAGCAGAAATACTTCCAGCCCCAAGGGGTTACTATGAAGAACCTGAAAGATGCTGCAACAAGGAGCTAAGAATGAGAGCAAAGAGAAAAAAAGTCAGTGTCAGGGTGAAAAGCAGTGTTAAAGCTGCTCAGCAGTTGGGAAGCTGCCAGGGATCTTTCCCAATCTTTTGTACAACTTAATGTGCTGATCACATTTACTTTGGATATGTGATGTCAAGAAAAAAGTATTCTATTCTAGAAACATTTTCCCATCTTTTCTACAGGAAACTGGGACACAACCTTTGTTCAGTTTGGAGGTTTATTATCAAACAGTTTTAATCAGAAAACACTGATCTTTCAGACCATTCTTTTTAATTTGAAAGCACCAGTTTCAAAGAAATACATCTCAAAAAAATATTTTTTACACCAATATGGTCTCATTAAGCACAGACTCAGGTCCCAGCCCTTACAGGAAAGGCACAGAGAGAGCTTTCCAGGTGACTATTTTGACCATGTAGCTGTTTGCTCTCATTTTTAAACAGTCTCTACTTCATCCTTATGCTGATCCAGAGAGTAATTGAAAACTAAAACAGCAAAGGAAAGATGTGCTATGCCTTAGACTCATTAAACTTTCTTAAAATTTCTAATGTAAAATTTCTTATGCTTTTCCTAATTAAACTCCAATCTTTAAAGCTTCCAGTGAGGTCCAAAAGCTTAAAAGGTTTAGTGGGAACCCCTGCATTCTGACGAGGTTCTTTAGCTTTCACACTTTATAACACACAAGAGCCCAACATAAATCACACATTAAGTCCCTGTACTGCCAGCTGGAGCCCATTTGTATAGAGCCTGGAAGACAAGGACCTTCATTTCATCTGAGCATTGCTCCTTATTAGTTACAGGTCACTCAGCTGCAAGATGGTTCTAACACCTACCACAAACCAATTATGACAGCAGGTTCTGTGCAAGGATGAAAGTGTTACAGCCTTGCTGCTGAGTGGCAAGCATTGCTAAAGGGGCTCTGATTAATATGGAATTCAGCCTGATTTCATTTCTGCATAGCAGAGCAGCCCCTGTTTCAATGTGCTGGAAATAGGATGCAGAATTTCCTGAGCAGCTCTTATTTTTGAAAGAAACAGAAGGGTACAGAGCTCCTGAAAGGGAAGAGCACAGACAGACTCTGTTCTGTTTGATGTGCCATCTTATGTCTGTTTTTACTGCATTTAAAAATTCCATTTCATTATGTTTGTAGAAGCTGACTCTACCCCAGCTCTAACAGCTGTACTGCACAGAGATATTGTTACCCACAGGCAAAACTCTTTTATGGGACATCTCAGGGGACCAAATAGAGAAGCTTCAAATGTTTCAACTAAGCAGTAGTTGGGATGACAAATAAATATTTGAGACATACAGACATGTACTCAGACTTTTCACTTTTGATTTCTAAATAAAGTGTATAAAATATGTAGCTATGCCTGGAATCAAATGCCTTGTACCACACACACTGTAACTTATTACCTGACTTTTACAGCAATCCTATCATCTGTTTAAGCAGGCAGCTTCATCTATGTCTGTATCAGTGATACAGAAGATTAGCTTTAATATTTATTACCCCTCCTAACCCACACCTAAAGCAGCCACAACTGTCAATAACTCCTGCAAAAGGCACTATTTGTGTGGGACTGATAATGCAGCTAAAGTAGAAGCTGTCTAAAATGGCATAAAAAGCATTCTGTGTGAGTATTGGAACCAAATTTTCTACTTATGGAAACTCCTTTTCAAAATGGTGGCCTGAGTTGTGTAGGTGCAATTTTTACTACAAGTGGAAAACATACTCCAAAGTATTAAGCTCTTCATTGCTGTTGATGTATTGCATTGCCTAAGTACAAAGGTGAACTGTGAAAGTATAAAATAAGTGTAAAAGAAGTCACTGACTTCTTTCCTTATTAATCATACTATTAAACATCTGTAAGGCACATAAAAAGAAAAAAATTAACACTGACAGGGTCCAATTTAGAAAACTGTCTAAGTATAGCTATGTTAACTTCTAGATTCTTCTTTTATTTTAACAGTGATTTAAGTAAACTTCATGAACTCAAATTTGCTAGATTATTGTTCAGTATTTCCATGCTCCATCCTTCATCTTCCCCATCTATGAAACTGATGTGGTAATAACTTTTCCTCTCACTGGCACTGAAAGGTATTCTTCACATGGAGCAAGCACCTGGGAGATCTAAAGCTAACAAAAAGCAGAATAATTTGGAAGCAGTCATCAGTGTTGAAAGGTAGTTGGGATTTCATCTTAGCTGCTCTTTTTGTGCCTTTTTGTTAGTTTTAGTGGTTATTTCTTTCATAATGGATTGCTGCAGCAAAGGACTGGAGATGACTGATAAAAGTAATTTACTGGTTTTATTGCAAGACAATACAAGTGATGCTTTTCCTAACAGAATATTGCAGGGAGAGCACACAGAGACCTGGCCAGAAGTGAATCCCAGGGAAGGTTAAAGGAAAATGCCAAGCCTGCAAGTAGCTCACTCACTCAGAAAGAGACAGGCAGGAAAGTTCAAAGCTTGTGAGGCTGTGTGACAGCACAGAGTGTCTCTAGGCTGGGCCATTGCAGGGCAAGGAGGCTGAGGAGGTCATGGTTGGACATACAAGGTAAGAAAGTTGGGAAGGTCCCCAGAAAAAGTCTAAAAAACAGGAGCTCTTTTGAATCAGGTGCTGCTGAAGAGCACTGGGAGCTGATGAAAGTGTTACTGTCCTCTCTCTTTCACAGTAATTTAAAATTCTGTTTTTCTTTCTCAATCAGATCTGCATCTGGTTTCACCATGCATTCCATTTGTAACTGCTGGGAATTTTGGTTGTGTTTCAGCTCCTGTGTCCCCATCAGTTCAGTTACCTCTGAGACACAACTCCTTGGCACCCCTGGGTGACCCAGTGACACCCAGAAAGCACAAAACCCAACATGACAGCACGGAATGCCCACTCCCACATCCTTTTTATACAAACAAGGACAGAGCTGGCACCAGTGGAAGCATCCTAAGGTTGACAGGGGAAAGAATCAACTGGAGAGGGAATGTAACCAAGATCTAATAAGAGAAACTCTATCTGAATGCAGTATTTAGATATTTATAGTATTTTATAGTATTAATATATTTTTTTGCTTTGTCACCCTCAGCTGTGCAGAGTTTATCCTGCTGCAGAGTCCCATTTTAGAAGATTTCTTTTCTTGCCTCTCCTCTCTTCTCCCCCTTATTAGTGGCCAAACACCTGCAAGAGTGTTATTTCTCATATTTCAGCCCAAGAGCAGTAGCCCAAATTCTGTTGCTACTTACTCTACTCTCCTGATGGTCAATCTCTATCCCTGGGTTTTGAAAAACAGCAGCAGAATGAATCTGGCCTTGTTGGGCTCATGCCTATGAATGAGCTACTTCACAAACCAAATGATTTGGCATGATTTTACCTAATGATGTGATAGTTATTTTAATTTTGGATAAAATCTTACCTGTTAATACTAAACACCTTGAAAACATACTGCTAATGTCAGAAATACTGATGAAAAGAGCACACAGAACCTTAACTCAATTAAAGTATTTCTACATTGTTAATACATTAGAAATCAGTATCAATTAATAAGAAATAACTTATCTGGATGAAAGCCAAATGTTCTGATTCAGCCCCAGACACCAGTTCAAAGCAAACTGCAGTGTCTAATGTTATGAAATGTGTTTTTCTTACAGATAAAGACTGACTCTTTCCCTCAAAGTACCTTTATAATGTAGGGTCAGCACAGAATAGTCATAAAAACTTGGTGAGCAGCATTATATTACTAGCATTTGTGGTTCTAAGTCATGCAAACTGTTTCAAAAACAATAAACCTACTTGTAGACTACTTCATGAGAGATTCAAAACACCCTCTGGAAAACTTTGTTCAGCATAAAATCTGTCTTTAACTTGTTTTCTTTCATATACTGTGAAACATTTCAAACTTCATCCTTTTAAAAATTCGACATAAATCAACTCATTTAGCAACAGATTAGAAATGTTGTCCATAAAAAACCTCTAACATGTGCCAAACAATTTTTTTAAAGTATTTTACTGAACATCTCCAACTGAGGTTATGGTGAAGTAACATTGGAGCTCAGACCTTCAAACATTAAACTGTTTTTTTAGAATTTACCAAATCCCACCAGGTAAAACAAGTACCAGTGAGTAAAATAAGTGCTGTGATCATATTGTGGTATGAATAAAGTAGATTTCTGCTGTTTACAGGCTGGCTTTTTACTACATCACTGTAGTGCAAAGCCTCTGTAAATGGTGTTATAACTTGGAAGGCTCTAAGTGTATGTGGAAACATGAATTATGTCAAGCATCCCCTAGATGGAGCACTTACAAATTTGAGGACAGAATATAATTTTCAACATCTACACTGCTTAGCTCTAGAGAAACAAACAAAATAACCCAACATCATGGTTGTAGGGCAAGCAATTAGATTTATTTGTCAATTATAAACATTGGTTTAGGAATCAACAGGGAATACCAATTCTTAATGCCCCATAAAGCTCTGCTAATAACTCCAGACACCCACGATTTTGACCTTTCTATTATTTAGACTTATTTTTCCTACTGTTTACATGGCCCGATAAAATTAATGATGCTTCACCCTTTAACTAAACTTCCCATGCTTAAAATGACTTCTAAAATGATTTTGTCTCCTGTGTTTTGTTTGTAGTACAGAGCAAAGCTAAAAAGATATCAAATGGCCCAGTTTAAATCAGGGCACGCAGAAAAGTTTTTGAAAGGTAAGAAGTATCTGGGACAGCTCAAGAATTCTCTTTTTTTAAGGCAGTTAAATAAAATCCCTTCATAAGCATACCCATCTAACATTCTCTAAGAAGGGGAGGTTTCTATGAAAAACCTCATGAGAATTCACAAGCTTGTAGTGCATTTCTTCTCAACTGGCTTTTTTGTTCTAAAAAACACTATAAATACAGCATAGAGTCTCAGATGGCAAAAAGAAGGGATTAAAAATAGTAGCTGACTATTTTCATTAAATGGGTACTGTTTTCCAACATTTCAGCTCAGGGAATGAGTATTTCTGACACCCTAATTAACAGAGTGAAATAAGAAAAGCAGCAGTTTCCATGGGGTGCAATATTTATCTCTGCAATGACAGCTGCAGAGCTGAGGCCAGTCAGGAGGAGAAGCAACCAGGCTGTGTTAGGTCCTGCTCTTAGGTGACAACAACCCCAGGCAACACTCCAGGCTTGGAGAAAAGTGGCTGGAAAGCTGCCTGGAGGAAAAGGACCTGAGGGTTGTGGCTGACAGCTGGCTGAATATGAGCCAAGAAAGCCAAGAGTATCCTGGCTTCTATCAGATGATGTATGAGCAGCAAGGGTAGGGATGTGATCAACCATCCCCCTGTACCTGGAACACCTCAAAACCTGTGTTCAGTTCTGGGAACCTCACTACAAGAAGGACATTGGGGTGCTAACATGTCCAGAGAAGGGCAGTGGAGCTGGGAAAGGATAGAAACATCTCATATAAGCAATAATGTTAGAAGGGTTGTACCAGCTGATCCTTGAGGTCTCTTCCAACCTGTCATTCTGTGATAGAATTATATAAAAAAATCTGATCTGATCTGAAATTTGCACACTGTCAAGTAATAGGCTTCACCATCAGTGTGCTTACTGGGACTGAATTTAAGAACTCACAACCACACTGGCCCAAGTGTAGGAAGAAAAAAATAAAATCCTTTTTAACAGTCAAATTACATCTCAGCCTAAGATTCCCATTTCAAGAGCTCAAAGTCTGACTTTCTATGTGCAGAATAGGCCTTTTATGCATGTTCCACAGGAAATTATATTAGTTTTCCATATAAGAGCATCTCTTCATCCACTCAAATAGCTCTTCACAACTCAGAATACAGAATTTAGGGACTCACCAACTGCTCCTGGAGAAGTGGGATCCCTATAAGGGGGCACAGGTAGAGAGTGTTCTTGTCTGTGTACTTATGCTGTACCATAATACAGTCAGAGCCTCTGTACATGTTGTTTACAAAGAAATTGTAAGCAAATAAATACTAACAAAAAAAATAAAGGTTTTGATCTGCCAGGTCCCAGATCCATTTGATTTAAAAGTATGTGCTGCTTAACAAATTCCCATTTTGTTGATAAAGAGAATACTCACAAGATTTCAGCTTGTAGAAAGATAAACACACCTTACTTCTGAAAGC
Source organism: Heliangelus exortis (assembly GCF_036169615.1). Taxonomy (NCBI): domain Eukaryota; kingdom Metazoa; phylum Chordata; class Aves; order Apodiformes; family Trochilidae; genus Heliangelus; species Heliangelus exortis. The sequence goes on from NC_092434.1 coordinate 2,753,871, forward strand.
TGTCTTTAATCCTGTGATCTGTTTTAAGCATTCTGTGGGTTTGTGGTTTTTTTTCCCTGGGTAAACATTTTTTACATCTTTTCTATTATTTCCTTATCTGCTCAGGTGTATAAAAGGAACAGGTCAAGCTAACTATGGGCTGTGGAGTGGGGCATCTTGAGATGAAACACCTATTTGAACTTGCAAGAACCTGTCATTCTGCATATCAAAAGCTGATTAGCTGAAAATGGAATTTCCTGTGATTAAAGGAGATGTAATAAAATGTATTGCTGTCTTCCTCCTTCTATTAGCTCATTTGATATCCTTCACATCCTTTGTATTTGTAATGCACGACTTTGAGGAACATTTTCATGTAAGTGATATTTTAGAAATATTACTTCCCCTCTGCTGATACCTGGAATATTGATATGATCACTCTATTACCATTTCCTTTTCATGAGATAGCTAAGATTAAACCAATGCAATTGAATCTGAACATTCCAGTCTTCTAAATTGAGGTTCTTTCCTTCACCAGCTCTGTGGAAAACAGCATAAATTCAAAGGCATTAAGCAGTCCCACCTCTTGGCAAAGTCAGTACTTTTGAAAATTTGATCACATTTATTTAAATTATTAGATATGGAGGAAGAAAATCTAATTCTACCCATCAGGACTGGAAACTTTGCCTCCAGTCTCTAATGTCCAGCATCCTATTGCTGCACAGCTTCCACTAAACAAGGGCTTTACACTGGCCAGGGATTTTGTGTAATTTCTGAAGGAATTTCTGGAATTCATAAACTTACTGTCAGGATTGGGCATGCCTGCTGTGGTGATCAAACTACCAGCCCACTCTTCCTAAAGCAGCAATTAAAGCAATATTCCATGCTATTCAAGACATTAAGTTTATTTTACCACAGAAAAAAAAAAAAAATTAAAAATCAAATCAGAGACTTCCAACCAGGGCTCTCTTCCCTTGAAGTTTAAACTGTGAATGTCAAGCAAATCTTTGCCAATCATGGAACCCAAACCAGTTTGAAGTTAAAAGAATTATGCTCCATGTTCCACAATATTCTCTCCATCAGTGAACGGGGGCAGCATCCAGCAAAGCACTTGCCAAAAGGTTTCTGTTTCTGCTGAATCCCTCATTACATCCCATACACTTTTAGAAATTGGAAATATTATTTATCTGCTGGTTTTGTTTATGCAGCTCGGGCAAATTCTGATCCCAGGCACTAGCATTATCAGGTAATTACTTTCCAATAACATCAGCATCACTTCCTTCACCGTAAAGGGAGCAGATTTGCTGGTAACAAAAGAAGGTATGGAAAGAATTCCCTAATAAAAGCCCTAAAAATATTTCTATTAAAGATATTTTTAGGTTTCAGAAAACCTTGCACCTTGATTAACTTTAAAGTAAGAATAAAAGTAAAATAAGTAAAATAGAAAGTATTTTTAAGTGTCCATTTAGAGTGAGCAGATGTGAATAAGTGCAGTACATCTACGAGCAAATCTGGAAACATGAGTTTTGAGCAAACTGCCTGCAGCAATTTCTAAAGCAATTTTCTACAGTAGAGAAGAAGCCTGGATGACTCACAAAATCTAAAACAATGTGGATAAAATAACATTTTAAACCCTTTCTTGTTCCTATTCTGCTACACTTATACGTGTTGATTTGCATTTTTTTCTGAAACACTCAATTTATATCCTTTAAAAGACTTCTGAATCTCATGCTGTCTAGAGAGATAGAGAGAAGTTTGTGCTAACTTTAAATAGCACCTTATTATATGAACATCTGGATATTCAGAAATGAATTGTTGTTCACAAAAGTCATCAGGGTTCTTTGGAAATAGCACGGATGCTTTTCACCTGCTCACTTTCCCAGTGCATTCACTATCCTTCCCCACACATCTGAGGAATGCTGCTCCCTACTGTTGGGTTTTTACTGCACATTCCATAGAAGACTGATTTTAATGGGTCTCTTAAAATATGGATTCCTTTTTCATTAGTTGTGCTGTGTTTTTACACCTTAAACACAAAATTATGCATAAAGAATATAAAGAATCAAAACTGTCCATTCAGTCAAATTACATCTTTTGTATTACTTTTTAAGATTTGAACCCTGATAGAGTTTTGTTTTGTTTTTTTAATGGTACATGGTTCATTAATGGTCTAGGGTTTTTCATATTGTTTTGTTTTTTATTAACACAAGGAATTTGTAGCTTCTTCTTCTGTTCTGCTTCCAAGTATAGCCATGAACATTCACTTAGAAGGTTTAATCCTTGCTTGGAAATTTTCCTGGGTATTTTTCTTTCTTCAGTTCCATTCTGTTACTCATAAATACAATACACCCAAAATTCTAACTCAACAGACTAGTTTTTGATCTTCTGTGTTTTCCACAGATTTCTCTATCTCTACTTCTCTTCCCTGACTGCTTTTCCCAAGGTTTTACTCTGATGTATTCCAGAGTGGTGCATTGACCCAAGTTTTATTACTTCAGTAATAAATTTCTAAGTTCTTTTGCTTACTTTATATTTTTTTCTTTAACCTCACTGATACTGAAAACTAAACTTGTATTATTTTAAGTATTTGTAGTTCATTAAAAACGAGAGAATCATCAGAAGGTGAGAGCTGCTGTAAAGACACTATTTCTCAGGAAGAAGGAAAGTAGAAGCAAATAGCCCCAAGATAAAATCCAGTTATTATTGCAAGACATAAATTTGTAATGTACTGACTACCACAACATTCTGTTGCCAAATACAGGAGGATTAGCAGAGGAATAAATCAGTGTGCCACCAGCACACGAGTCTCTGGTCCTCCCAAGGAGATAATTATAGATATGAAAGATTGTTTCCAGAGATGGATGATCCAGGAAAAGGTAGATGTGCAGACAGCCCATTTGTGGTTTTCCCTACTGCTGGAAAGGACTAAACAAGGAGATAAATCTTAGTTGTGCTTCCCTTGGTCAGTCTCTGCCAACATCAGTGTGCAATTTACTGGAGAATTTTGGAAAAGAAATGTGAAACTGGATGTTTCTGCATTAAGTAGATCCCAGCCTAGAAACTTAAGAAGATTATTGAGCAACAACAGAAAATAGAATAGGAACAGCAACTAGATGTGCTCTTCCCAGTTCATGTTACTTAAGCACCAGATGGATGCAGACTGTAGCAGAAGAAGTGTTCATGAATCTTTTACAAGTAGACAAAAAACAAAGCCATGAATTATGTGACTGGTTGAGGCTCCTTGGAGATGAAGCATTGTCTTTTATCTGGTAAGGAAGTTGTTCTTCTTTTCTGCTATGACAGAGATTGCTATTAGATAATATCATCCACTCACCACAGAAATAAAACCACTGCACCCTTCAGAGTTTCAGAAGTACACTGAGCTAAAAGCCAAGAGAAGAAAAACCTAGAATTATCTTCAGCTGAATTAATGTGGCTGAGATTTTGAATATACATAAAGGTAGCTCTGCAGTGTTTGTACAATGGTAAAAAAGCCACACAGCAGTGTTACCAAGAGAGGAAACCCTCATGCAAAGCAGAATTTAACCTGGGGTCTCTTTTTCTCCACCTGTTCCCATGCTGCTTTTTTTTTGCAGTCGTTGCTGAGTGCAGTCACCCCTCCTGTCTGGGAGGAGCAAGCTCATCCCATCTCAGGTTTTTAAGAATATTCTGGCTGACCATATATCAGTGGAGACAAAGAGGCATTTGGAATGGATTGTGCAACACTTAAGATCCCAACTACCCTTCTTCATTGAGTGCACAGGAGCAGGTTTTGCTCAAAAGTCTAAACTTGGTGCTGTGAACCCCTTCTCAGATCCTTGAAAAACTTGTATTTGCTACTGATTTTCTTCTCCACTCACTACTTTCTCCTAAAATACTTACAAGAGCAGCTGTTCATTTCTTAGCCCTTATTTGCAACAGCTTTTTTGCCTAGACAGTTTAAATCAGCCACTCATATCTCTGAGTGGTTACTGTTATGCCTATATGTGAAAAGGAAATATATTTATATGCAAAATGCTATAACATACTTTTCCAGCCTTATCCAATATTTATAACTGAGTGAAAAATATGTTTTAAGCAATATAAAATATTCTAGTATGTTTTTCATGCTGCGTTCTATGATTTGTTTTAAAGATACAGTCTATTATTCTCTGAGATGGGTGTAGAGAAAATAGAAAAGTGCTTATAAAGTTACCTTTCTCACTACTATTTATTGAAACTTAGAATATGCTGTTTGATCCATTACACTTATCAGTAATAGTCTGAATTATACTGTATAATTTATCTTCCCCGGATAGGACTGTAAAGCTGGGCTTTGCTTCAGCTAAAGCAGGAGGCATCTTCTTTGCCTCTCCATTTCCTCACAATGTCATCTAAATTCTTAATTTATATTCCAAAACCTGTGTTGGCTTTCTGTCTTCTATCTTCGTGAAACAAAAATTACATAATTCTTTCAATCATTTCAAAGATGAAAAAAGAAAAAAAAAAACATATCTTGCTTTGTCTATTGGAAACTAATATTCTCAGTTTAATTTAAACCTCATCTCTTCAAGTAGGAGTAACTTACCAAGGCACCAAGATCAAATCATCAAATCCCCAAAATAACACTGACATATCAGATCATGTTATCAAATCCTCTTTGCCTCATCTGGAAGCAGATGAACTAAATATGATATATGAACAATGGGGGAAAATAACAAGCTGATGCAACGATGCTCGTGGAAAGTGGTTAACAGGAAAGAAATTTCTATTAAAAGTTTTTGAACTCAGCTATTTATTATTACCCTCCTTCCACCTGGAAGGAGACAATATCTGTCTTATTGCCTCACCACTTGCTCTTGTTGCAAAACCCAAGCAAACCCATTTCTTCAGTTCCCATAGAAAAAACAGGCTTGAAAAAGCAATTTTTTTTTAAATGCTGGAGTTTTCTAGCTTAACCACACTGCTTCCTTCTCTGAACCTCTTACAACCATCTCTGCTAAAAGCAATGCTTTCACCTATTGTTATCTGAAAGTGCTACCTCTGAGAGTGGTGATTTGTGTTCCCTGAAGTCAGGAACACAAGATGCTCTGATGTTATAATTAGGCTCTGGGGAGAAGTCAAGAGTCCAGCAAAAAGCTCTGCTGCCTCTGATTCTCCTGTTCTGATCTACACCTGCCTTGGACCTGCTGCAGCACTCAGTGCAGACAACTTTCCAACTTTCCAGTTACCTCTAGAAAGCCTAAATCAGATCTTTACTACCATCAGCAAAAGCTTTACTCTCTTTCTCTTGTATTCTCAAAGATTTAATAACATTTCTGGAGGTCTCTGGACTTGCAGATACTACAAGTCCATTTTTGACAAATTCCTCTGAAAAACACTCCCTCTCATTTCAGTGCTTCCCATCTATCACTCAGGGCTCATTTAAAAGACAGAAATCCTTGAGGGAAACTCTGATCTCTCCTCAGTCAGTCTCTGCTCTAAGCTTTTGTCTTTTATCAAGGGTACTTTAATGAAAGTAAAGGGAGACAATTCAGAGATTTCCAAGACAAAAGAAATCCAGGTAATGAAAGATAAGGAAGCCAACAAGATTCCTGTCACTTCTCATGGGTACAACAGCATTGCAGAGAAACATGGCTCAGGGCAACATTTTCTCCCAAGTTTCCCTTTCTGCCAGGGTTTCATGCATGCAGCTAAGTGTCAAGGTAAATGTCAAAGTAGCAAGTGCTTCAAATCTTGTCATTTTTCTAATAATCTCAGATATTCTTTTTATTACGATGTGGACCTCTTTCCTCCCTAATGTGCTACTCCCACTGAGTTATTACCTGGATAGCTATTTAAAGCTTCATTTCTGCATCTTTCAGTGCTGTGTTGCCTGGTGACAGCTGAATCAGGTGTCAAAAAAGTGTTATGACAGACCAGGAATTTTTCAGAAGTGGGATATTAGGCCAAACACCTCTATTTGATCCCTTGCAGGCTGGCTTGTTCTGTTTCAGCACAGAATGCCACCAGCAGTGCTGGCCATGACATGAATGTTGTCCCCTGCAATATTAAGATATTTATAAGAGAAACTCCTGTTCCAGGAGGTCTGAAAGCAGCACATGAAAGTATATTGAAAGAAAATTTAATTAAGATCTTTTAGTTCATCAGAGGGCTGTGGAATGAGTGTAAAGAACTTACAGGGCTATAGAGACTTGTTCTTCCCATAAGAATGTGGCTCCATAACTTTCCTTCAACATTTTTAAAGGAAATTCAGCTGTAAAAAAATTGTCATAAACCTAAGTTGAACTGAAGTGGAATATCTAATTTTTACTATCTAGTTACTGCTAATATAAAATATGGATTTCTCCCAACAAGCAGGTAACTATAGCAACAAAACCAGCATGGCTGTACACAAAGGTACTAAGCAATAAAAAGAGGTAAAAATCTTTACATCTATCTCAGGTTTTTTTAATCTTTAAAATTACAACTGTCAGCTATCCAAAGTATCTGCAAATGATTTAGTGAAGTATTATGGAGACAACAAACAACTTCTGTACACACACACACTCACTAAGAATCCCATTCCACTCTGAAAACGGCAATCAAAAATAATTTCCAATTAAAATACTTTCTCACAAGAAGAGGAAAATTAATTTAAATTTTAGCTCTAGGATGAAACAAGAAAGAGCAACGTCATGTTTCATTTTCTTCAGCCTGTCACTTCAGTTCTCTTTTGAGGAGGGCTTATTTTCAGATGATATAATTACCATCCTGAAACGGCAGCTTTAAATATACATGACAGATGTTTATTAAATTGAAATACATTTGGAATAAAATTTACTTCCCCTCCTCTCCACTGCAGAAGCAAAGGCTCCTTTTCTGTTGCAGTCCCTTAAAGTTGAAATATTTTCATGGTTACCAGTGGAATCATCCCCTGTTTCAAAGGCTGGAACTGTGTTCTCTGAGCAGTACCACCACATGCCTCTAACATACATATAAATATAAAATATATATATATATATAAAAATATATATATATATCGTATATATGTATATAGAAAAATATATATATAGTGTACATATATATAAAGTATATATATATATATACATATATACATACACACTTTGCATGTATTTTCTATAAAGAAAAATAAGAACAGCAAAGATTTTCAATTTTTTTTTGTTGAAAATAACATTTCATCTAGGGCAAGCTGTGGTCTAGTACTCTAAAAATCATTAAATGAGAGTGTTAGGCAACACAGTCTGAAGTCAGCACATGTTGTATTCCAAAAAAGAAAACTCAGCACTCAAAAATACTGCTCTATGGTACCATCAAGCTACAAGACAGAATTCATATTTCAGATGGAGTTATCTGTTTAAAAGTGGAAGTATAATACAGCCCAAACTCAGAGTGTTTATAAATCACTTTTCTGAGTGAGCACTATCTTTCCTTAAGAGTGATTTATATGTGGTCTTGAAGGAGTCAACTGATCCTTGTTCTACAGAGACAATGATGCTTTATGGATTTCCTCTCAAGGAAATTGAGTTTGCCTTAAAAAAAAATAAAAATAAAAAAATAAAAAATCCATGACACAAGATAAGTCAAATTAAACATGCCAAAAAGCAAGCTGTAAAAAATACTAAGCAAAACTGAAGTATAGGCATTAACAGCTGCATTTTACCACTATTACAAAATTCAGTGATCCTCCAGAAGAGAAGAATCATTCAGGGAATTTTCATAACAGTATCAAAAAAGTATAAATATATATATAAAAAAAAATACTATTCCTTCTGTGTTAGATGGCACTTTCTAAAGTCTACAGTAATCAACCACATGATTGAATAACTTCATTTATGCTTCAGATTTTGAGCTTCTGAGATGTTTTTATGTACATAATATGGATGTAACGTCCCAACATTTACAACTAAAAAGAGATTCAAAGGCTGTCATTAGCCTCTCTGGGGTGTTCAGCTATATTCTAATTAAGATTTCAATTCTAATTAAGATTTCAAATTTTTTGCACTTAGCTTAATATGTAAACAAATAGGCAAAAAGTTGCATAAATATATTACAAATGAAACACCAGTGAATTCTGTAGGCCAAAAGAGAAGCAGAGGAGAATTTAATTAACATGACTCTTTATATGTGCTTAATTCAACAATTTATCCATCTCCAGGTCTCTGAAATGATTCTTCAGGCTGTTTCTCTGTATTTACCCATGTTTACCTCCTCCAAGAACTAAAAGCAATCAAATGCAATCAAATATGCCAATATTATTTCCATTCTGCCTTCTTAGATTACCCTTTAATTGATTTGCTGAGTATATAAACAGAAAAACAAAACCTAATATTATTAATGTAGTTTAAGAGGGTTTTTTTGAACCTTAAATAGTTTTCTATAACTCAGTATCACAGGCTGAGGACTATAGGATGTTGTCAAAACTAGAGAAATTCCACCTGATGTTTCACAGAAGCCCAAAGAATACAATGACATTGAGAATAAAAACTGAAAAAAAACCCCACCAGACCAGGAAGAACTCAGAGAGCAAGAGTTTTTCTGACTGATGGCATTAAGATAAAATCTCCTGCAAAACAGCACTTTTTAAATAATTCTCCCTACATGAACTTTAAAAATAGAAAGTAATTAGAAAACAAAAAAGATAAAAGAAAGTGAAAATAAAATGAGAAAGATGAACCTCTTATCTGACTGGCATTTGGGGAATCAAAAGTAGCATCCCACTGATTCCAGAGGAATTATCCCACAATAACAGCACTGGAAAATGTAAATTATGCTAGGGGAACACTTAAAATAACCACATTTGACAAATTTTTTTAATGTTAAAAAAAAGAAATGGGTTAAGAATCCTGGACCCAACCCACAGTTTTCTGGGTAGACCCTTTTATTCTGTTTTTTTGCAATAAACATTAATCTAAGGGGTTTATCTATTTCCTTTTTCTCTTGGGAAGACAGCCAGTGTGCAATTCTAATTTCTGGTTCTGGTTAATTTTCTCCCTTGCCAATGTGTTGCTCGAGATGCAGATGCAAACATATTTGGTGAATTTCCAACAATATTAGGATTAGATATTCATTACAGTCACAAGGAAGTATCAGAGGGCTGGGAAATTTTGGTTGGACTTCAGGACAAAATTGTTTGGTGTGAGGGTGGCAAAACCTTGGCTCAGGTTGCTGCTGATCTTGATATTATATACACTGTCCAGAAAGAAATTATATGTTCAGCCTTCACAGATTTTTATAAAAAAGGCAATCTGATACTTATTATCATCAGATAATTTTCTTTTTTCTAAAAAAATCTGACTATCAATGTAGGTGTTGAATTAATTTAAAAAAAAAAAAAGCCCAAACTACAGGAAGAGAAGTCAATTATGGAATTTACTATACTGCAAAACAAGTTAAAGGTGTGCAAGTGGGAATTCTGACATAGAAGAAGAGACAAAATAATAAACTTTCCACCTCAGAGCTGACAGGTTCCGTGGTATATTTTTTTCCACAATCACACTAAATATGAATATTTTAGAGGTTAATATGAAGATCAAACGTGGAATGCATTTGCTGAAAAGATTAATACCTTTTCATTAAAAACAAGAGTGCACTGTTGGTTCAGCATTTGCATTTAGATGGAGTAAGTAATAAGTATATTGACTGCTTAAGAAACATATCTCCAAAATGAAAAATGTGGATAGAGAAGGTGGTGTCCACAGGCAGAAGTGGACCAGTTTTTCTATTTTCTAGTAACCTCTTGGGAGAACACAAGCCCTACCAACAAGAGTGCTGGGATTTACTCAGCAGAGCACAACTGGCTGTAAAGAACATTTGTGCAACCTGTCTTGCCCAGCAGTGGCTTGGTGAACAAGATCAGTGGGATGTTGGTGGCTTGAAAAATTGGTAGCCACTGAGCAGTCATTCCTGGAACTATGGAAAGGGGTGGGTGGTTGCTAGGGGTTATACACTGCTTTTTGTTACAGGTGTTTAAAAAAGCCACCCGGTTCAGTGAGAGGCTTGGCTGTTGTGATGTTCATACGGGTGGATCACAGTGGAACCACAAATTGGATCACATTCCCCAGCAGGAAGGGTTATTGTAATTCCAGCTTTCCTGTGATTTATGGCCCAGGGCTCTCAGCTCCATGGTTTCAGTGCTAAAGAGAGAGAAAGGTACCTGGGATTCATGTACTGGTAGCTTGATGCACCAAAACTGGTTCACATGGGGGTTGTGCAGGCACAGCAGGTGTCACTCATCCCTGGAGAGCAGCCATTTCATTAAAGTGCACCTAGCCCAGGGTTTCTCAGGATCACACAGTACTTGTATTGGCTTTCTTGAAGTGTTGGCAAACTCCTGACTACAGTCCAGCATGATGCAGATACCTCAAACCATTTGTTAAGTTTATTCAAAATAAGCACAGCAGTTCCTAGCAAAAGCAAAACCATATTACTCCTCACACTGTGAGAAATAGAGTAAATATTTCACTTAAGCAACTGTTGTGGCAGCTTTCTTATAGTATTTTAGTCATATAAAATTCATACAAATCATACAGCTACTTTCCTGCAGAGCAGAGGGGTTTGCTACACTGGAAATGCAGCATTCTGGGTAAGCAGAAAATCTGATTACTGATCCATAAAATAATTCTACACGAGTACAAGTGTTTTCTCCTCCTATACACGTGAGGAGCATTATTTTTCTTTCACTGCAGGGAAGTGCCACCTTGAAGTGGGCTCTCCATCCTCAAAATACAAAATTCAGGACGTTTCCTCAAGGTTTCTTTTTCTCTTCTTCCTCTCTCCTCTCCACCCTCACCCCCCACCCCTGTTATGCTCAGTTTCAGGTCATTTAGAGCATACACTTTGATGGAGGGCATCCTTCTCCTCTGAATTTATGAATCAAAATGTATTCTCCAGTGGATATGTGGAGGCACAGTTTGCCCCCAAACACTCTTCAATCTTTATTGCTGACAGATTCAAGGATGCCTAACTCCCAGAAGAAAAAAACTCACATTAATCTTCAAATATACGTCCTTACTTGCCTTCTGAAAATGAAAATGGATGCTCTTTGAGAAATTATCTGAGTTTTGCTGCTAACCTTGAGGATCATGGTATTCTGAAAATAATTTTGAATCTGAAAAATTTATAAAGCAAAATACACTGGGATAGGAATACAGCTCCTGGAGAGAGCTAAGTTTTGCCTTGGAGGCATGAAGCAGATTCCCTCAGCAGATGTCAACAGAAGTCCACAGCACTCAGCAGCTTGCTGGATGCAGTCTGTGGGATTCCTACATCCCCTTTTTCTGCACACTGGAGTAAATGACTTTTTGGTTGATGCTTTTCTAGATGTTACCAGACTGTACCATGGAAATCACTCCAAAGCACCCAGTCACCCATCCGTGCTAAATCAAACACTCATTCAATTACTACCAAAGTTAACAAAATTAAAAAATTTAGGGTCTGAAAGTGAACAGACAACTCAAAATAAGAACTTAAGGCAACCTTTCTGTTTCTGGAGAGTGCAGAAAAAAAAAAAAAAAAAAAAAAAAAAAATCAACCCTAAACACAGTGATGCCCTCCACATTTCACACTCCTGCTGCTGCCTTATGCACAGAAGTCACTTAAGACAGGGAGCATTCCCACCTCTGTACTCTCAGTTTATCAAAAGACTGTAATAAATGTTAGAAATTTTGCAGGCACACAGAAATTGTAGTAGAAATTTAACAACTTGTCTTGATTTTGAGCTGATCCTTTGTAGCTAAAAGAACAAACAGCTGGAAGGTTGAGGTTGACCAGAAAACATCGAATTCTTTTCTTTTCCCTTACTCTTGTGTCTGCTGAGAACTTACTTTTCATTCTAAAGTATTGCCAGGAAAAAAATAACTAAAAAAAGATTTTAACCTTCACGTTTACTTATACATGCTAAGATTCTCCCAAATATGTACAATTGGATAGAAAAAATGAGCTTTCCAGATAACCCAACTTCTTTTCACATTAGGGTAAATTCCAGTGTTTTGGCACTTAGCACTAGAAATTGAAAAAAGAGAGGCCAAAATAAAGCCTCAAACAATTTTTAGTCCATTACTTTTTATTAAATGTAATGGAAAGTCTCCCAAAAGCATCAAGATCTAAGCAGTGGTAAAAGTTACTAAAAGAGATGGAACATGTGAGCAATTTTAACAGTGTCTTAACATGGTCTTAAAGAGTTCGTATCAACTTTTGATGCATATACATAAGATTGATGAGAAATAACTTTCTCCCTTCTCCATGTCCATCCAAGAGAAAATTTTGCTTTAATTCAGCTTCTTAATTGCTGTCTAGGACTAATACAGCTACCAGGAAAAATTCCCCTTTGACTGGGATTCACTTTTAAGATTCAGCTAGAAAACAGGGCTAGTAAAGACAGAAAAATCACAGGCAATTAACCAAATTCAAAGCTTAAGTAAAATCTAGGAGAAGCTATTGGTTTGCATTGACAGTCATGAGCAATCAGATTCACCAAGATCAATCTTTGCAGTTTCTGGAACTGTGGAACTTCCCAGCTGGAGTATTCCTTCCCCCCTTCCCCCATATAAATACCACCTGTGCCCTCCTGGGCATCACCTGCAAATGCTGCTAACCCAAAATCCCAGCCATCAAATAGCATCAGCTGAGGTTTTCAGCATCCATCCTTATTCCCAAGCAATGAAAAACATTACCAAAAAATTGCTGTTCCCTTCTCCTGTCTCCTGTAATAACCTTCTCCACTGAAATGCCAGCACAAGGAAAGGAAGAACCAAGGAGGTAAAAGCATTGTGGCTTCCTGTTCACAAACATTATTTCATGTAATCCTTCACCTGACACCACACTATTACACTGGACTTGAACTGCAGATATTGCTTGCTTTTAGAGTTAAAGTTTTATACAGCCTAACATTTTGGCTCAGAAAACAGCATTTGCAGCAACAACAGAAATTACTTTGTAGTTTCAACAGGATTACAGCCTACCATGTCACCTTCTAAGTAAAGGTACTGAAGAGCCTGTTATTAAAAATCATGAGTAATTCAGGTCCCACTTCCAGGATATACTACCCAGCCATAACACTCCTTCAATTGCAGGCAGACTTCTTGGATGGAGACAGCATCATTATTTCATGAATTACCTGTGACCTTTGGAAGGTACCAGGAAAAGCAGGCATGCTCATTCCCTTCCATTGATTTTCTAATTTTGAGTAAATTGCTTTAATCTGGGGAGTGGTTATCAATTAAGAAAAAAATACCTGACTTTAGAAAAGAGTATAAAGCTTTGGAACTAAAACAATGAATTTGGAAGGGAGACTTGAGGTAAAAAGGTAGTGACTATATAAATCTTAAGCATGATTCTTTGGTCAGTCAAACAAGGGTGGGGAAGAAATGGAGTCTCTCTAAATTTGAAAGGCAGATCTAAAGATCCAGACCTTAGTTTTAGTGCACTGTGTATCTGGAATATGTGTCTGGTTTGCCCATCCAATGTCTGCTGTTGGAAAACCTGCAGAAAAACTACTAATCTAAAATGGAAAGCAGAGTGGGTCTAATTTTCATTTAGTTAAAACAAGAAATAATGTGCTGAATATCAAGAACATTGGACAGCCCCAAACTTAACCAACTTAGAAGACAAGTTCAGTCAATCAGCACACACCTAAAACAGCCTGAAAGAAAAGAACTTGGTTGTCTCCAGGAACCTGGAAACACAGAGAGCTGTGCAATGGAAGGAAATGGTGATTTATGGAGTCAGAATTGTACTGGTACCTGGCTGTTAATATATTCTGATAACTAATCTGTTTTAACACATTAGCTGTACTTAATTATATTCTAAATATGAAATGTTAATACCTAAGCTTTCTTTGCTATCAATTTATGCTCTTATATGGTAATTCACCTTAAAGCCACATGCAGACTACCTGTCCCTTGACTATTATTATTATTTTCATTTTTTGCCTATGGAATAGGAAGTTAACTGGTTTGTTAAGTACACCATATAAATATAAAATTAATAACTAAAATATATCCAGTAACTGAAATATAAAGTTATAGAAAAAAGATTTAAAGCACCAAACTGTAATAATCTCATAGCAAACTATATATACAATTACTTTTGTGTTGGCTTGGTTTGGTTTTTTACATCCAAACAGACAGTTGGTAACTCTAAACTGATGCACTCAATCCTGAGATCTTTGCTCTCACCATCCAGCACTAAATGCCTTGCCCAGAAACAAGGAACAACCAGAGTTATAAACATTGATCAGATCATGTAAGTTCTTACATCCAAATAAGAAATAAAATTATTTAAAAGGCTCCTCAAAGCTGAGTATCTGAGCCCTCACTCCCGTAACATTCTGCACCTCTTTTCACATCCCACAAGCAGATTCTAAGCAAAAAAACCTCAGCCAAGAAAATCCTCACTCACCTCACGATCCAGCAGTACAGGTGACACCACTGTGACAATATCTCCTTTTTCTGGGTCAATATAGAACATGTTTGGAGAGGGTTTGGTAGGGGTCTGTTTGAGGATGTTGTAGCGCAGGAGAGCGTTGTCTGTGCTGGAGTCATCAGCATCAAAAGCTGTCATCCTCATCACTGTGGTTCCTGCCAGGAGAGTGGACAGAAAGCAGAATGCAGTCAGGAAGAACACCAACAAAAATTATGCTGCCTTCACGTGGGAGATCCAGGTGGGTGCAATACACAATTATCTCATCAGGATCATAAGAACTTGCAGCTGGGACTCAATTTGCAGCTGTAGTTGTCTCGTTTATACTTGCAGCTGAGCCAACTGCACAATTCCAGCCTCTGCTTTGCAGCAGGTATATAATTTTTAACCTGATAAAAAGTCTAGAGGATATTTGTGATGAGGATTACAATGTTGAAAAAAGTTCAACATAGTGGGCTATTTTTTAGATATTTATTGCATTTTGGGGAGATTACTTCTATTTGTACCAGTGTTTAATGAATCATAGAATCTTAGGGGTTGGAAGGGACCTCGAAAGATCATCTAGTCCAACCCCCCCTGCCAGAGCAGGGCCACCAAGATCCCCTAAGTCCTAAGACTCCAGATAAATAAATAAGAATTAAGACAAATCTTCAAGGGGTGTTAGAATGCTCAAAACCAAGTGAAATTCTATGGGTTTAAGGCAACTCTTTCCTGAAAAATGCAATTTAATAAACACAAGTACGTTAGACTATATTTAAAATAATATACAGTTATATCATTATTAATTTATTAGATTAGTTGATAGCTATAGAAACTGATACAAATATCTTCTCAGGTAGAGAAAAATTCATACAATTGTCCTAGACAGTTCTACTGAAATATCAATACAGCTGTCCTAGACACTTCTATTGAAATATTTCTGATTGTAAGACTCTGGAAAGTATATATAGATTTTAAGATGGAACCCCCCAAATCTCTAATTACTCTGGCATAAAACTGGCTTAATACAATGTCTGCATTTGATTTTCATTTGCCAGCTGCAGCTTTTAACCTTTCATCTCACTGGACATTATCTTGTTTTGTGTAATCTTTTGGTGCATGCAGATAAATTACAACAACTCAGAAGAGTAGAATTTTACATTCACTTTGCATATATATGCCAAGTCTGGAAGGAAAACTACAGAATTAGAACAATTTTTTTGCTATGTTGCTTCTCTCAAAAGTTTTGACATCAAAGTTATGGTAGTCTCAGACATTCACCTAACAGATGCACCCAAAAATTGGGGTTCTCTTTAGATGTCACTGTGCATTAGTACAATCTGTAAATAGAAAACTACACTTCTTTTGAGAGATCATCATATACATATACATCAATATCACAGCAGCTTTAAACCAATAACTAAATTATAATCCATGGACCTTTTGGAGAAGTCTGGTAGATATATTTCCAGGGAAGAATTTTCCTTTCCTAGCTGAGGTATTCACAGAGGAAACACACATGAGCAGACATATGGGATTGGATACCACAAAGAGAAAATGTTTAGAGAGATCTCTTTCCTAAAAACACACTGCCACAAATTTTTACTTTAGAAGGCTCTACAGCATGCATCTGGTCCAAAAGAGTTTCAGTCAAGATGTACACTTCCTCAGTGTTACTCCTTCATCATAAAGTTTTATTCTACATAAAAGATTCATTTCCCCAGTCCCATAAACTGACTGCTTCTAATTCAGTGTCATTTTACAAATACTTCCATTCCTGGCATCAATCAAATGCAGCTGGCTTTCAAACCACAAAACAACAGCTTGCTACATTATCATGTTAAACAATATATATTAGCTTATCAAGCTGAGGAAGAAACATCTGCAAAATCAGCAACTTTTGAGTTCTGCTGCTGATGTGCAGATACTGACTGAGGCAGTTTCTCTCAGAAAAGGTGAAGGAAATGCAGTTGTGCCTTGGTGTATTTCAATATTCATGACTTTTTTGTCACACCTACTGGGCAGTTTCATTATTCCTCTCATCTCTCAAAACCTCTGCTTGGACTTCCCCAAGTTTCTCATTGATCAGACCCATATCCCACCAGCCAAGTCACTGCTGCAGCAGCTGTGTTATTAATCTGTTGATTGCTCATTTGGCCTCTAAGTTGGCTTGGAAATATCGACCAAAAAAATCCTCTTAGGCATTAAGAAGTAAAAGACAATTCTTTCACAATTTTGTGGTGATTGGAACAGATGGTTTCTTATGAAAAAGCTCTTTAGCATTTTGTTATTTACCTTTTAATAGCCTTTCCATTACCTTTTCCCCCAACCCTTTTATTTATTATAGCAAGGTGCCAGCTTTACAAAAAGTGCTGTAGTGGAAGTGAGGCCTCTTGCTGGCTTGATGAGATCTGAACAAGTGTCTTAAACCTGCAGCCTTAAAAGATGACTCTGAATTGGAATATTAACAGTAAAATATTATCCATTTTAAGGACTCCAGTCCAGTTTGAGAGCTACCATGTTCAAACACTTCACACTGGAGTTTCCTCAAGATATTTTCACTCTGTTTTGAGTCTTCACTGCATGTTTGGTATGTTAAACATTTTCTAAACATGCTACAGAAAGCAAAGTCTACTTTCCTTAAAAATGTGGCTGAATTGCTGAATTTTATTTCCACCTTTTTCCCAAGTTCAGATGTACCTCTGATCACAACCAGTTGCATAATGGCAGAATTTCAGAAAGTAAAGCTAAATCAATCCAAGATGAAGGAAAAAAGAATGAAAAATAGGATGAAAAAGGGAGAAATCAAGTTGGTTACCTGTGTGTACATAATATTTATTGCTACAGAAAAAACAGACACCAGCTTTGAGAAAATGGAGCAAAGAAGGAAACCCTCCTGACTACTGTACTACTACAACTAATTACATGTTTGTCACTTTGTACTGTAGAGACAACAAGCCCTAGGGAAGCAAAACAAATAGAAGAAGAAAAATCCATTATGTTTCCAATCGAGTGCATTTCAGCTGCCACTACACTTAGGAACTCAGATGTGCTACAGGAAAGTTGAAGGCCTTGCTCAACAGAAAAGACATTAAGTAAAAATTAATGAGCTCAGGCTTTTAGCATATTTGATATTTTTACAGGGCAGTAATTTTCTATCCTGCAGGACTTTTTCACGTTGTTTCTTTAGATCTCTGGCAAAATCAGGATATGTGTGTACTTTTTAAAGTAGAGTTTGAATGGCATCACTGATCAAAACACTGGGTATGCCAACATATTTTTATGCCTTGAGGAAACAAGCTTTTCTTGCTCAGTCATGGGGAAGCCATTACACTTGATCACTTGCAGCTAGACTGAGAATTTGCTTCAGCTAGACTGAGAATTTTAGAGAAAGAGGACTTAGAACTGTAGAGCTTCATATCAAAAAAACCACCAAAAGCTGTGTCCTTCCTCCAAATACAAGCATACAGATTTAAGCAAAACACAGTGATATTTTTTTTAAAACTAGGATTGCCAAAGCTCTGGATCCATAATAAAAATATTATACTCTCATGTCTGCTTCCCTTTTGACCAGTGAAGTCTATTAAAGAAAGGCATGAATTACTTCTTGGATCATGACCATAAGCTATAAAAAGTCCCACTGTTGTAATATTCTAACTGCCAATTCATAACATAATCTTCTATGTCAGATAACATAATTCATAAAGCAATATAACACATTCTCTTGAAGTAAATCGTTTAATGTAAATGATGATATGCATTGAACATCTCACAGCAGGTGAATGTGACAGCAGTGATTTATGTGTGAAAGAACAGCTATTCAACATACAAAGAGTAAGACTCAGCCCTAGGCACACTCAGAAAACACAGAGGACCCACAGTCTCTGAGGAATTGGGCTAGAACTACAAGTCAACCAGAAAAATCAGGGGAACTAAAGACACACGAGACATTAAAACACCATTAAATTAATAATCCTAAAAAAATGCAGGACCACTCTTCAAGAGATAGCATAGAATACTGGCTTCTCTTCTGAAAACCTCTAGACCATCACTGCACCAGTGGAGAGGGAGGGCACCAAGCTCTTTCCTCACCTTTTATAAAACTACCAGAGAGAAAAAGTCTGAGGCCCAACCCATCTCCCCCAGGGTGACTTCCCCTTTCACTCAGCCCTCTGGTCTGACCTCTGACAGCTGAAACATTTCCTCAGAAATACCCCTCACGTGGTTCTCCATGCTGCTTTCCCAGTTCCCATGGGAAACTGGAATTGCTTGCAATCATTCAAATTTGATTTCAAGCTGTTTACATGCAGATGCAAACTTTATAGTCAAGAACAGCCAAGCAGAGAGCTTACTAAAAATATACATTCTCTACTTATCTCTGGTTTATAATCCAAATGTTCTCTTGGCTTTTCTCTACCATTTCTTTAATATTTTCCTTTTCTTCTACTTTTTCCTGTTTATCTGGGTGGTAGAGCTCTGGCCAGAGTAATGCAAATTGTTAATAGACAGCAATTTAAAAAGTAATACAAGTATATAAAACCTGATGTAAATTTCATATCCAGAAATATCCACGAGAAATTACCTTTTGAATGTGGCAGAAAGCTTTCACTAAACCTCAAGACAGAAAATAAACCAGAGAAAATTAGATTAATCATTTAACTTTCTGCAAAAAACAAGAAGTTAATACCCAATTTCTGCTCGCCTGTAAGCAAGGAGGCATTTTTAATCAAGAGAAATGAAGAAAAGAAAATAGATGTTTCAGAGATTTGATTTGGGTTAGTAAAAGAGGACTGTAAATTATTTGCATCTTGAAGTGCTGGGAGAGAAGTGGCTGTCTTCACCTCAAAGCCTCTTTCACCTTGTCTCCAACCAGCCCTGCCAAGAACAGGTGGTATTCTGAATTTTTACAGCAAAGGCAATAAGGACAACTATGGATTCTTCTCACCAATATGGTCCCCTGCAGCCCCTGGCCTGTGGGGACAACACCTTAGCTGAGAAAGAATCAAGGTAACACCATGGATTGCTTTAATTTTATTTTATTTTTTTTTAAATGGGAAAATCCCTTTCCAATAACAGCTCCAACACAGATGTTCATCAGTCATATTTTCTTTTTAAGCTCGGACTATCTGTAAGGCAGGACTGAAACTAGATAAAGTTCATGCAAATGAAAGAGATCAGTGCCAAATCTAAGCTGTAAATCAGTAGTATATTGAAATCTAATAACACTTTGAGAATGAAAAGGAAATGGGAAGAATATTTCATCCCAACAACAAATTATTTCCAAATGAAAAAAAAAAAAAACAAACAAGGATGTACTGACAGCAAGTATCTATTTTTTTAAAAACACCATAAAAATACAGTCTCTGTAGAAAAGGTAAAAAGAAAACCAAGCTACATACTCTGTGCATAGTCTGCATTAGGACTTGCTCAGCAACTAAAAAAGTGGAGATATTTTTCTAAGAAGGCAGTGTTTTCACAGATTTCAACAGCCTTTTGATCAGCATCAGGCTTCATAGATGGAAGACCTCATTCTTTAAATTACCTGCTTTTGTAAAAGAATTGACTGGCTTAAAAATATAAAGCAGGCAGCAATTATACCCCTGTCATAGATGGCTTTAATCAAAAGCATCTCATTACTTCCCAGAAATCACTTTAGTCAATTCTTCTACATCCAAGTAAGCTACAGTGGCATCCTTCCTGATTATAAGGTAATAATATTACATTTTAATATGATCTCTGTGCAAGGTCAATCTTCCCTCACTGGAAATGCTTTCTGAGACATGGGGCCAGAATTTCTGTTGATCTAAAGCAGCCCAGCACTACTAAAGCAAAGATTTACATTAGGTGTGGCCACGGAAAACAGGAGTGACCTTGCAGGTCTGTATTATGTACACACAGCATTGCATTGCCTTTATTCCCTTTCTACTCTCCTAATTTCTCACTTGAGTATATGTGAAATGAAAGAGAAAAGCTAAAGGATGATTTGTGCCTTTTTTGTGCCTCTCCTTTATTAGATCCTTGTCCTTCTTGCCACCAGCAACTTCCACAGTATCCAGTTTTTCAGATGCATGTAGGATAATGATAAGACACCACCCCAGACTTCATCAGCAGCTGCACATTACAAGTTCTCATATTTATTCTTTGCCTCTTTAGCCAATATGGATTGGTTATGCATTAATCTCATGTTACAAAGTGGGGATAGAACTGAAATACTCCTGCTTGTTATCCATGATTCTGTCACTGTGATTCTCACCATCTCCATCAATCCAAAATTAATCCATGTAAGATGAGAGTGCTTCAGAATTATAAAAGTAGTGGCAATGAAAGAAGAATGAGACCTCATAATGAGGAAGTAAATCTCACATAGTTCCTACCTTCATTTGTAGGAGCAGAGCACACACTTATTCTAATGTATCATTTCATCTTTGTATTGATTTCATAGTCAAGTCCCAGCCATCTGATCTATTAAACATCTGAGAGGTTTTTTCTGAGGGATAAGTGGTTTTGTCTTAATACGTGATCTTTTTAGGTGTGTTTTGTTTTTCTTTTCTTTCCCCTTTTCTGCAGATAAACTACTGGATAAATTATTTGGTTGGTCTTCCAGTGTCTTCTCTGTTAAAGTTATTAAAATTCATTCTGCCCAGACAATATTCCAGAATCAACTTCTTCACTGGTAGGCCAAATACATGAATTAGGCAACTACTTCCCTCTTCTTCATGAAGAAAACTGCATTATCTCCTTTGCACCTTTCTAGATAAACCAAATCAAAAACGAAGTTTTTCCTGTTAAAGCTACAACCAGAAGTGGAATGTTTGATGGTAAGCTTGCAAACTTAGTGTGGAGCAAATCCTTAAATCCTTAAAAAAAATTCTTATCTGATTTTAAGGATCAGAAATCCTTTTGCCTAAAAAGTATTCATTCCCCATATGTTGTTCTGAACCAAGTTCAGGGGCTTCCCACAGCAGAGGACTCCACAGTGAGGAAGGATAAACACCAGCAGTTATTCTGGGAACCCCCACTTTGAACTGTTCAGCCTTTAAATCAAGTCTGTAGCAGCAACATTCCCTAAGAGCATTCTGGAATGATGGAAGAGACTGAAATATCTGCATATGTAAATCCTTGCAGCCCTACTGAAAATCCTCTTTTTGCTTAAATTGTATTTTAAAGGCACTGATAGCTGAATTTAATAAATTATTCAGGTGCTAAAAGAGTATGTTCTATGGTTTTAAAGCAGGTCTTTGAAACTATCTTATAAATCAAATTTCAAAAAAATCTTTGTAACAAGAATAAAATTTGAAGTGTGTGGTTTATGTTTTAAGTAGGTGCCTTGATATTCTTTGCTGAGTTAAGTCATTATTTAGGTCACTAAGTTGAGCAGATTTGGGGTTCACTCAGTTACAATCACTTTAGGCTCAGGTATCTGATATTTTAAGTTTCTTAATAGTTGCTTGAGAGAGTTGCTTGGATATTTTGGATGTACTTCATCCAATCCTAAGCTAAATATTTAGGAATGGTGAGATGAAACATCTTTAGAAGCAACTTATTTTGGAGGAAATAGAACTCAGAAAAGGCATCAAATTCCCAGGTGCTTAAAATAGGTGACACCACTCCTAATAAATCTGCTCATTACTACAGAAGAGGAAAACAAGGTTTAGAATAAATAGTAAACAAAATAAAACAATATACATACTATATAATGAAATAAGTAATGTATAATATAAGGATTACCAACAGGCCATGGTCTCACTGCTCTTATTCCCTAGGAACTGATGCATCTCATTAGGAAAGGACCTGAAGCAGCAGATCAAGTTATTTTAACTTTGTGTGCAATTGATTTAGTACTGAAATGGCTACGTTATGTTCTCACAGAGAAAATATGAGTATGGGAGAGGCTTTGTATGTCATTAAGCATCTAAATATTGACTGGGGAACTCAATGCAAAATTAATAATTAAACAGAGAACAGCTCACAACATATCACTGCCAGCATTTGGCTACTTAGAGATCATAAAGCTTGTGGAGCTTTGTGTAAATGGGGTGTCCTGAAGTCACAGGATTGTTCAAGTATTTTTATCCATCTGCACAGCCCTCTGCTTGAGTGTACCTAAAATTTAGTGAACTGCTTTCAACAAGTAAAAGTTTCTAATTCCCCAAGCCCTTTTCCATCAGGTTTTGGCTACTTGAGAACAAAAGTGGGATTGTTCCTTCACTCTCCCAGCTAAGTGGGAGAGTGATCCCCATCAGATCCCAGGGATCTAATGAAAGCTCAGAAGCTATAACCCATATCTGCAGAATGCTGAGAAGCTCTCCTTCTGCCTTGCCCTTCCTTGCTCCCTGGTTTTGAAGCTGCTCTTCTCATCCTGCAGAGTACTTGGTGTGAGCCTGGGGACATGGTGAAGCGTGGGGCAGCTTGGAGTGCAAATAGATGAAGCTGTAGCAGAACATCTGATTTTAGTTAAAACAATTTCTGTAGGCAAGGACATCAAATACATACTCGTAGTTCAGTCCTGTTGTATTCAATGGAGTATCAGGAATATAAATAACAACTGAGCTTCTAATTTCCTTTTTATTTGTGAAATTCAATATTTCAGTGTAATGCTGTCTCTTGGGGAGAAGGTGGGTCTGGCCTGTCTGAAGGATGCACTGAATGGAGCCATAATAGGTGAATGTCCCTTCAAAACATCTTTTCCTGTTAGAAGCAAATGGAAAAACAAAGGGACTTGGGAGCAGACAGACGTGGCCAGGTCTCAGTTCTGTGCCAACTTTTACCCTCACACTTTCCAGAGTTATTGAAAACCTCAATAGCAGCATACCACCAAGTTTCAAGTCAATCTCTAGGCATAATTTGTCAAATAAATACATAAAGCCCCCTCCCAGCCTCAACTTTTCTGTAATTTTGAGCAGCTCCTTGGTGGAAGTTCTATGGAACAATGATAATTTGAAAATTCATCAACCTGCAGGATACAATTTTTAAGAATTTGTGAGGATTATTTCCAGGCAAATCTTCAGTTAGAAAAATTAAACAAGAAATATTTTAGTGTATATATAAATAAAACATTTTACATCTGTGATTTATGAATTTGTATTTCCACTGGCTGATATGAAACCCAGCTTTCTATGGGTGTGAGCTGTAAATCTCTTTGGTAGTCAACAAAGTCAAGGTCAGGACTGAGTCATAGTTTTGTCTCCAAGACATCTGCTGATATCTTTCCCTGACACTACCAGACCCTTCCCAGGCAGATGAGATCATCACTATATTATTGAACATGATATTTATATGTTTATAATTCCTCTTTCATCATAGGGAAAGGACCACAGAATCTTTGCTATTGTCTTTTGACAAGACCAGCAACTTCTGAAGCCTTTCTCCAAACTTAGCACCTGCTAAAGGAAAAACAAAACATACCCAAAATCTTATCAACTTTGATATCTTTAAATTATAACTATTTCATGTCTGTTTATCTACACCTGACAGTTTTAAGGGAGCTACAGTAGATTACATGTCAGATCTGAAAAATTGCAGCTTAACTCAGACACTGATGACAGATCTTGGAAGTTTTAGAGGAGATAGGCATTCCAACATCAGGAGGAATTATTCTGCATTTCTATTACATTACCAGAAACGTGCCCTAGATAGCTGCAAACTCTTTTGTTCAGGGAATTTCCTCAGCTTTTTCTTCTCATGCATTACTTTAAAGAGAACAATTTGTAATTTTTATTCACTTCCATGCCACTTATGAAGTAACCCATTGATATTAATCCAGGCAGCATTCTGCTGAGCATATTGTATTTTCTGTGCCTGTAACAATCAGATCTGATCCTGATCTTCATTGCACTGAATATCTGTTGACACAGTGCAATTAAGAATTAAACAAATGGATAATTTTCTAAAGCAAATAAAAGGTGGCATATTTCACAAGTTTCCCAGTTACACTGTAATGACACAAAATATGAATAAAGTTTAAAAAATAAAGAAAACAGCTCATGAAAGTATTGACTTTTAAAACTACACAACTGGTGACAAATTGGTTATTTTGTCAAAAGCCCAGAAATGAAGATTCTAGAATATCAGCTTTTTATGCACAGTGCTAAAAGTGTAATATTTTCAAAGAAATTAAGCTCTAAAGATATCAGCCATGTGATTTCTTCTCTTTAAATACTTTCTGAATTCTTCAGACTTTCCCTGTTTAATAAAACTCCGTTTAAAATACACATAAATATTTGTCCTTAATAAGATATATTTAATAATGTTTATTAAAACTCTGTAGAGAAACACTTACTTCTCTATATTGGTTCCCAGGGATATTTTCTCTCCTTGACAAGATCATTGTTTGAAACTCCCAATTTCTCTATGCATTCAGACCTCATGTTAAAAAATACCAGAAGGAAAAAAAAAATCTCCTTTGATGCTCCAGAGAGTTTTTGCATTAACAAATAAACAACTTGTGCACTATATTGCTTGCTCCATAGCAAGCCATTCTCTCAGTTTCATGTACCATGAAATTCTGGAGTTTACGAACCACTCTTTTACTTGGAAGAATCAAACACAACAGCAAAAAAAAAAAAAAAAAAAAAAAAAAAATGGGAATTTTTTCACTCAGTGAAAGTGGAGACCCCCAGAAATAGGACTGCACTGCAGGCTGCCTTCCTGCCACTCATCAAAAATGACAATTGCAAAATGGATATTTGGATGGATGCTACAGCACTTCTATCATTTCTGCTGCCATTCTGCATACAAAGACAACTTTGAGCAGTTGCTATCTGAATAACCAAGCTGCTTGTATCTGCTTGGACAGATTCATCCTGCTGCCTGAAACACAAATTCTCTTCCACAACCCCACTTCCCAATTCTTGGCTGAGGATCTGCTGGGGGGGTAGGAAATAAAAGACATTTGCTAGAAGCAACAATCTGAAGCACCTAGGTTCTGTACTCGATAAAATGTCAAGTGCTGCCATTCTCTGCTTAAAATTTGTCTAGAAATCAGTTTTCTTATTTTGAAAAATTAGTAGGTAATAGAAACTTCAGAAAAGCACCACTGAAGTTTTTGTTACAGTTTAGCATTTTTAGCAGTAATTCAGAATATCATTCAGCTGCATCCCACTAGCAAAATGACCCAGTTACACTGATTTCAGAGGGAATTTATCACACATACATGTGGAAAATAAATTTATAAATGTTCTGGTGGCATGTAAGTTATGGGATGTACTGTCTATACTACTTGAGGTCCACATATAGGCACCTCCTGCTGCTTCAAAACAATAACATTTCTGTCTACAGGAAAAAAAGGAAGAGAAAAGAAATAATTCAGTGTAACTGGATGTGTTCTTACAGTTTGCTTCAAAAATCTTTTTAACTGATGCTTTGTTCACCAGTGTGCCAAGGCCTGGGCACTGAATAAAAATACCTCTGAGGTGTTCTGTGTTGGACATGAAGCAGGAACCACTTCACCCAGATTTCCATGGAAGTGCTACCAAGTGCCACCAGTCTACAGGAGTTGGAAAGCAATTAGCAAAAAGTACTTAAGAAAATTTTTCATTTTCTAGTTGTGTGCATGTTTCTAAAGCAGTGAGATCTATGTGCATGTCTACAAATTAGATTATAAATTAAGCATGCTACAGATGTTTATAAGCCCTAATTAAAATATACCCAGTGACCCTCAATTAAACATTTATAAGAGATTTATTCAAAACTGGGTAACTGTTTATAAGGCATTCATATAGAAAGAGAGTATAAATGACTTTCAATTTTCCAGGCAATTTTTATAAAGTTCTTTCATTTTATCTTTTGTCCTAGTTACTGCATGTGGAGACACAGTGATACTGGAAATGTGGTAATTTCTTGCAAGTTTTGACTTCTCAGTGTTGGAATGATAAAAAGAAATGAACTTTTTAAGAACTGACAGTACATTCTTAAAACTGGAATCTATTTAAATGTATTGCTTTAAAGCAAAGAAATACATTTTAATATATGTACAATTAGCCTGCTTTTCTTTAAGATAATTTAACTTAAAATAGTACTATTTAACACACATTTACTTGGCATGCCTTCTACACAGTAGATGTATAGATATAGAAAAAAAGTAATAAATAGATTTTGATGAATTTACTTTTAGTTTATATCAGTGCAATTGAGTTTTAACCTTGGGATGCTTTCACTGACATTTTCAATTGCTGAATTATCCACCCGGGTTTGGTTTGACTCAAATAACACCAAAAGGACCCTCATGACATGAGCAGCTTAGCATCATCTCAGCTGCTACAGCCAACATCCTTCCCCATGCTGATCCCTGGGCAGACCCAAGATGCTCAGCTGATCCCATGTGCATCCCTACAGCCCCCAGATGTAGGGACCAGCCCAGTGCTCGTTCCTCCTGCAAAGTTCACTGGGTTTCCTTTGCTGTTTCTCACACTTCAAGCATTTAATTAGTACTTTATCATCAATAACAGAAAATTGAACTGTCCAGTTATGGAAAAAGCAGTCCCAGTAGATGGAGGTGAGACTGCAAGCTCTCCTTTCCTGCTATTTTGGTTCATGCCCATAGTGTCTGAGCAGGTGTACACAAGGGCATGCACAATACTCAGCTCCAAATTACTATTATTTTGGGTTTTTTTGTATTCCTTCTGATGCAGACTTTGGGAGGAAGACTGGGGCCTCAAGTTAATGCCACATGGATTACCAGTAAGGCATCAGAGCTTTCCTCTCTTGGCACACTGACCTATTGATACCATTTTGTACCAGTGAGCTTAAGGATGTCAGAGTACAGAGCCCATCAGATTCCTGATGAGAAAATCAGGACCTTAACTCTTACCTGATCAGCCAGCTATGGCAATAAAAAATCCATATGTTTTTTTAAAATTAACCAGTGAAGATACAGCATTTATAGTTTGTGTTTTGCTGTATGTATCAAAAGGAATTAGCTTTCATGGAAAATGATATATTTTGAGATATATACCACAATTATTATACAGGAGGAAGAAAACAGTTTCAGCTCCTGCTCTGAAAATACCTTAATTAAAATGTGAGAAAATTAAATGTGACATTAAAATAAGTATATCTGTTATTCAAAAAGACTATATTTTTGCAACTGTACTGTCTAAAAGTGGTTGTATTGATTCTTTGCAAGGTTTATGCAATTAGAATATCTGAATATGTGTAAGGCAAAGAGAGATAAATAATTAAAAAGCCTAAGATATTGACTTTTATGTTCAGAGGCACCTTAGAAAGCATCATAAGTAAAATTTCCATGTAATGTTTAAATCCCTAAACATAGTAACAGAGAATTAATTACAGAATGCCAGCCAGCACTCGAGTTTAAAGAGAGATTTAAAAAATCTAATTTTCTCAACTTTTTTCATGTAGGCAAACCTATAAAAAAACTAAACAAAAGCAGATTTAAAGATCTATCTTCCTCTAAGAAAACAGATTAATTTGCATAATCTCCTACAAGTCTAATTTTCCTTTATTATATTTTGGGATGTTTTCTGGATCAGTGGACTCCCTACAGCAATACAAAAAGTTCTACATTCGGTAATGAAACACTTTTTAAAACCACCAAATGAGGACTTGCAGTGCTCAATATCCCTGGCATCCTGTCATAAGATGGAATTATTTAATTCCTTCCTTTAAAGAGAAACCATATAATCAGGAACAGATTTATGCTTTTGGAATTAAGTGAGAGTTTTCATGAGAGGGGGATACTTCTTCTTACAACTAACCACCCAAAAATGTTCATGGGAGTGGCTGGAACTGTATGAGTGACTGGTTTGCAACCTCTGTGCTTCCTTTCTTTAGTGGGACAGGCAAAAGGGCTTTGAGCAGGACTAAAAGACAGAGGTGGTCACTTAGTTTCACCCTGAGCAACACTACAGGTTAAGCACGACCCTAGCAACAACCTCACATATTTGTGCTGCTAAAAAAAAAAAACTATTACACATCTGGCTCTTGCACAGGCTTGGCCATGACATCATAGCACTGCCAAAAGGTAAGATTTGCAATTATCCTCCCCTCATCCACAGCAGATGTCATTTCCTTGCTGACAATGGACAGAACAATGCAGAAAAGGACTCCTGGAAGGGCCCCAGAGTTATGGTAGAACTGAGTGTGACCTCTGAGTCCCTCAAGCATCCTGGTGGTGGCAATGTCACAGGAGAAGATGGTGACACACAGATATCATTCAGGTTCAGTATTCCAGCCCTAAGCACTGCCCTTAAATAAAGACTGGGAGTAGAGCAAGAACAGTTCATGTTTACTTAGCTGCAAGAAGCCCTCACATGTCCAAGCCCCCCTGTGTTAAAGTCAGAGGGTACAATAAAAATATTCTCAAGACAGATGAAACGAAATGGGAATACAGGCAGGGAAACTCAAAAAGATAAGCTAGGAAATCTACTACTGTTGATTCTGAAAGCCAAGTTTATCCTTGAATAACTTCCAGATGCTGTTTCATCAGGTAAAAAAGGAGGGACAGAGAAGCTGTTGATGGTGATCAATCCAAGGGGCATGCAGAATCATACAGCTTTGTGAATCCCTGCACTGCTCAACTTAGTGGTATTGTACTGCTAGAGAGTTAGATAAAATAAAATAAAATAAATAAAATAAAAAAAATAAAATAAAATGTTTATTTTGCCATGTACAGCCTTTGCAGAGAGTATAGGCCAGAGGTTTAAGAAGTAAAAAAAAAAAAAGACCTTTTGAAATGTATGAAAAAAAAAACATAAAATTAAACTGTAGTCATCTTTCCTGCCCCTGGATTTACCAGAGGTGTTGCTTTGGCAGGTATCAACCTTCTTCAAATACTAAGTAACCACAGAATTTTAAGGCCCTAAATTTAAATCCACATTAGTAGACAACTTGGTTCTCAAGTACTGTCCACATAAATATTTCCAGGATAGCTAAACTTCTGTTACTTACAGCTCTGTCTCAGAATGGAGGATAAATAAGGAGAGGTGCTGACAGAGGATCAAGTTCTTTGAAAGACAGATTGTATTTTATTATAAGCACATTCATATTATGGCAGAAGAATTGTTAAATAAATGTTACGACTGCTGACAGCAGTAATGTTGACATGATGAGCAGATCACTAGTTATTTAGTTTCCACATTTCCAATTTGTCCTATTTAGTTCCCATCTACACAAGCTTGAAAAGACTTTGTAAGATGAATCAGAGAGAGAAGTCTGAAAACCAATTAGATCATCAAGTTCAAGTCTATGTTATTATGCTGTTACTTTCTTGTTCTCTCCAGATAATGTACACAGGAACATTTACATTTCCTTTTAAAGTCACTTCCAACACCCAATTTTTGGTACCAGACACAGCAGTGACCAACAGGTAATTACAAGTACCCTGAGACTCACCCCAGTCACACAACACAGCAGAGATTGGGCTTTGTCCTCAGCTCCTGCTTGAAACCATAAGCAATGTTTCTTTTTCTCTGTACTGTTCTTTTTCAGATCAATGATCTTCAAGCTGTATTTTAATTACAAAACAGTAAAACAATCTATTCTCCTATGTATACATAATGCCAACTGCTCCAAGAAATATGTGTAAGAAATGAGACTCATTCTGAACACATCAGCTGAAAAGGCTGAGTCAGCTTTTCTTCTGAATGCAAAAGAAATAGGTTTGATTCTCAGCTACATCCAACTAATACTAAAGGCCTTGGATATACTAAATACTAAAGGAGATGGAGATGCTTTTTTAAAAAAAATTTCTCAGTCAAAGGAACAAACAAAGCTTATCCAAGCCACCTCCATGAAGCCAGGTGCCGCACCAGTTGCTCTTGTGGCACTCCACACTCTCTGGATTGCCTGTTTGTACCTTTAAAACATTCCTAGTCCTGAGAGTGACTGTGACAGCTCTTCCAGAGAGGAGGCTTTGGCTGTAAAATTCACTGAGCAACTCAGAATCCAACACCAGGTAACTCTTCTACCTTAAGAGGTTCTCTTTACCACGTGTAGGGGCTGAAATCCAAATGAAAATCTAAAGCAAACAAACCAACATTATTTGCAGGAAAAAAATGTATTATTTTACCTTACTAAAGAATATAACTGAGAGAAAACAGAAAAGCTTTTGGGCATGAATCTTTTTTCTTTAGGTGTGCCTTTTAAAAGGCCTTGGGGCCCCCAAGGTAGTCTTCTGTTTCCAGTTCTGTTGGACAAACAAAAATCACTATTTTCCCTTACAAACACTGCTCAAGCACTCAGACATTTCCAGCCACACACTGCTACTGTACAGATGAGGCAAAAAAATCTTTAGCCAAACACATCCTGGCCTTCAACTGTAAGCAAGGCAGAATAGATCAGCTACTGTTCAGTCTCATGCTGGAAATCTCAATATTAAAATAATTTCTGAATGTTTCTGCTTCATGCTAAATAGTTGCATACCTGTGCTGCAGGGAAAATAGGACTGGCAGCCCAAATTTGCAAGATTTTTCCTCCTCAGGCTGTGATCCAAGCATCAGTCCTCCAGCCATGCAGAGGCATGAAGGGAACAGCAGATGAATCCAAAGTGCTGAATTTCATTTCCCCTGTGCAGTGAAGATTTTGGTGTCCACACGAGCATCACAGAGCAGAGACCTCTCTGGAGTTTTTGTGGATAAAGCCACTGAAGTTAAATTTTGATGTGGAGGGAAATATTTGACAGGTTGCTGCTCGTTGTACACTTCCTGGGTATCCCCTTATCAAGACTTACTCAACAGGGAAATTTAATTGCATTTGCATGCAAATCACCCAAAGTAAGGGCAGAAATAAATATGTTACTAATATCAGCCTTTTTTGTTTGTAAACTGAAAAAAGACTAGTGCTGTGTTTCAGGGAATAAATCTAAATAATGCCATAAGTGATAAATTTCTGAAGATTAAAACACTCTTAATACTTTTGTTTCATTCCCCACTTTGTCTCTGGAAACCCTGCCTGTATAATAAAAAGTGGAGTTTTTGTGAAGCTGATTAACTAGCTTGTTTCCAGTAAAATTACTTTCCCCTGAGAGGAACCTTAAGATTTCTTTAATGCAATCTTCATCCATTACCATTGATTATGGCTTCATTAAATATGAAAATGAGGATTTACTCTTTGCAACAGATATCACTTGCTGCATAAGTGAGTAAACATTTTCCTCTATATGCTTTGCTCAGAGAGAAGTGTGAACACATATTTTATTTATGCACTATTTTGGGGGAAGAAATTACTTGTGGCAAAGAACTTAACACAGCTCATGGCAAGGATGGAGCAATAGTAGAGAAGTCTGGGCTGCAAACCATGCACAGCCCAGGCACCCTCTGTGGTTCCAAGAGGTTAAGACAATAAATATTCATTAGTTAGATAAGCTGATGAATCACATAAATCCCTACTTGTGAATGAATCAATAAATCTATTCAAAGGATGGCTGAAGACAAAAAGATATTTTGGTGTAAAGCTAAAATTCTAGTAATAAGAATGGAACTCTCGCAGGTGCAATGGCTGGATCTAAAAAACCCACATAAAATAGCCATAATTTAAGGAAAACCAGCAGAGAAATTATATATTAATGTCCTAATAGCACTTGAACAGCATTAAAGATTTTTTTTTTTTACATAGTCTGTCTTGATAAACGATTTTAAGAAAACATCAAAGGTTGCTCTAGTTAATACACTGTTCTATAATCAATATGTGGTAAATTAATCTTTTCAATATTAAACTGCAATATATAAAAATTACTTTCCTGCCTTGCTATCTGATGCTATCTGCCCAGCATCAGGTGAGCAGGTTTCTCTAAACCAGTTCTGTACTGGCTTCTCTAAACCAGTTCACTCCATGGTGTAATGAGATATTCAGAATATCACATTCAAATTCTACCTGTACAACTCTTGCATGAATTGCATTTGCACTTTACTTGCTGTAAGGAGTATTCCCAGTTTCCACATTTATCAAGGACATTTTTATTTAAAGGGCTGATCTATAACCTCGGGGATCAATTTGGACAAAAGCACATCAGATCAATAAAGTAAGGAAGCAAAAGCAGGGAGAGAGAGGAAATAGAAATAGGATGGTATTATTTTTAAGAGGCACTGCATACATCCCTTTGCAAACAAGAGCAAACAATCTCACTCTTGCCTCCCCTTTCAGCCAGTAAAAGCACATTTTTAATACTCTTGCTACTTCTTATATTCACACTGAAGTGCCAGACACTGGTTTCTCTCTTAGGGCCAAACCCATTTCTGTAGGTACACATTCAACTGATTTCAGCAGCCTATTAAGGGGAAATACACTGAAATAGATTAGAGAATAATAAGAAGAAACCTTTTACAAGTATAATCCTTTACTTGATATGACACTGATATAAACACAAACATTTGAGCAAAGAAACCAGACCTGTAGACTGTACTGCAGACTTCAGCTCTTCCCAGCAAGGACATCATTTCCTCCATGCTTTGGCCCAGCCCTAGCTGAAACCCATGGAAATATTTCCTCTGAGATCAGTGAGATCCAGCTGGATCCAGAGGAATCAGTGCTGCCAGAATACTGCATCCCTGGCATCATGCATTTGTCATCATTATGCCCACATTCCTGGTGAGGGAGGAATTTTCACCTCTGATCCATGGCCCTGATGCAGGGAGTCCTGCAGCCACTCCAATGGGACTCAGTAGACTGTAAATAGAAGTTTTGTCTCCATTTCAGTGTCACCTACTTTGTTCTGGGTTCTCTCCAGGACTTGCTAGCAGAGCCAGAAAGAATTCCAGTTTACCTCTAATGTATAAATCTAATTTTTTGCTCTGAGTATCTTATGGAATAAAGAAACTATGCAAATGTGAAAACACACAGCAAGAACTTAACTTCTAAAAAATAAGTGCTATAATTTTAATACCATATAATAAACTGCTTGTTAAAGAAAGTGAAGTCATTTTACCAGAAAGAATAGGTTGTCAATCAAGAGCCTTTTTTATGAAATCAGACTGCAATAGGCAGTGATTAAAAAAGTTCCAATGGTATCGTTTAAACTCTTTTTCTTTCTTCTATTAGAAAGGTTAAAAAGAGACACAAAGGCAGAGTGGATTTTTCTTGTTGTAAGCTCTCAGAGCAGGCTATATTTTCTGCATAATTTTGATCAGTACAACACAAAATGCAAATCCTCAGGTGATATAATCAACAGCTTAGAATCAATCTGGAAGTCAGAGCAGGACCCTCCTACATTTACTGTACTGGGAACAGAACCCTAATGGAAGATATGTAACTTTAAAAGGTGCTAGTTAAAATACACAGGAAAATTCACCACAAATGTAAAATGTTTCTCATGGGGACTGAAAAAAAAATAGCTTTTTTGAATAAAGTGTAAACTTGGCAAAACATACAAGCATATTCTCAAGTTATAATGGCTTTAGTGGAGCATTGAAAAGCAAGTGCTTAAGTATTTATTGGGTTATGATGCTTTTTAATACTTTTTGTTTATTATCACCAAGGGTAGCCTTTTACAACTTGTTCATATCTACCAAAGAATCCAAATTGACTAGCATGAAAAGGTTTTAAAAAAAAAATCATCAGACTAATGTGTGGATTGCCTTAGGGAAGAAGCTAAAGAAAATAAGGATAACAGCAGATAACACAAGATTTAAATATATTTGGCAAATATTTTTCCTCCATGAAGGGACACTTTTGTGAGGTTCTCTTCATAGTGACTGTGATCAGAGCAGCTCTTATCTGACAAGTAAAGAAGGAACAAAACTAAAAAAGAAAAGTCTTGAGTTAATGTAGCATTGATATGGGAACAAAGGGATCTCTGCTAAACGTCCAGTGTGACCTCAGAAAAAATGTGTTGTCTTCTTCAATATTTGCAACATATGCAAAATATGTTCAGCACTTATGAGGACGATGCAGTGGGCTGTAAAGCAGGGTGGAGATCCAACTGAGTAATTAAAAAAAAATACTTTCAATAGTCAGCTCACAAGTAAACAAAAAAATAACTACATATCTAAACATCAAATGTTATGGCAAAAAATGTACATAGCTGCATAGTATCCAGAATATTTGTTTGTATTGATTTCAAATTTTTTTTCTGATGCAATAGAAATCTGAAGGAGGAAGTAATGATACTTTGACTGGTAGATTGGCCTGCCTGAAATAATTTCAAAGAGATGAATTTTCACAGCATACTGACATCTTCCCTTAGAAAGGCAAGCTCTAAAGCACCTTGCTGCAACCTTGCAGCTTTTGAAAACTTGCCCAGTTCTACAGGCAGTCAGTGGGAATGGCTCTTTCTAGTAAGACAGGGAGAAATTTCAGTAAAATCAAATGCAGTTCCTTAGATGGTGTTAATATGAACAAGGTTTTAGTTACCAAACCTGCTAAAGACACGAAACAGTCTCAAATACCTTTTCCTTTTATGTCATATTTTTTTCCTGATTTTTCCAGGGTGGTATGCTTAATAACCACATGAATTCTACAAGTTTTTCTTAACATTTTTAAGACACTATTTCGAAGTTCTATCAATATATTTACATAAATCAAACCTGTCTATCCTATGAAGACACAGAGGTAGATGAAGTTGATCAAACATGTGGGAGACCCAGAAATCCAGACTTGATTCAGAAACACAACTCTAATAGACCTCAATGCTTTGCAATATCTCTTCAGCTAGAGCAGGAGGAGTAACAGCAATGAAGATACACACGAGAGTATCACATTTTACCATCAAGATGAAATAAACCACAAAGGTTCCAAAATATTTACTGATCAGCTGGAGACTTGAGAGATCAAGACACTGAGCAACCTGGGCTGGTGGGAGGTGTCCATGCCCATGCAGGGGGGTTGGAACTGGATGAGCTTTAAGGTCCCTTTCAACCCAAACCATTCTGTGATGGTTCCATGAATTTTAGGTGAAAACAACATAGGTGGATTTAAACTTCCTTTTCTCACTTGCACTTCAATAAAAATAAAAAATTATCTTAAGAGAAATTTTTCTTAGCAGAGAGGTTATGGCTGCAACACAAAAGGGCTGTCCAGTTATACAATCCTACAAGACAGTATTTTTAGTGAAATACTGAGATGCTCAGGACTTTAGCTTAGATGTCAGTAACTGGGGTTTGAAATAACACTACCAAGATGTACAGAAACAAGGAGAATTTAATCATGCAGTCACCATTAACGTGCTCGTGGCACAACACCTTTTCAAAACTAGAAGTCTCCAAATCTGGAGAAACACCACTTTGGGGAGGTTATTGTGACTGGAAGAGCAGTTAGAAAGAGCAGTGGTGGAAGTAGAGGGCCATACTCACCAAAGCTTCCAAAATCAGAGGTAAAATTCAAACACTTCAGGTTATCAGGCACTCTTTTAGAAGAGATTTTAGCAAGTTCCCTGCAGAATAACTGCCTCTAGTCAGAAAAGTAATTAATAGTTACCATCTCATTCAAGAGTAAGAAAAGACAGAATGAAAGCCTCAAGATCTCTCTTGAAAACAGGTGCTTTGTTTCTGTTGTGCTTTGTGTCTCCCACCTGAAGATAAAAGAGCTGAGGGAACACAACACTGATGGAAAGTCCACGTCCTCCCTCAGCTCTGCTCAGGGGCAGGACTGGAAACCTGTCAGCCATGGGGATCTGTTATCAATAAATCTCCATGCTGAATCCTTAGCTCCTGGGGCTCTCCTCTTGGGCACGGAACTTCCAAGATGATCCCCAACTATCAGAAAAAGAATCCAAGGAAAGGAAAGGAAAATGGGAAAGGATAGGAAAGGAAAAAGGAAAGGGAAGGAAAGGAAAAATGAAAGGAGAAAGGAGAAAGAAGAAAGGAGAAAGGAGAAAGGAGAAAGGAGAAAGGAGAGGAAAGGAGAGGAAAGGAAAGGAAAGGAAAGGAAAGGAGAGGAAAGGAAAGGAAAGGAAAGGAAAGGAAAGGAAAGGAAAGGAAAGGAAAGGAAAGGAAAGGAAAGGAAAGGAAAGGAAAGGAAAGGAAAGGAAAGGAAAGGAAAGGAAAGGAAAGGAAAGGAAAGGAAAGGAAAGGAAAGGAAAGGAAAGGAAAGGAAAGGAAAGGAAAGGAAAGGAAAGGAAAGGAAAGGAAAGGAAAGGAAAGGAAAGGAAAGGAAAGGAAAGGAAAGGAAAGGAAAGGAAAGGAAAGGAAAGGAAAGGAAAGGAAAGGAAAGGAAAGGAAAGGAAAGGAAAGGAAAGGAAAGGAAAGGAAAGGAAAGGAAAGGAAAGGAAAGGAAAGGAAAGGAAAGGAAAGGAAAGGAAAGGAAAATCATTTTGTATCAAAGCAGCTAGGGAAGCCAACTGGGAAAAATGAGAAAGAGTTATTGGGATGACTAACAGCCCAGCAGGTGTTATATTAAAAAAGGTGTAGTATAAAAATGAGATAATAAAAAACAGGTTAGTAGAAATTCATCCCAAGTGAATAATACTTTGAAAATAGTTGCAGAAACAAATGGAACTACAATATAAATTCCTAATTATTTAGAATTGAGGTACCTTCCTCCCTTACATATTTACCATAGAACTAGAGAGATGCTGAAAAAGCTTTTTAAAATATAAAGTAATGAGAAAAATTATTTTCTCATAATAAAATTCTACAAACAAGTTATACCTGCATAAGAAAAGAAGTCACCTGTTAAAGCTTCCTAACTGCCATACCTTCATGCAAATGTACCCAAAGCTAACCCTGTAAGAGACAGAAAATCTTCTTGCTACCAGGAGATTCCAGTTAGGAAGCTGTACAGAAAAGCCAGGAACTGGGAAATGTTGGCTTTATCTTCTGCTCTTACCAGTTTGCACGTTCCCCTACATTGACTAACATATGGAAATATAGTTTCATGTTTCTTTCATTTCTATGGGAGTAAACAGTTTTTGGCAGCTTTTGCAGTATTTCCTGTGTCTGCAAGTTTATTCAGGGAATTGCTGAAGTTTGAATTGATTGCAAAACTTACACTGCTAGACACAATCTCCATTTGGGGATGAAACTTTCTTAATTCTTTTGATTTATTAGTTTTTGCAGAAAATCACAAATCAGGGAGTGATGTTTCATTTATTCTAGCATACTAAGAAATGGAGAGGAAGCTTTTTTATTTCCCAATATATACTATCTGTGGTTTCCTTGCAAAGGTTACAAGTATTTGTTGTGAAATCTATCCTAGAGTTCAAAGCTGCTAAATAAGATGTGAATAATTAAGTAGCTCAGATCAGTAGCAGTTCTCATGACCTTTTTATAGTCTTGCACTTTACTATAAGAGGCTTTCCTGTGTCCTTTTTAAAACAGTTACCAATTGGTCAACCCAGATTCAACATTTTCAATTTGCTACCACCATCCATGGCCTCTTGCCACCAGCAATTAGCACATTATTCTCAAAATGACAGTTCTCTATTGCTCTCTGGATAATTCATGTGATTGTCAACAGGCTAAATGCAGTGGAGAATTTATTATTTCATGCACTGACATGAATGTTATTGGCATATCAACAGTATACTAAATGGCAGGTGTGGATGGCTGCAATTTATTCATTCTTTCTACACTCAGTTGTCAAGATATCAACCCCAAATTATATTGTTAAAAATAAAATAAAAAAAATATCCAATAAGAAAGAATATTTTTTTTCATAAAGACCAGAGACAGCAGCCACATTTAGCCCTAAACTGTTTACCCAGTCTTAAAATTGTTGCTGAAATGACACTAAGAATGCCCTGGGAAAACATGAGGTGAAACATCAGTGTCAAGATAATGATTGTATCCCATGAGCTCCATACGTCAGGGCTGGTGCTGCACTGCTCTGCCTGACAGCTCCTGGAGCAGAGAGGGACAGAAACAACATTGGAGGAGTCTGTGCACCCCCAAAGTTCTGCTGTTGGACTGCTATAGAAGCACTTAACCCATTTGATAAATCCTGTAAAAATTGTTAAAGATCACAGGAAACATCAAGAAGGAACATTTCTTGGCAAAGGATGTAATCTAAATTCAGCATATTCCTGACAGTCATCTTGAAATGACAGAGGAAAACCTGGATGTAAACCCTTTGTTTGGGAGCCCTGTCTCTAACATCCCAACTAAATTACCTAATAAGATTGTAGCCAGGGAAAAGTTCAACACACAACCTGACATAATAACCCATACTCCTGATAAAGTCTAAGGGAGCAAGGGTCCCTTTTATAGTGTAGCTCATCTGCTGCCCTAAAACCTCTGTGAGGATGAAATGAGTGGTCCTTAGAGCAGATATTAACTCATTTTTTATTCAGCTGGAATTCAGGGTATTAGTGTTGTAATAATTCAGGTTCTCAGCATCCACAGCACCAGGCAAGCCTGACCTTCACACCACCTCCTCTCACTTCATTTGCTGCCCAAGCCCAGATGAACCATCCTTATTCCCTCTAATCACTCACTAGATCACCTCTTTCTCTCTCTCACTTAGCAATGAAGTCAATCTTGTGAGATTCAAGGCAACCCCAGCAAAACCTGAGCTCCTTTCCTTTCACAGAGTAAAATGGATGCACTTCAGCATGGTGAGAGATCTGAGCCTTCCAGGGAAAATGAGAAAATTACAGAAAAATAAATTGTTGAGATCTGAGACTATAAAACCTCCTCAGTGGCAAAAGCAATGAAAAGATGTCACTCAACAGCAGGACCAGGCTTGAGATTTTGCTGATAATTTAGATATTGGTGAGCTTTGCTTGTTTACAAATCCTGAAAGAAGCAGACACTAAATCCTTTTAGCAAACTGGTGGTTTCAGCTTTAGGTTTAATTAATAAACCAAACCAAAAAGAAAAAAACCAAAAACAAAACCAAGAAAAAAAAACCCAAAAAGACACCCCCTAGGCCCCAAAGGCAAAACTCCTGAAGCACCCAAGAAAACAAGCAGTTAAAAAGCTTATAAAAAGCCTCAGTTGTCTGCAATTCACTAGCTACCATCAAGAAAAAAAATGTCTTAATGAGATGAAAGAATTAAGAAAAGGGTTTGCTTGTAGATGGGAATCCCATAGCCTTAAATATATAAATATCCCTCTTTTGTAGCATTCCTTTTCTTTCCTCTCTTGTAGTTTAAGTGAGGCATTAAAAAACCAAAGTTTTCAGAATAGAACATTTCTGTGTATTTGGTATACTGGAAAGATGTCACCTTCAGTAGTTCTTGAATATCATTTGTAGGTGTCTCCCAGCCTCTCTAGAGGTCTATTTCAGAAGATGCTTTAATTATTTCTAAACTATTCTTAACAGAAATTAGCACATCAAAGCAATGAGAAACCAATGAGGAAAAATTCCCTTTGTAGAAGTCCTCAAGTTCACATATTGAGCCTGTCTGATTATAAAAGGTACCGTTTCTGTAAGTGTTGTAAAAAGAGAACACAGAGAGTGATAAAGTAATTTTTTTCCTCGCACCTAAAAGTTCATTTAAGTGAAAGATTTATTAAAAACTCTCCATGTTTTACATATTGGCTGCTGCAATGTCATTTTTCAAAGTACATGCTTATTCAAAACCAACATCAAACTGCCTTGTTAGTTTAATCCAGCTTCTGTTCGAGTCAGTGGTTAAAAAATAAAAAAAAAAAAAGAAAAATATCTCACTTGTTAAGTCCTAAGAGGAAGCCTGATTGTGGTTTTCTCAGTCACTGTCCCTCTTATTTGCATTAATGGCCCAAATCCATCCCCACTGATAGTCAGTGGCATCAGGCTTGAATTCAGTCTTTAGCAACATTTTGTCCACGCCACAGTGGAAGAACTTGGGTTCCCTCTGTTTTGATTTTAAAAATAAATCCAGGATGAGTTAACACCTTAAAACCAAGAAACAACCAATCATAATCAACTGTTTGATAATTCCATTCCATTAAATAGGGTTCTGAATAACTCCTCTCATCCAGTGACACAGCTGAAAGTAACTGAGATCTCCAGGAAAAGGAGTTCCAGATCATTGGGCATTTTATGTCACTTTAATGTTTAGGGAGGCAGCTGAGGAAATGCATTAGATGGTGCTTCTGTTCCAGTACTCATAATAGACATTTTATGGGCTAAATGAAGGACCAGGTTTCTTTTTCAGTGGATACCTGCAGTATTATTTCCACAGAATAAAGCACAATTAAATTCAAATATTCATTCTGTTCCGCATCTTAACTTTGGGTTGAATCAGCTGCAGAGATCCATTTGCTGACTTGTTTAGCCAAGCTCAGAGTGTGCAGGGAGGATTAACAAGGGAGACAGGATATGGAACTGATTCATCCTGGGATTTGTGGGTTTTAGGATTAGATTGGCCTTTCCTTTTTATGCAAAATATAAATATATGTGCAATTGTTCCTGAGAAAGCTAAGTACTCATAAGGTATGATTAATATGGCATGTTACTGTATGGAGATTTTTTTTTTTTTTTTTTTTTTATTTATTTTAGTTTTACTTGACTCTCCCTGAAATCAGTAAAAGGTGTCACTAACCACATCATCTGAATGAGCTGAAATGAGCAGGACTGTTGACTGTGTCCTGACTCACTCTTTTTTGAAAAAAAAAAACCAACCCAGCTGATAAACCATAATGTTATTTACTGTCATCAGAAGGAATGTGAGTGAGACTGATGGCTATTTAGCAATCATCATTGGGTTGGAGTCTGACTTACATGTTAATAAAAAAATTTGTGTGGTTAGATTTACTTCTGCTCCATGGATCTTGATTGTGACTGATAGATAAAAAATTATGGCAGTATCAACAAAAATAAGTTACATTTCCAGTCTGCTATTAACTCCTTTGTGGTCAATAACAGAAAAAAAGGATGTAAAAAGCAAGAAGCATGTATTTAACATTAAGCAAATAAAGGATGTATCTCCTAGGGATTAATGCTAACCAGTAAAAGTTGGCAGTTTTTTTAAATCTCTCAGTCCCTGCTTTGTTCCCTGTACATCTTCTTTCCCCTGGCATCAGCTGCCTTCTGCAAGAAATGAGATTCATCCTACAGGACATAATTTGTAGCCACATAAACAGAAAAGGAAATGAAGAAATGCACAGAGAGAATGAAGGTAGCTCCTGCTAAAGAGCCACCATTCACTGGGGCACTTCCAACTTTCTGGTTGGAACTGCAGTCATAAAAAAACTTCAGCACCTAATTCAGAAAGCTTTTCTGAGATTAATATATGCAAAGGAACCTGCACAGACTCTGACCTTTCTAATTTCACGCTGTATAAAACAGAAGTAATACAGATTATTATCTTACAGGAAGAAACTCCAGACCTGTCCTCCAAAAATGTTGGTAATTCTGCAATATTTCTACCAGAACCACACACGTTGAAGGTTACCACGCCAAGATCACAAAAATAGAAGCAAAATGCTCATCAGGAAACTGGATCTTTGTGCTATTCTATGTATTCTGCTTGTTTTCTTACTACTTACAATTTGTTTTCATTATGCCTTCTGTAACTGGTGAGTATAATGTTCAAAACTATCAAAAAAGGAGTAATTTCACCAATTTAGTTGAACTCCAATTGACATATTGGCTTATGTAAAGGTATTTTTATAGAAAGAAATTTATTTGACATTTAGCTTTTCATTGCAGAATTAGGTAATTTTTAATGGTATGAGCACTGAAGCCTTTTACCACAGTTTTGTATTTCAAATAAAAGGAAAATCTGTGTTTTAAAAAAAAC
Source organism: Heliangelus exortis (assembly GCF_036169615.1). NCBI lineage: Eukaryota > Metazoa > Chordata > Aves > Apodiformes > Trochilidae > Heliangelus > Heliangelus exortis. The sequence continues at coordinate 2,795,782 of NC_092434.1, forward strand.
CCTGTAACGGAAAGGACACACAGGCTCAAAGGAAGTGATAAAAGATCAGATCAAACCAAATCTTATCTGTTTAAAGAGTTCCTCTGTTAAATGCATGCAACTAAAAATGCTTTTTCACTGGTGAAATAAAAAGCAGTAGACAGAACTATAAGATTAAATATCTTAATTAAATGAAAGAATTAAAAGAAATTTATAGGTGATAAGAAATACATCTCTTAGTTGAGCCAACACTGGCTTTTTTCCCTTCTAAATTAAAAATGTATTTAATAAATTTCATGTTCTAAACCTAAACTTGACATTCAAAACAGGAAGGAAAACATACATTTCTAGCTTCCCACTTCAACCTCAAATTTGATAAAAACATCTGCAAAGTTTTTCTGTCCCAAAACTGAATATTTGAGACCCTATTTGCTTTGTGCATCAGAACTGAGCAGAGCTTCCAGTGATAACAGTGAAACAATTAAACAAATGAGCAAACTGAAGATTTATCAAATAGAATTTGAACTTTTTGTTTCTGTTTTTTTTAACTTTACTTTTCTGGGGCACAATATGGTCATTACTAGAATTTGGTATCTACAAGGTGGAAGCATTTCATTTAAAAGCCTCCATTTAATTTCATTTACAAAGCCTCCAGAACCATCTGAATGTTTCTCCCACTAAACAGATATTTGACAGATATCAATCCAGTGAAATCCAACTTCAGGACAAATTTTGCTTTGCCTTAAGGACTTGCCTGCTTTTAGCCAGTGACATCCAGCAGAAAGGCATTTAGTTACCTAGGGTTCCACTTAATTTATTGAAGACCAGAAATTTAACATGTGAGCATTAATCACCTTTTATAGACACCTGTTTCCTTCCACTGACTCTAGGGGGAAGTAGAGGACCAAGCTCTAATACATTAATACTCTTGCATTAAATAAATCCTCCCACTGTACAGGTAGCTCCATTTTCCTGCCTTATTTTGAACCTGGTTGATGCATGACCTGAACATCTTCCACATTTTAAATACTTGCTCTTGGTTTGTTTTTTTTTCCTTTTTTTTCCCTTTTTTTCCCTTTTTTTCCTTTTTTTTTTTTCCCTTTTTTGTATGTGTGAGTATTGAATGTACTAGAAAGTGTGATGCAATTTCTAAACATTTTTAAGACCGAACTTAAGTGTATTGACTTTGATGGCAGTGTATTCACCAGAAGCATTATTTCACCTTGGAGTGAAAGAAATTTTTAAAGAAAAATAAATCCCAAACTTCTCTGAGCAGCTGGAATGTCTCAATGTTGCCTTTACTAAAATAGCAACATGTGCCAATGTGATCATAGGGGTTCTGATGAATATTTAAAAAAAACATTACTTAAAAAACCATTACTTAAAAAAACATCATAATGCTTTAAAAAGCATTAGTAACTCATATATATCACACATATAAAGTACTACATATTTCTCCAATAATTAAAAGGAATTAAGAATTCCATTTGTCTTCTTTGCAAAATTCCACATACTCTCTATGTTAGAAGTTATAAAGCTAATACTAAGTTCAACATTATCTGGCATTTACCAAACAATTTACATACTGTAAATATTCATGTAGCCTTAAGGAATTCTGAATACTTTGCATTTCATTACTTCTAGTCCTGAAGCTTGTTACCCACTGCATGGCACTAGGGAGACTCTTGGAGAAGTTGCTGTATATTAATAAAATAAAATATAATATGAACATTTGCAAACTCAGAAAATTCTTCTGCAACTACTTAAGCATTCCTCAGTGATCCCTTTTCTGTAGACCACTTCTTTAATTGTTAAAGACCTGGGATTTTTCTTCATTGGTGCTGTTGTTATAAACCAAAAGTGTTCTGGTTCATAAATCTCAAAGCCTTCTGACTTCTGTCCATAGGGCAGTATGGTTGAGCACAGTGAAAAAAGGAAATTTCCCCCCTATTCTCCAAACTGGGCACTGCTTCTTTAGACACAAATAAGAAGGGTAATGCAGGAGTTTGATATGGAAGTATTCTCTTGAAGACTGAGCTCTTAAATATTTCTTTTTCACTGTTGGGTTTATAAAGTTATTCACAACAGAAAACTCTATTTGAAACAGATATAGGCCACTGACAGCTTTGAAATACACAATGAAAAAAAAAGAAAAAAAAAAAAAGAAAAACCAAAACCCAATATATATATAAAAAAACACTATATAAGTATGGAGAACAAAAAAAATGTTTTAGTACCAATGTAATTATCTCCCAGCATCTTACTGGCACTTTCCATTTCTAGCATGGCCCTGGGGCACCAGTTCTGTCCCTGGGTGAACCCTGGCTTCCAACAGAGCTGCTCATCCCATCATCCCAGCAAGGAGTTGCAGACAATGGGAGAACTCTGAGGCACCAAGGGAAACTCCAGCATCTAGGAAGTTTCACACTGGTTTGCTCACATTTCCTGGATAAACATAAGGAATGTACCCAAGCAAGTTAATGACTGAGCCTCACACACTCTTTAGTATATGAAATTATCAGGCAGTGTTACTTCTCACACTTAGTTTTGTACATCCAGAGTTTGACCTCAAAATGAGGAGATTAAAATGAATTCATGAAATATTTCTTTCATCTCTAGGTTTTATTTTTAAGCTTTTCCCTGCAACTTAGAAACATGGAAAGCTTTTCTTCTGCTGTATTCTCTTGTTTATAGAACCAAACTTATCTGAAAAATATGGATTAACTTGCAGCTCTCTATTATATCATAAATTTTGGCAATATTTTTCCTTCCCAACAGTCTATTGAATTTCCAAGATGACTAAATAGGAGGTAATGAATAACATCTGAAGAATAGTTGTATTAAAACATAAGGGAGGAGGTTATGGCTGCTTCCTGTTATAGCAACATAGGAACTCCAGAGCTCATTTCAACTAAAAGGAAACAGCTCCAGAAGTTTTAGTGCATAGATAGGATCCTTACTGACCTGATTTCATCTGTCTCCCAGCTCTGTTAACTGGAGCAAACTCTTACCATGGACCATTACTGTTAACATCCCAAATATTAATGTATTTCTGTGAGTTATAGAGAGGTAACTTTCAGACTTCATAATTGTTTTAACAGTTCATGCAGATAACACACTTATTTGTCCAACTCTGAAAGGCATCTTCAAAATTTGGAATATCAGCCATTTTACTTAACTCTAACAATTATTAAATCTCACCCAGTGGGAATCTTTGAATTAAGATGGAAATATATACACATACTCCAAGAACATTATGAGTACATCCAAATGTCATTATTCACCTTTTAAAGCCTACAGTAAATATCTCCATAGCAACCTGTAGTTGCCAACTGTGATAGTCATTTCCAACCATGCAAAAAAATTAATAAGAAGCAGGAATTTATGTTCTTGAAAATTAACTTGAAAAGTCAAAAGTGTGAGTAACAACTTCTGTATCCTCTGCCAGTGGTTTGCCAGACTGGAAAACTCAAGTGATAAATTTAGCAGTAAACACATAAAGCTATAGGTGCTCAGCATTAGTCAGAAAAAATAGAACCAGAATCTCAGACCAGGTTTCATGGGACCATTCCCAGTGGTGATTTGCAACACAAGAGGCCAAAAAGTACCAGCATAAAAAAATATGAATTTACTTGCACTTATGGGCAATAAAACTCCTACCATGTCACAGATATTACTGACAAGGTAACAATTCACAGCAAAGTGCAGACTTTCAAAGCCACTTGATAGATCCAAGTTGCTCACTTGAACAAATTCCTTACCAGTATCTTCTAAAAAGCCCAGATTTGTGTCATTTAAGAAATGAACTTTAAAACCCCCGAATTTAAAAAAATACATCTAGGTTTTCCACTTTAACACGTGTGAAAATACAGAGCATATACAATGCAAAAAGGATCAACAGCACTGCAAGGAAAAATCATTTCAGTTCCTGACTTTTACACACTTAACCCTGCACCTTTAGAGCTCAGCAGTTTTGTGAGGACTATTCCTCCTCCACAAGGACCATAACATCAGCAATCAGGGTCAGGCAGATGAGCAAACACTTGGCTCTGGTACCTATCAGCCACTCTGCATTTGCTGCAGCCAAGGGAATAAAAGAGACTCCACAGAAATCAGAAAGAAGTCACAAAACTAAGTCTGCTTGGAATGGTACAAACATGACCAGAAGAGGCCCCATCCAGCCCTCACAGCCATCAGTCCCTACAAGCATTTAAGTAATATCCTCTCCACAGCTCTGGTGAGTGAATGGAAGTGTTTATTTTTTCAATTTTTAGCTTTTTGTTGCTCCCAGGAAAAAAAAAAATCTATCAGCAAAAATAACATGACTTTTTTTTCAGTGTTGTCTCCTTAGGCAGTTATTTTCAACTGGCAAAATTTTTCAATTGCCATTTTTGACCAGGACTCATGTTTCTTAAAAATATGTCCACAAAAAAGCAATCGTATCCTTAATGTTATTTTTTAACCTACTCAATAAAAGTAAACACCAACTCAAGAGTAGAAGTTGTGTCAAGTCTGCAGGGGGTCTATAAATGCATCTGTAGATGAATCCTAAATGGACCCACAGACTAAATCCTGCCATTTGCCCTAAAGTCACTTAAAACAAACTGATTGGTTCCAATTTTCTCAGAAATTTGACATAAATTAGAATTTTGGGGGGGAGATTTGGAAAGCAAACACAATTCCTGCTGGCAGATCAACTTTGGCCCAGGATCATAAAGAATGAAACAGAAAAGCTGGTGATTAATCTACAGCAGCTACTGTACAACAAAAAGGAGGGAAAATGAGAATTTCCTACCCATTAAAAGCTTTGTACCCCTTCTTGAATGCACTAATAAAAACTGCAGACTGACATATCCTACCAGGAAAGCTGCCAAGGAGACTTTAAGGACATCCAATGGCAATCACAACTATGTCTGCTGCCAAGACTCTATCAAGCAGCCACATTCCACTATTTCTGGTATTCTGAAGACCTATCAGATAGGTCTGGGTAAAGGATGCTATAGTGCAGACATAGGAAAACAAACTGAGCAAATATCTGTGAAGAAGACTGCAGAAAGTTTTACTGGAGCACAAGTCCTGGCTTCTTAGAATCAAGACATTAAAATTCTTGGCAGCAGCACACACTCCTGGCTTGCCAATGTCCCACTTTCATGCAGCTTATTTTTGTTTAGAAAAAAAAAACCTCCAGAAAATCCTGCATATTAAACCTTTCTTCAAGCTATAATGATCGTGGAGATTAGCTCTGATCAGCAGTTTTAGGCCATGTGTAAATTCAGTATCCCTAGGCAGAGCAGCAACCCATGAATACCCTGCTTTTTCCCCTTTGGCTACCAGGAATAAGGAGGCTCTACAGCCCCTCATTAATATTGCTCCACACCAGCTACTTAGCATTCAACAGGCTGAAATGCCTGGGTCACACCAGGGACGAGCCTACAGCTATGGCACTACCAGATTTGCAATAGAAAACTTAATTTAAGCATTGAAATCAGCTACAATAACAAAGAAGCATTTAGCTCACTTGATTTCTCTTAATGAATGTTTTTTAAATTTCCACTTCTTTGGCTGCTGTAGTCCAAGCAAGTGTAATGGTATTTAAGCAGCTTCACCACTACCCATCCTCACAGACATGCCTATGGAAATGCTAAAACGTGTAAGTTAAGGAAGATTTTTTTCCTCTAGAACATGTTATTTAATACCCTAAGGACAGGTCAAAGTAATGCATGGATGCACCAGTCACAAGAAAAGATAACAACACCTTTTATGCAACAGGATTTTCTATAGAGAGATGTGATGGAAACAAAGTGTGCAGTACAGCAGCTCTCCCTGGGAGAGCTCTGAGAAAACAATCCTGAGCCTTATCAGGAAATTTGACTTAGTTTCATTTAGGAAAGAGGTATCTGCACTCAGCAGCAAACCATACAGAAGAAAGGATCCCAACAATGGTTCCCAAATCATAGTGGATGGCAGGAGGTGATAAAACCAGCATCTGTGCAAGGGCTTTTTGGAGAACAGCATGAATTTACCTGTTCAGAATGGTTTGAAGTGTCTGCTTGTCATACTGTGACTGCTGTTTTAATCCATGTGGTGACTGAGGGAAACATTCTAAATGTTTATGTCCTCCCCCTATACTTGCTACTTGTAAAGGAACTGGCAAACTGTAAGCTAGAAATCAGGAAGAGAGGGAAACTAAAAGATTTTCTTACTTGCTACCAAAAGGTTCTTTAGTTTGAAGAAAAAAATATAAAGAAGATAAATTAGCTAAAACTTTATTCACTAGTAATGAAGCCTGAAGCTGGTAAGTTCGACCTTCTTTGATACAGCTGTAGCACTGAGAAAACAAGAGCCCAGAGGATGGATAAATTATATTATCTTAAATAACAAGGGCAAAACTTCAATGTATGAAACTGGAAAAGAGAAGCCAAACCATTAACATTTTTCCCCTAAGAAAATATGATCAAATTTTCAATTCTTTAGTTCTTCTTCAGTAAGCCTGCAGCACATCCCAAGCCTGCTCGAAGTGTAACCTCCCAAAATTAAACTGCCAAAGAAGCAAAATTACAACAAGCCCAAGAGGCCTGTCCATCTTTTACTCTTATTTTGAACACTCTAGGTTTTTGTGAACAGAAACTATGATAGAATCCATCCGAAACTCAAAAAAAGCAAAACTGTTTAAATTATAACCCAAAAAGTTTGGAAAACAATGCTCACAAGTGTATCCAAGAAGCAACACATACAATTTCATGATCCATTACACTGTTAAAAAACACTGATGTGCCTCTGTTGCCTTTGTTTTCCATAGATATGGCCCTTCTCTGGTCAGCTGGGAACTCAGCTCCTGGGCAAGGCCTGGCTGACCACGTTTGGGGAGCACTTATCTGCACAAAAGGTTGATAGAACAAGAACAGAACTGCCCACAATATCATTCTTAAATTTGTTGTAAACTTTGCTTCTTAAACCAATAAGATTAAAACTGACACAGTATAGGTTGCTCCTACACAGCAGTGATGATAGGCAGTGTAAAATCCATTTATTTAGGGCTCCATTATAGATATTTCAGTCTCTCTATATACCTGCTTTAATGTAATTCCATCTGTTTAATGTTATTTGTATTTTTGGGCTTAGATGATTTTTATGAGAAGTTGTCCATTCAATGTCTGGCCACTCTTTAGTTACCAAGAATTCTCTTTGTGGTTTTAGGGTATGAGCTTTCTCTCCAATAGGATTTGTCTGAGTAGACCTCAAATTTATTTGTATAATTATTAGAGAATTTGTCAGCTGAAAAATTTAAAACACTTTTATTTGGTTGCTGCTGGTGTTAGTGTTATTATACAAGTATAACACAGACCCTGGACACCAAGTACCTGGATACCACTTTTTTTGCTTAAAAAAAAGAGCTGATCTCTCCATTCAGCTCCTTGAATGGAGAAGAATATAAATCAAATTCAATTGAAGCAGATCAGTGCTTATAGCTGCTTCCTTGTCTTACATCCACACTTTCTTCATTCCAAGGGAAGCTAAAAAGCAGCACAATCCTGCAAATGTTTAAAATTCTTCTGACTGTAGCACTTCTATAGCCTATGGGAGTAAGAACCTATTCTTGCATATAGAAAGGAATTCTATATTGTTTAACAGTTTGATTTGCTATTTTATGCTACTGCATAAGTTTTATTTTAATATCATGCAACTGCTGTGATTGCATTTTTATAATTGGTGCTCTACCCTAGAGAAGAACTTTTTGAAGAGTAAAAAATGCTACCTAGGTGCTGAATCAGAGAATTTACTGAGAGTGATTTGGGTAGAAATACTGAGCTATGAAGCTTCCCAGCAAAGGAGCTGCAGGTGCTAAAGAATTCAAACTACAGGAAGATAAGTGACAGTAATTAATGGTTCTTGCAACACAGTATAAAAGAAAATTAACGTGGTGAATAAAATTTTGAAATAAAAATCCTGGTCAGAATCCAGCTGAGAGATTGTGATGCCCCTACTGAAATTTCTGTGTATTCCATCAGTGGTTCCAGACCTACATTATCTATATATTCCAAAACAAAGGTGTGATGGTGTAGCAAGGATGATTTTTGCTACACTAAAGAGTAATGTTTGCAAATTTTGATCCCAGAGACTTAGATTTCTAGTACAGGGGGTTTTAGCAACAAGATGAGTTTCATTGACATTGCTACACCCACTGATGTGTGTACATCATGCTTCACAACATGCCAATCACAGCTGGCACAAAGAGTTGTCATTTAGCAGGAAAGCACAAAGAGACCTCTCATTAATACTCCCTTCTGCTCAAGTGTTTCAGGTGCCTCCCCAACTTCTCAGATGCATCACAGGAGCACAGGATTGATGGCATGATAGATGAAAAACTTTTAAATAACTACCTGGTTAAAAATTGGAAACTGCTGTAAAGAAAGATAACATATTCATTATTGCCAAGGGTAAAAGAGAAGGGTTGTTCAACAGAATTTTTAAATTCAAGTTCTAAAAACACACTGAGACACTGGCAATGTTTGCAAAGCCCCAAGGAGCTCTATGTCACTACAGATCAGAGACTGCAGCTTGCAGCTAAAAAGAAATATATCTTCATGTGAGAAGATAAAGATTTAACAAACTGAATTTTCTGTTTTGGGTTGTTTTTTTTTTATTTGTTTGGCTAGGGTTGGGTTTTTTTGCCCCTTCCCAGTATGGAGAAACATGTATCTCACCTTCCCCTGCAAGAACAAGTAGAATCAACCCTTTTAAAGCCTAAAGCAGTGAGACCAAGAATTACTGTTTGGCTTTGTACATAATAAAATTACAACCTCAAATAGTCTGGAAGAAAACATATAATGTGTATTCATGTATCTTATATACCAGTATCCCAGCTGACAGTCACTGTGTTGTGTGCTTTTAAACTTTACCAAAATATTCTTGGGTGTCATTTTAAATAAAACTTCCTTTCAAGCATGTTGGTGTTGCTCACTAACAGGACTTGATTTCCTAAAAAAAACCCCAAAAAGTAATTTCTCATCTATTTTTGGTGGTCTGCCATGGAGAGCTGCTACATAGAAATATGCTTGCAATTAGAGCAACTATCTGTACAAATGAATGCAAAGACAGGCATATTCTGTACTTAAAAAAATGTAATTTTAATGAACAAGCCAGGAAGTTGTATTTTCTAGAAGTTTTGCTGAACATGTGTGAGCAAAAAATATTTTGAATATTTCCATGAAGAAAGAAATCCACTTATCATACTATAAAAAGAATTACCTATCATGATTTCTTCTGTTTATTTATTAACTATTCATTTGGTCATTCTCACTAAGGTTTCCTTTCCTCTCAGAATTGCTTTCAGTGTTACAAACAGAATGCCCAACTATCCTTGGACTTCACGGGACTACAGACTGCAGTTTAAACCCCAAGTTCTACATTTAATGGTGGGAGAAGAGACTGTGAGAGCATGAAATTAAGGGAGAAATAGAAGAAGCAAAGAAAGCTATAAATCCATAGTTTAAAAATACAATCTGTTTTATCTTGGTTTTTGTTTTGTGGGTTTTCTTTTAAAGACACTATCTGAGAATATCTTTCAAATAATATTGGGGAAAATAAGCAGAATCACCTGCAAGGGAATAAATAATCCTGCTATTCTGCAACGAGGAGCTTTTTATTTAACCACCTATCCATTTTGCAAGAGGTAGTATGGATCTGTCTATTGACTCTATGCTAGGGCAAGCAAATCCCACCTGCACTGATAATTTCCAGGCTTTTTCCATTCAGCACTTGGAGCAGTGACCATAGCACTGCTATCAAAGGAATGATGTCCTTTGCTTGAATCCCTGGTAACACAGCTCCAGGATTTACGTTTGCTTTAGTGAGAGGAGCAGGGAAGGGATGTAGGGCTTCAACTGCTGCACATCCTGCCAGCAGTCTCCAAATCATGTCATAAATTTATGGCACATGATAGCAACTTGTGAGCATTTATCACCCTTTTGGTGCACGTTAAAGGACTTGAGTGAAATACAGCAGTGTGGGTGCTGACAGCCTTAAAGCACAACTCACCATAGAGCCTGCAGGGCTGCTGGCCTGCAAATAGCTGATGGAAAGGCAATATCTAGAAATGATGGTTTCAAAGTACACCAGCAAAAAAATGAAGTTTTATACCAGTAAAAAAGCTTATCAAGAGGGCTGCATCCTCCTCTGCAGCACACCATACAGCAATGCATTTTTTCAGATGTTTTCCTGGCACTGCAGTAGCTTCCAATGAGCTGATTATGAGGATGAAGTTGTCTCGTGTGTCTATAGCTGCTGGAACCTTTAAAGCTCACCCTACACTTTCCTAAGGGCAGAAGCAGATATATAAAAATAGGTGCAAAAGCCATTGGTAAATTTATAAGTGCAAAAATTTCCCTTTGCGAAGAATTACATCCTAAACTCATCTGAGACCTTATTTTTTCAATATCAGCAAGGACTTCAACATCTTGTTTTTAGAACTCCCTGTTCTTTAATTAAGAAACACACTTCATTTCATTTAACAAACCCCAGCTGTAAGGTAAAAAGAGTCAAACCAGGTAACCACCACTTTTTTCACTGTTCTGTGCACAGAAGTATGAACCTTGTACTACACAAAATGTCCAGGCTAGAGAGACTATAATGCTTTTATAACCTCTAACATTAGGCTGAACTGGACCTAAGATTAATTTTTGCTATATCATGGGGTGTGGCTACAGGAGAGCAGATGAAAGCTCAGTTCAGCAGGAGAGGTGGTGAGCAAACAAATCAGTTGGGCAGTAATAAGAAAAAATGTAAAAGGAATTTTCTGTCTGGAGCTGCAGAGGAGGGTAGCTCATCATTTCCAGTCCTCAGCAGCAGGACAGTAATTCTGGTCTCTGCACCTCAGCTGATCTGGAGCCCTCTCTGAATCTAACCTATTTCTGCTAAAAATCAAGAATAATTGAACCCTGGGGTGAACTGCAGGCTCCTGCTTGCAGGCGTTGGTACCAAGTCCTCAGTCTGAGTGAGCTGCTAATTGCTACACATGAGATTATTTTAATTTGCTCAATATGTACTGGTTTAACCACACCTGCATGGCTGGGCACCTCTTAATTACTGGATGATACTTTAATGGGTTATTCCTCTCAACTTCTTCCAAAAAATTACAAGCAAATTAGACTGGGTGGAAATCTTTGCCATTATTAATCAATGCATATCTTATCACACACAGTAACTTGAACTTGTTGAACACCTCCAGAAAATTATAGGGGATGGCTGCCAAGCTCGTGTAACCACCCTTCACTTTCCAACCTTTTTAAGAGTAAGAGGTCCAAATCTTCCTGCCTGGCTATCAGATCCATAAGTTTAGTTCCCCTCGTTATTGTACTGAGGGGAACACAGAGCCTTAACTCCAGAGTTGCAGCTGGATAGATCAGAGACTTATAGTAATTAAATTGGGTGATAAATTAAAAAACAAAATATGAGAACTCAGCAGTACAGATAAGACAAAACTCTCCACTCAGTTGAAAAATAGCCACAGATGTCACTGAATCCAGCAAAAATATTATTTTTATATATACATAAATATATTCTGAATTCAGTCTCAAGCAGAAATTAGAGAATTTATAAATGAAAAAATTGCAAATTATTTCTCTGCTGATTTTTTTTTTTTAATTGAAAGCCTCCATGTTTGCAGTTTGTCTAGGACATGTTCTCCTAATAGAAATCTGGAAACATGAATAGTCACTTTAAGCACGTATTTGAGTGTACTTTTTATACTTTGACTATTTCCAGGAATGACAATTTTATATTAAAAGTTAATTAACTGTAACTAACTATATAATAAATTCTTTCCAGGAAAGATATATCAGGAAAGAAATATGATACTAGATCACCTAGCATTCACAATTTTTTATCATTAATTAGAAGCTGTGGCAAGCCCTAACTTGGAATGCAGATGAATATTTATTCATGTAATGCATATCCAAGTTTAAAGTCTCAGTGATTACACCCAGGTATTTGTTTCTTTGCTAAAGTGGTGACACACAAATTGTTATGTCCAAATAAACACTGGTGTTTGAACAATGAGTTCAAAAATCTCACACAAAGAAAGGTGAATGACCTCAGTAATATCAAAGATGTATTAAAACACCACCAAAACCACAGTCTCATAGGGACTATGCACAGGAGATTCTTCAATTATTCATAGAGAGTTCATGTAAATACAGAAGCTACACACTGACTCCATGTTTGCTTTTGATGTTTTTTTAGAGTTTATTTGCTTTTTGGTTTGGTTTGGGGTTTTTTTCCCTTCTTGTACCTATCACTCGTGGAAAAGTTTTTTAACAGGGGCTTGACACATTTCACTGTAATCTTGTGAATTCTCTGTATTTCCCTATTTAGGAAACTAAACCTTCAAATCAAAAGCCATTTTGGAAAACAAAAATCTGGAACACTTCTCTTGCAGCAACACCAAGTCCAATATAAACTTGAATATTAAGCTTTATACATTTAAATTTGTGATGCTCTCTTATTTATTAGTAAACCTCTGATATTTGTTATGAATAATAGAGAAAGGGGAAGTGCAATTTTAGAGTAAATAAGTGGAAAGTCAATAGAAAATTCCAGTGGGTTTGTGACTGCTAAAATTATTGCCCCAAATGAAAGCAGAAACCTTGCACTAAATAACTTAAAACAAGATACCACCTGGGTCCTTTACAAGCATTATTTATTTTCCAGCAGAAGACTGTTTCAATGAATGGGTTTGAAAATCAGATTATGTGTTTATTATGAATATAATGCAAAGCCTTTCCTGTGCAACTTCAGAAAAAGAAATACAACACTTCAATTTTAGGAGGAATAAGAAGGAATCAGGAATCATACATGCAAACAAACACACACACAGAGATTTTTGTGAAGCTGTGCAGTGCAGCAGTTGATTGGGAGCACCAAGACAGCAGAACCTGATGAATATTTTTAAGATATATGCTATAAAATTTGAAGAACTATGGAAAACAGATGTAAACAACATGAAATCTTGTTTGACTTGATGCTATCAGCATGGAGAACTATGACAGATTCTGCTTAACACTGATTCTGCAGGTTTTCCTTAGTACAAAATAATTTTGCAAGCATTGATATTCTTGACACCAGGAAAATGAAGTTATGAAGTTGAATGGGATGAATAGAGGGGGGAAAGAGGGAGAGGAGAAGAAAAAGATAGGAGTTAGGAGAAATTACTCAGTGCTGATTAACAGGTAATCACAATCAAAATGTCAAATGCTACATGGATAAATACCAAAGTGGATCAGGAGAAAATGAATGAAAACCATTACAGACCAATTTACTGGAAGATGGACTGAAAAATATGGCTACTGAGTCAGCAGCATATAGGGAGTGAAAAAAGGGAAGAGAGAAAATGAATTTAATCTAGAGTTTGAGTAAGGAAAGAACACATAGCAGGCAACAGTTAAATACTGCCCCAGAGCCCAGAATTAACAAAGCTAAACAGTAGAGTAAATGTCATTTGGAAAAGGCATCTGTGGGTACATCAAGGGTGAACTTTTGCTTTGATGGAGAGAGAGATGAGGCTGCTTAAAAGACTTGCAGGAGCTCATAGCCAGAGCTCAGATCCTACTGGCAAGATTGAAGCTTAAACACTGCAGAGTTTGAGCCCTTTGGCATCACTTTCTTTTATGAAAATAGTGGATTTAGAGGCTGTGAATCTACTGAAACTGCACCATCCAACTCAGTGGTCTAGGGATGTGTACCTAAATGGGCATGACAAGAAGAAGCTGTAATTTAAATGAAAATGTAATATAGTTGGTCCCTTGGCCTGATTAGATAGTCACACTCTGCTACATGCTATTGACTCTGCCAAGGAATCTCTGACATTTGCTAGCAGTGTCCTCTCAGTTAATTATGAAACTCCTGTTACAACACTGGAGGAAATGGGAACTGGGACAGTAAGAAAGTTTCTTTTGAATTCTGAATAAGCAATCATTATCTGAAAATTAAGAATGTTCTCCTGACCAACAACAGGAAGGAGTTAGCATTCCACTTGCAGCCATACTGACTTCATTACATGCTTGTCACAAGGAAACATTCAGCTGAACACCTTTTTCAATCTGATGAAGGAGCAGCTCGTAATGGATTTCATTGCAACAGTTCTCAAATAATGAAAACTATATGGGAAAATGCAAAGCTCACTAAAAGGTTACATGATTTCTAGAAACTACATAAATAATAAAATAAGGATAAAGAATGACTTCGTGTTCTATCAATATGTAATACAAAGAAGGGCAAGGAAATGTCTGTCCTCATTCAGAGTAAACAAAGCACATGTTGCCACTCGAAGCCCCAATGAATATTAAATATTCGTAAAAATCTAATTTACTTGAGTTTATCTTTTATTTTAAAACATTTCTGCATGCCTATGCAGCCAAAACCTTATGTCTGCACTCACAGCTTCAACTGCATACAGAGGATGAGGTCTGTGTTCAATGATGTATTGAAAGATACACAAGTACATAACCCACAGCTCTGATCTCAGTTAAATCACTGCCACTCCACTGGTTTTAATGGGGCCTTCTATTGTTCCAGATTTCTTTCACCAAGATCCACGTTGCCTCCATAACATAATCTGCTCATACAGTTACTGCTTACAAATGCAGTGAAGAAATCTCCAGAGTGGAATGCACCAGCTGTTTTATAACTCACAGCAAAACTGCAAAACAGCTGAGGACTACAGTTCAAAAAAACAAAACAAAGCTAGTGCAGCCTCCACCTGCAAGAAGAGTTTAGCTAGGATGGTGGTTTGCACCCAAATTAGTATTTAGAACAATTACAGAATTTCATGATCAGAAAAAATCAACAGTGAATTTAATCACAACATTTTCATTATTAACTTTAATTCTCAAAGTGTGTTTTTACTTTGTTGCTGTTGTTGTAGCAGAATTAACACAAGTAACATCCTTCAGTATTTCAGTTACAATACTGAAATACTCCTACAATACTAACATATTCATAATGCTTTTTCCATTTATTCTTATTATTTATCTAGCCACGTGCTATATAAACAAATAAACATTACCTTTCCAGCAGCTAACCTTGCAGAGGAAAAGCTGGAATTCCCACTCTGAGCAGAAATTTTGCATGTTATTTGGTCTGAATCCTAATCATATCCTTGGGGTTGTCTTCATTGATTCGAGATCCGAATAAAAAAACGAAAATCGAAACCTAAGCTTTCCCTCATAACTGTTATTTCACTTTCCTTTTCACTGCAGAGACTTGACCGTTTTTCAGAAATCATTACCTAGTGTCCTAAAAGGCTTCTCAAGGATTCAGTGAACCACAAAATCAGTGAGAAAAGCTATAAAATACGATAATGGTGCTGTTATCAACCCAGAATTTGTTCAGGTGTTATTTGTAGGAACACGGCTGGCACTTACCTGTAGGAGATCCCTCCATGACGTGACCAACGTAGGGGCCTTCTTTGAACATTGGCCTGTTATCATTTTGATCAATAACAGAAATATCCAGACGAACTGGACCATCAATGGTTTTCCCACTTGCATCTGTGATCTCAACTTCAAGCTGTATAAACAAAAAGAGAGGAGTAAATTCATTAGTTTGCTATCAGAGTGAGAAAAGAGTAAGAAAAAAAAAAAATAGCTGAGCTGAGTGCTGCTGTAACCTGATCCTGCCAAGGACACCACTTGCAGCCCATCTCCTTGGTTGATGTTCAGAGCATATTTTAAATCAAAGCAAAATAGAAAGACAGATTTACATTCAAATCAAGACACCACGAGGCACCTGGAAAACATCATATTGAAAAAAAAAGAGCCCTCGTAAATGTTATAGTAATTATGTGAAGGTTTGCTTAGAATTTATTTCTTTCCATTATCCAAGCATATTTAGAGTACACACATGTAGAACTATCACTGAATAATTGACCCATGCTCAGGTAAAAGCCTTTAAAAAATAAAGCAAGGATGCATTAGACCTTAAATACATTTTCTCAATTATGATGGCACAAATTATTATGTTGGGTAATTGTCATGCTTCTCCAGCTTTTCTAATAAGGTCTGGGAGGACAGTACATATAAGAGTCTTATATTAGCAGGTATATATACACACACATTCACATTCTAATGCATGAAAGCACCTGCTGAGCACGTGCTGACATATGCAGCTCCAGTTTTGGTTTCCTTTACCTCCAGAAACTGGGAATAAAGATTATCCCATGTATCTCAACACTCCAGCCCAATAGGAAGTGACAATGAGTTACCAAAACTTCATCAATCTTGAGGGCAAACCATGCCAAAACCTCTCAGAGAACAAAGTCAATGTGGGTTGTAACTGCATGCTCTGACTGCTGTTCTCCCTCCTCACCAAGATGTCAGTAAAACACAGCAATAAACTTATCAGTGACAAGGCTAAGATGTTCACCCTACCTGTCCCTGAGCTCAGCCCTTGCATGGAGTTAAGCCAGCCAGGAAAATAACTTTAGCAGAGGTGTTAACATCATGCTCTTTCACTCTTTCCCTGAAAAAGTGGCAGTAGCATGGGCTGGAAGTGTCTGAGCATTTTGCTTATTCTGCTCATTTATTCTTCACTGCCATGTCTTACACCATGTAGGTTATTTACAAGCTAGTGTTAAATCCTACTGGGAAAAAATTAGGTCAGAATTCTAATTCCTTAATAAGATGGATGACTTATAGCCACACCTCACTGTATTTTTGTTATGCTGACAAATGCATCCCACTTTTACTGCTCAGTATGCTGGGTGTAAGTAGGAGTATGAGTTATGAGTAAACTATCTACTATTGTGTGCACTATTTGTAAATAGTGTCACGGTCCATTTTAACATCTACTCACTTCTGATCCTCACTTCTCCAGCAGCTGTTCTTGCAAGATTTTCCCAGCCCTATTTGTTATACAGTTTAGTGGCTTAAAAGCAAAGATAACCTGACATGAAGACAACTGATTCATGTGGCATTGGTAAAGCTGCAGCTTTATGGGGCACAAACCCTTCCAGTTTCCTTTAGCTCTGTACTCTGAAGTCCATGTAGTAATCTTGGGATAATGTAATGGGACTGGGAAGGAAAATGCAGGCTTATTACTGAACTGCATTATACCTAGATACAGTTTTAGATACAGTTGGAAACTGCTGACAAAAGGATTTATCTCAGTACATGTTGACTCATCGAAAGGATGTTAATTGCTTTGGGAAATGGCAGAATAGCAATATGGCTCTGTGAAATTCCAGCAAATTCATTTTCAAATTCAAGATAACTTGCTCTTAATCTATCTCTAAATATTAAGTGACTGTGCTGCTCATTGGAAAGAACAAAGGCTTTGCTAAATTTAAAAAACTACTTCAGCTGCTTTATCAAAACTGTAAGTCTTCTAAAGCAAAAGCTGATCTAACACCAGGGGCTTGGGGGTTTTTGGTTGGTTTTTCTTTGTTTTTTCCTCAGACAGATGTAGGAAGAGAACAGGATATTCTTATTAATAATTTATTTTATTTAATTCCTACCAACTTGACTGAATCCAAGACCAACTGGCTGAAAAAGTTGGTGTGAGAGATCCACAAGAATGGTTCCATGATCTCCACTTCCTTTTATAAAGATGCCAGAGGACTCAATTTTATTTTATTTCCAGCATTGTTCTAATCACTATGGATCAGCTCACCACCACATTAAGCCTCCTATTCTAAATTGTTTCAAAATAAAAACTTGCAGCACCAAAATGATGACCATCTATTTTTACATGACTAGTTTGTGAAAGAAGCTGCCTTATGTCTTATTTTGCCTGACCAAACAGATCCCTGAAGATCCCCTGCCCACAAAACAAAAAAGCAATGAAACAGTGACAAGTTTTTCATTACTTAAAAACCCACAACATATGCAAGAGAAAGAAGCATTCAAGTAAGAGACAATATTGGCACAAAAGAAAAAAAAAAAAAAGAAGAAAAAGAGAGAAAATTAATTTGAAGAGGCTGAAAATAAAACCAGGTGGAAAATTAAATTGTGCCTAACTATCAGAAGTGTGAGATTGCAGTCTTTCAATAAAGAAGGTAGGAAAACCTACCTAGTTTTTATATTAAAACTTGACAGATGAGTGAAAGATATTGCATTCAGTCTTTTGATAGCAAGAGATTGAAACTGAACAGTTAGAAAGTATCTAAGTTCCTACCTGATTGTAAGAATATAAATGTAAGGAAAAACCTTACCCATAGAGAGATTTGAGCAAAAAATAATATCTGCAGACCTCTGTAGCTATTAATTATGTGGGAATGTTATAAGATTTACTATGATTTCAATGTTTCAACTTAAAAGTTATGAAATTGTCTTCACTATGATGTTTTGTTTATTGTAATCTAACTAATCATGTTTTCAGGAACACTTGAGACTAAATTCCATTTTGATTTTTGACAGAAAGGATAATCAAGAGTCTGTGACAACTGCTATAGCCCATGACAAAAGTATCCATGATAACATACAAAGAAGACTTTGGGTATTCTAACATAGCTGAGAAACCCTGATAAAAAATAAACACAACAATAAAAAAAGGGAAAAGTGATATAAGCCCCAAAACTGCAGGCAGTAACTAATTTCATCCTGTTTGTCCAGACAAACTCTCACTATTCCATAGTCCCCCTTCTAAAAAAGAGACTTCTTGGCTTCCCATCCAATTCTGTTCACCATTTCTGAAATGAGGATCTTTCTCATCACCCCAAACAGGAGGATTTTACCAGAACTTCATTAAGTTTATTTAAATATCTTTTAAGCATTCTGCTTTATTTTACAAAGTCTCAATTCCTTTCCACTCTGCAGTCAGCAACATTTATAGAAAAAGATAAGCAAGCTCATTCTTACCATTACTTAAAGTAATTTCAAAGGTTTCTCTTCACAGATCAATTGTTTCCATTTATTTATTGCTTTTGTTAATTTTGGATAGCAACCTTCCTTCTCTGCATATAAATGTCTATTTTCTCTTTGCAGCCAGCCAGCCAATGGCCCCCACAAAATTAAATCACAAATTTAAAGTTTTTTCATAAGTAAATGTGGAATATATCTTTACCACTTAATTATCATCCAAGTCTAATACAGGTTCTTTAGTCACTAGATGTCTTCTAATTTTAATTTCCAATTTGCTGCTGAGAACATTTTGCACAGCATCCTGTGGGTTGTTTCTACAGATGGATCCTGTACATGTTCTTCAAACTAGCAACAATACATAAAAACAGCCAGTTCTGTGTGTGAAATCAGCAGCTTTCCAGAAGCACAAGGTCCCTGTGGTCAGGAGGACTTGGGTGGGTTGGGTGGCCATACCTGGCTGCTTTGAGGTGAGGTTGGGGCTGCTCTGTGCAGGTTCCAGTTGGTTCCAGTACAGTCCCACCACAGAACCCAGCTGAGCCCATCAGCAGTGCTGGTGGGGCCTTTTGGGAAGTTGTGTGTGAGAGAGGGAAAAATGAAAAAAAAATTTTTAGCTATCTATGGGTATAGATCACTGCTGGTTTTATTTACTCTTAACTTGATTAGAATTATTATTGAGAATCCTTCTTAGATTTATTTATGATCAATTCTTAAGTGTGGACTGGCACTAAAGAAAGCCAATGGACTTAGGGATCTTTCCTGGAGGCAATTTCCTGGCATGAAAAAACATTTGGCCATCTCCAGGTCATAAAAAGTAGTAAAGAAAATCTCCTTATAGTGGAAACGTTTTAGTAGAAATTTGATACAATCACCTAAAACAACAAAAGACAATAATTTAGACATAGAAAATACCATAATTATTTTTCCTCTTGTTAAGAATTTAAATAAATTATTAGCTAGGTTGTATATGGTACAAGAAGAGAAGGAGGGAGAGGATATAAAACTCCAATTCACTGCTTGTAACAGGTATGGATAATTTTAAGAAAAAGTCCCTGATGCCAGGGTGTCCATTACCTCAGCAGTGTGGTACAGATGACTGTAAAAATGACACCATTATTGCAAAGGGAGAATGCAGGTTGGCATTCTGAGCTAGAGCTCAGGTGGGAAGGGATTATTTCCCCTTTCTAAGTGCATCTCACATAGGCTTTATCTTGCTAATGGATCCACTTAAAAAATTAGATTCCAATTCCTTAAAAATATACAATTTCTTACTCTAATTTTATTGGTTTCTTATCTAACAACAGTGACATAACCTCTTATTAACTTGCCATTTTGCAATACCTTCACAAGTGGAATAGAAGCAGTTCCAGTCTGAAAAGTTCATTACAGGATGAAGACAATGACCATTTCCTTTCAGTTAATGTTCAGTACAAGGACTTTTGGAAAGCCTAAAAGCACTACACCATAATGATTATAGATCTCATTGTATTTTTTTGTACACTTCATACTTATGGAGACCTGAGGTGAAACAGCTCTGTCTTGGGTTTTATGTCAAGACAGGTGTCTGTCTTTATTACATGTTTCATCTCTAACATGTTTGTTTTGCTGGAAAAATACTTTAAGAATGAGGCTTTCTTTTACACTAAGCTGTAAAATATCTTATATGCTGTGCTATGGATCCTCTGATTAATTCCTCTCCTAACAAAGATCTTCCAATTATTCCAAAGATGTTTCCAATTCATACAAAATCTTTGTAATTATCAGCTTATCACAAGGAAGTCTCCACTTCAAATGTTCCTAAACTTTATCCTATTTATTTTCCTGAACTTTTGCAAAATACCATCTTATTTTTTATTTGCCTTCAAATGCTTGTTGTTGTTTTGTGCCTTTCTTCAGAAAGAAATATTTTGAGAGGTGATGTTATTCATAGAAAAGCACAACTTAGTGATCTGCTCTTGCTAGTGGCTTACATTAAAAAAAAAAAAAAAAATTAGGCAACACTTCTTGTCAAAATAAACAAAATGCAGTAAGTAAGCAGAAAATTTCATACTATCACTATAATACAAATGTATAAACATGTATATGTTCCCTACTACACAAAACCACTGAAGTTCCTATCACAGAAAACAGATTTAATTCAAAAACTTTAATCTTTACAAAGTCGTTAAGAAATTCCAGGACTTTGTACGTATAACTAAGAAAAGTAATTAAAACAGGAACTGAACCTTCTGTGAATGCTTAAATTTTTCTCTGTAACCACGGGAAGTTGAGCAATATATAAACCCTAACTCTATATGGTCTAGAAACTGAAGAAAGCACTGTGGTGGGTAAATATTTCAAACAAATAATTCAAATTATTTCATTCTTTTTATCTCTTTTTTAACTTCAGTTAACAAAAGAACATCAAAGATCAAAAGCAATATATAAAAAAAAAAAAAAACAACTTTTTTTTTTTTTCCCAGAGCAAGTGCAGGAGTTTTTCAGCATCTACAATATATGAGTTAAATACTGCTTACTTTAGTGATGTCCTCCTCATGTGAGGACATTTCTCAAACCACCTTTAAGCACAATTCTGTTTTAAGGGACTTGATAGCACCACACAGACTTCTTAATGACCCATGAAACTATAACTGTTCTGCACCTCCAAATGAAGCAAAAGGCTGAAGAGCTTTAGCTAATGCCTCACTAAAATAAAGGTCTGCAATGACCTATCTTACAGTCCTAGAATTACCCTGCAGATATTTCAGAGTTCCTATTTTCTTAGCACAAGCACCTCTCAACTGCACATTAATGGAATAAAAATTTCAAAACACCCAAGACTTCTGTCTCCCAAAAGAATGGGAAAGGATGAATTCATTAGGTAAGAGTCATTTCTTCTTCTTTGATCACACCAGATGCAAGGCTTTGTAAACAAATAAATGGAAGTTTAGTGAAGAGGAATTTGTTCTTTAAATAAAGGTGTTCTTTTTTCACTAGTCTTAAAGGGAGTGGTCTTAATTTTTTAAATCATTAGTTACATAATTAGTCTGAAAGGTCAATGCCAACAACATAACATTCTGGTCTGTGATACACAACATAGCACGGTCTGCTAAGCAAGAAACATGGAATAAATATTTAACTGGTTTATATGATTTAACTTCTAAAAAATTCCAGGAACTTAAGCCTAACTAAGGAAAAAAAACCAAAAAAAACTAAACTAAACAAACAACCCAGAAACAGTATTAATGTCTGTTTACCCTACTAGACTTGAAAAAAAGGAGATTTAATTTATGCACTCTCTTTTTTTTTTCATTGAGGAAGTAAGAGCAAAATGGGCTGTATGATCCAGTGCTTGATAACAAGACCATGTATAAGAGCAAGATAAAACCTGTTTGTTTAAATTGTGCTGTAATTTAAGTTTGAAGCCCAATGTCATTCAACAGCAAAACTGGAATTTTGGGGGGATATGGGTCATGGTAAAGTAGTACTTTACCCAAGGTAAAAGAAAAAGATGATATGAGGACAAAGGAAACTGCAGCTGTCATGAAAGCATTCCTAAATGTACCTGGCAAGTCTAACAAGTCCTTTTTTTTTTTTTTTCTTCTTTTCTTTTTGAGGGAAAGAAGGAACAGAGAAAGCCACAGCAAGCAAGGAACTGGGAGCAGAGAATGGAAGACATTGGTGCTATCACAAAACTCTCTGGTGTAGGAAACCAGAGGGCTCTGGGTGTGTGTGAAAACTCTGCTGCACCTGTGGATTATTGGAGTGCAAGCAATACAAGAAATTTCAAAAAGGTTCAAAGTCACCATCCCTATTTTAGAGGTGGACATAAAGGTCTGAGGCACTCAATATATTGTAACCACTCTTATGATAGAGGTGAAGGAATCACCAATGTTTCAAAAGAAAATCCATTGCATATATCTGATAGGCAAAATCTGGGAGAAGAAAAGGAGATTAAATGATTTCACCAAAGCCCTATACCAGATGAAATTTAAATGAAGCTTGAATCCAGGTTTTTTGATCTCCAAATATAAGACTGATAGCTAAATTCTATCTCTTGCTGAGCATGTGTTGTAAAATTAGATTTACAAAGGTTATTAAGCTACCAACATGCTCACAGTGTGATTTTTTCAAAGTGCCTTACAAGACTGGATAATATATCCTATTAAAGTAAAAACACCTTTGAAAGAGCTTTGAAAACCTGATTGTCCTCTCAGTGTCTCATTTTTCCCCTCATTAAGCACTATTCTGCTGCTGGATAGATACAACACCACAACTAAAAATGATTTTCTGCATCCTCCCAACAGAAAGCTACATATTTCTAAGGTTCTCTGATATAGATACAAAAATAGACTTTTGAAGCATACTTCCTGTAAAATATTATCTTTGAGTTTTGAAATTAGAATGCTCACTCCAAAAATAACCTCAGTGAACAAATGAGAAGGACATCCCTCAAATCTGTGAAGCAATAGAGCTCTTCAAATGAAGCCATGTGTACTTCACACAGACCCAAAGAATTATGGATGATCACAGCAATACTAATTAAAATCTTCCCCTATCACAAGAGAACACATGTTGAGCTCCTCAAAAAGAGGGAGGAGTGGGGAAAGAGAGAAACATATCAGGATTCACCAAAGCAATCCAGTCTAATCACCACAAAAATATTAAAGAAAATCAAAGAGAGAGGAAGTAGGACTGAAATAAAGGATTAAGACATAAACCGTGCCAGAATTTTTTAGGTTCTATGCTGTACCACAAAACCAACAAAGACCCTTAAATAAGAAAAATGAAAAATGGTTTTGCAATTTTAAAATGCTCCTGGCAATATTTAAGTAAGGCTCACCATTTTCACTGCTTAAAAATGACTCCAAAATGCATGTAGGAAGTGGTAAGAGTTTAACAAAATTCACCTTACAGAAGGGTTCAAAAAGCAACAGTGGCATAGAGAGCCCATAACTAATCAGATACCCTACAACAAATTCAAGATTTAAAATACATCAGTGACAAGAAATCTGACTTATTTAGGCATAAGAAATAAAGGTCAGTATAAATGTCAGGTAATATCAAACATATATTTTTCTTTTTTATTATTGCTTAACATATCTGTTCATACAAATGAGTAGGAGGAGGTCTTAGAAGTCAAGGATCACTCAAGGTTCTACCAGTCTAGCCCAGGTGTAACCAACAAGGTTTCTCTATCTTCAGCAACACATCCAGGACTGACAAGAGCACTTGGACAGAAGACTTTACACTCTGGACTGGAGGGCAAGCAGCACAATTCTGTCTTGCTGCTCAGTTTTCTGCCTCTGTCAAGATTCCTGGAATGACCTCTCAGCCTCTTTACACTACCAGTTTGGAACTGATGAGCTGCAGCAAGGAGTGGTTCAAAGCCCCATCCAAGAAGAGGTAAGAGCACTTGGGACCTAAGTGTCTATGAACATGACAAAAATGTGATAGTTTGGAAACAAGGTTTTCTTAGTGGATTTTCCAAGCAGCTTAGTTATTCTGTAAATAAATTGCTCTCCCCTATAACATTTGAAACAACATCAGCATATTTTATATATTGTATTTACCACACCCTTCTAATAAGCAATTACAAGGGTAATTTCTAATGTCTTTTTAAAAGTCACCTTTTAAAGACTAGTTTTTAGAGGTCAGATAAAGAGAACTAGATGAAGGTTATTTGTACCTTCTTTATATGATTTAGATGTTCATAATGCAAAACATTAGGGCCCTGTATTGTGAAACCCATTCAAACCACAGAGCTGGAAAGCACCACTGAGTCTTTGCTATGAAACATGTTATGGTACAAAGTTCTGTCCTTCCCTTTTATTAGCACACAGCATGTCATGATAAACTCTGTCCTGTTTCTGTACCTGTAGAGTCACTTTCAGATGAATGGATTTATTTTTATTCTGATGCTAAATCTAACTCAACTTTTCTCAGTCCCTGGCAGCCTCTCTAAACTCAATGTACCTGCATCACCAACCAGAACCTGCATGTTTGACCACAGAACTGAAACACCATGCAGCACACTTCTCTTTCCAAAACAAATTCTCTCTAGTAAACATTTTACACTTTGTTGACTCTCTTTCCTAAGCCAAAGTCAACATATTTCAGTGTTAATGATAAAAGGTTAGGGTGCTGGAAATGCCATCTGCATGATTCACTACCTACTGTGTTTGGTTATATATGCCAGTGAAAGTGAGTTTATCAGCCTGCCTCAAAGTCATTATAAGAGGTTGTAAACTGTTAGATTATTGAGGTTGAATTTTGACTTCTAATTGGCTGAATATATCAGAGAAATATTCACAGTTAGCACTCTCATTTCCTCCTGTAGTCTTTGCCCAGCCTCAGCAGTTCCAGTGATGTAGGAGCACAGAAGGTGACAAAGCACTGTTTATCTTCCCCTCTTGTTCTCACCTAGATGAGGTTTTGCTTTTTGCCTACACCCAGCTTTACTGAATGTCACATTATGCCCAGCTGATCCTCCTGTGTCTAGGGCAGATACTTGTGTAATTCAGAGAGCTGCTCTTCCTGGTAACAACACCTAAAGAGATGAGCATATCCCAGACCACCACCATGGAGCAGTTTCTCTGTTTCAGTGTGACACTGCAGTTGCTTTTCCTTCGTAATCAATAATGGCAAGGAAAAGATTTTATATCTAGAGAAAAGGAAACACCTGGATGGTTTCCACATATAACTCTCATAGAAAAATAGTTTGCAGCCACACAGATAATGGAAAGATACAGCAAAGACACCTGTTCTGAGTTTCTCATCACATCTCTCTAAAACAAATCTTTGTGACTCAGCAGTGCTGACCAACTCTCCATATTAATTATGAATAAAGATTAAGTCAATGAGCCTCTAATTAACTAACTACACACATTAGAAGTCTCTTCTGAGCAGTCAAACAATTCTAATATAGCTCCAAAAGGATCAACATAGGTCACACATCAAATGACACCTAAAAAGACAGAATATATTTCATGTTCTTTTATTTTTATTGCTTACATTTAGCCCAGGAATTTTCTGAAATGCTTCGCTAGTCTTCAGCTCTGATGACAGCATTACCAGTTAAAACTATTAATCAAAAGTATAATTAGTAGTTGTAGTGAGCCTCATTGTTCAGCTATCAGTCAGCTCTAATTTACCACATGGAGCATGTTGGCAAAGGCATCTCCTCCTCAAACTGTATGTTCCACCAGCACTTTCATTCTGAACTCTCACTTGCTGTTTTACAACACCCAACAGCAACAGTTCCTGAGCCTCATTTTCAGATGTATGATCTCAAACCAAATCTAGAGACTTCTCACTTATGATTTGGCACTACATTTTGGGGCTTTACCTGTTTTGATTTGGGAGATAAAATAGATCTCTCACAGTTCTCCTAAATTGCAAATTACGACAACAGCATGTAAACAGTTTCCTAAATTTCAAGACTTTGATGACTTAAAAATTTAATGGAAGTTATTTTGAATCCAAAAATTCAACCAAAACTTTACTGTTCATTAATTAGCTGTGACCTGCATAAACTTCTTCACTCAGTTCTGCTACATCACCAAAAAGTGGTGGTGTTCTACTTGGCAAGGTCACTTTTCATCAATATATTTCTGGTTCAAATAAAAGATAATTTTTTTTATTTGGACTAACCTATTTATAAATCCATCACTATTAAGTAACTTGCTAGCTCAGTGCAAAACACATAGAGAAACTCAGCCCAATCAATACCAAGAATCTGATTTTTGAGCTCAAATCAGTAGCAATCCATCAACCATCCAGGGCCTATCAAAGAGAATAAAACTATCCTGTTTGTAACAGAGGTGTCTTGCATAACTGAAGGTTTGTTACTATGACACCAAGAAAATTCTATGGCATTTGAAAAACAAAAAGCACCTAAAACTGTATAGCAACCATGTTTACAAGCAGAACAGTATCTTAAGAAATATGGAAGTAAAAAACATAGATCACAGTAATATGATCACTTGCCACATAAAGTTTGTTCAGTGAACACAGATACTAAAATCAGGAAAAAAAAAAAAAAAAAAAAGCCTTAACTGATATCAGAGAGCTAAACTTATCATTTGGGAGCAATCCTTTCAGAAAGAATGCAGAATCATCTTAAAAAAAAACCCTTAAAATTATTAGGTCTACTTATGGAAGCAGAAAGATCTCAAAATATTTTCTCAATCATAAATTAGACCAGGAATAATGATTTTAGAGGCTCTGTGTTTGTTTCGCTTTATATCAAAGAACAAAATGAAAACTAAAGGGAATATTCTAAAACTCCTGGTGAATTTTCTGTATGTTTAATGTTTTACAAACATGGCTGGGTCTCACCTCTGTCAGAACCAGGGCTGCAGGAACACCCAAGTGTTCAGCAGATGGCACTCTATGTTCTTCACCATATAGCTTATCCATACCATTAACTGGAGACAGCTGAGGGAGGTACAAGTGGAATGAGGTTCTTCACTGCCCTAATTTAACTACTGACACCATTTAAAAAGAAGAAGTGAACTTTATCAGAACATAAATGAGCTTCATAATAAACAATTCCATGAAAGAGGAAGTTTTAACTACAGAAAATATGCATTTTAAGTAATCAGACCTTCATCTTTCTCTCTAAAAGGTCAAAAAATAAGCATGTCTGTGGACTGCCTCTTCAGAAAGGAACCAAAATTCTAACAGCAACCTTGCCCTGAAGCAAAGAAGGTCATTCAGAGAAGGATGCACTGTCTATCTAGCAAAATGTTGGGGAAAATCTTATAAAAATACATACTACTAAACACAGTATTGGAAGCTTATCAACTCTTGACATGTTCTGAAAAATACCAGTGCCAAACTAGATCTCTTCAGCAGGTAAATTATAGTCTGCAGGAGTTCAGCTAAAATGAAGTTGCTTACTTGATCTACACAGGATTTTCAGTGTTAAAAAACTGTTCAATCACTAATGAAACAACAGATAAGTAAAGGGACATTAAGTTTATTCTTATGCTTTCTGTTCTGTTTTACCTAGGAGAGGATCACAGAGAACAGAACTGAATAAATGTGGGGGAACTTTTTTTAACCTTTTTGCCTTTTCTCTGAACAGGTTCATTTTCAGAACCACATTTATAATTTAAAATTACCCATCAAATGCTGTAATTGAACATGTTTCAGCCTTTAGATTTTTAATACAGCTCTGAATAGCTGTGCTGACTGATCACTTGAGTTGCATGACATTGCTGAACACTCTGACTCGACCTCCCTTATAAATATTTGTAGGACTGAAATAAGTAATTTCCAGCTTGAAGCTTCATGACAGACTATGGCAGTATGATTATCCTATCCAATAGCATGACTACGACTTTAATTTAAAAATATGCATATCATTATTAAGTTTCTTAAGCATATTAGAAAACACAGCCATGAACAGCCACGACTCCCATCACAGCAAACCTGGTGTTTTCTCTATAAATGTCTTACTTGGTCTTTTTCAAGTTTCACATCATACAGTTGGTTTGGAATTTTTAATAGAATTTACTCTTTGTATAATAATATTTAGTAAGTAATAGATACAGGTAGGTAATTCAAAAGACAAAACAGTAACGTAGAAATGGTTTCATCAGGGATTTTATTGCTGGAAGTATCTTAAATCTTCAGTGTTTTCTGGAAGAATGCAAACTATTTTTCTGTGATCTCACTGTTTTATCTACTGCTCTGTAACCTGATGGCAAGAAATAAGTCTAGAGAACAGTATTAAACTTTGTCAGAAAAGGAGTTAAGTACTTTTTTAAGTTTTTTCCACAGAGAGAAGCCTAGACTCAGTGTTCAGTTTTGTCACACAACACATACACCTCCTTGCTTGCTTTCTTGTCATAATAAAACCTCCAAAGATCAAGAGGCCACTAAAAAGTCTATGATAATCAAAGAATGACAAAAATACAGCAAATCTACATTTGCCAAGGTGATAATCAATCCAAGAGCTTAAGCAATATATCTATCTCATTGTCATTCAACCTTCACATCACCTATTCTGTGGCTTCCAAGAAATTTCCCTTTTCTTTTCCCAAGTCAGGTTTCTGTATATACATATTCCCTCAAGGAAATTTTACTCCAAATCTGTATCTAATTATTGGTAACATTTTGAGGACTTATTTCTTCTTCCTTCCACCAACAACCACAAAAACTCATTTACCTTAATGCAGAATGTAATTAGTAGGTACCGTATTTATTTGACAGCTTTCTCATTTTCTCAATCCCACGTAATTTGACAGGGCCCATTACAGATCCATAACTAGTCTTTCACAATGACTTTCACAAGGTTAGTTCACTTATTAATTGACCCTTGGTAATGGTAATTTAAGAAGCATATTAATCTCATCTGTCAGTTCTAACACACACTAGATGTATAAAATAATTTGTCTTTTGCAAGGAGCCTTGCAACAGAAATGAAGTGTCTAAATTTTTAATTAATATGCATTTTCTTTCAGCAAATGAGATTGGAGTGGAAGGAGACTTCTTTTCTGTGGTTTCCTTTATTCTGCTTCAAAGCTCCTGCATTTTCTTGTTCTGAAGATAAACACTATTTCACCAGTCAATAAAGCCTAAGATCTAAATAATCATCTACAAAGGACATCCTGGTATTCTCAGCACAGATTCCTGAAACTTGAAAATGTGTGAACAAAGCATTCAGCACTTCAACTGCAGTGTTTTCTATTGTAAAATGTACAGATTAAAGCTTTCTGAAATTCAAGGAGATTTAATTCACTAATAATATTAAACAAAAGATTACTATTCAGAAACTGGAAAACTTAACCAGTATCAGATGCTTGAAGTTGTAATCTTTTTAAATCTGGTTTTCTAAGGCATTAAAGTTTGAGCAGAGCCTGCAGTTTGTGTTTAAGAACAAGCTATATAAAATTCTTAATCCAAAACACTATTATGGGTGCCACGTGTAAATTCTCCTCCTTTATTCCATTCATGAACTAAACTCTGGGGACAGTTAACAGGAAGGGGAAGAGAGGGAACTGTGTGAAGAACCAATCATTCCTCCCTGGTGTGGGGTCACCTGCACTTGGTGACACAGGGCTGGAACACAGCTGCCCACACAAACACTGCAAGAGGGCACAAGCATTTACTGGTGAATGGTCACAGCTCTCATTGGGGTTAGCACAGGTTTCAGGTGGAACAGAAATCCTATGGTCTGTACTTAAAGCAGAGAAGTCAAAAAAAGTACAAGGTAAAAGCTGAGGTTCTCCTTTCACTCCCCTTCTTTTACTTTTCCTTTTGTGTCCAAAGAATGCAGAGACATTCAGAAGGTAACTACAAAGACCATATATGCCATAAACCCTGGGGGGCTGTCCTAGGGAAGCAGGTCAGGCAAATATTTCTGCATTGCTCTCCAACCTCTCACAGAATCAGCTCTTTTCCTTCATGCTGCCAGCAGACTTCCACTCTTACCACCCAGCAGCAGTGCAAAACCCCACCAGCTCTCCAGGGTGTAAAGCCCTGGCTAGCAACAGGGATTTTACCACCTGGCAAAGTTAACCATGAGCACAGAGGCTGACAACACCCTCAGAGAGAGCCTCCAGGAAAAAGGAGAGGCTGGAGGCTGCTGCAGGTGGGTGAGTGCCCAGCATTCAGTGCTCTGGATGGGGGACCAAACACCATGGGGACCCATCTCAGTGCTTCTCTTTTCTACCTGTGGATTAGCAACAGGAATCTGAGGTAGAGGATGCTCTATCAGTTCCTCATAGCACTCCACATGTGACTTGTTTTCCCCAGGAATGAGGGCTGTTCTTTAGATTAACCCAGCTCCAAAGTGGAGTTCTGGATATTACCAACCATGCTGATAAGTGTTACTTTGCTTAAACTCCCACAAGCTCCTCGTGCATCCAAATCAGGCCAACAATTATTAAGTGACTGTTCATGAAACAAAACAAATACATAAATTCATTATAGAATATAAACAGCATAATAGTACGATGCCCTGTTTACTGAAGCTTATCCCACTGGAATATTCAAGCTAATATTCAGGCTATTCATAATTTTGTTTATCAAAAACTAGAGGCAGCCACGCCAAAAATATGGCTTTGTCTTTGCAGAATTGTACAGATATATGAATATCTGCCAGAATATATGTGAATACTCATGACAGACTTTGTTGGCATGTTTTTCAGAAACTTAAAAAAAATGTTTACCATCTTATTTATCAACTGTATCATCACAATATTTTCCCCACTGTTATAATCTACTGCATAAATAGCTTTCCAAGCAATTTTTTTTTTAAAAGAACCCCAACAAATTACCCACTTGACAGACTACAGTGTATCCTTCAGAATCATTAGTGTCAATCATGTGAGTACATTTTAAATGCTGTTGAAATGCATGCTAGATAAACAACTGATCATCATATGGAACCACTTCAAGCTCAATGCAGCCCATGAGCATACACAGGAGGAGCAACCCAGCTCCTCCAGTACCATCTTTATTCTTAACAGTGCCTACTTCTTCACTCACAATTAATGAAAGTAACTCAGTCTCTTAATTTTTAACTTTCTAGCTTTTGAAAATGTGTATTTTTTTATGAAGGTCACAGATGTCAGTGTACATGGAATGACCCTTCAAGGAAGGATGTGCACCCTGCATGCAGGTATTAGAAGGCAGGGAAGTGACACCAGACTCTAACACTGGTGATAAAATTATCTTGGCTCACTGTTTGCTATGCCTAGAATTCAGTGACATCATACATTGATTTTTGCCAGCTGAACATTTGCATTTCATCTGAGGAGCTGAATCCAAAATGATTCAGAAGACTTTCTGGTGTCAAAGAACTCTGCACAAAGAGAAGAACAAACTTTCCACTCCATTGCAGTGTTTATTATGTAGCAGCAAAATAAGAGATGGTTTGGACCACGTATTAAACTTTGCTACTAGTATTACAAGGTTGGCAAACTCTATTTTAATGTCACTCCTGTTGCAGGAGGTGTTACTGACATCTGGAGAAGCCCAGCTAACAAAAGCACCAAACCAAATTGCATGGCAACCTCACAGATACCTCCTTACAGCTTTGATTTATAACTGTTCAGTCCCTGCCTTCCCTCCAGTGTCTTCACCTCAGATACTCCAGACCAATGTCTGTAACCAAGAAATTAATAACTGCCAAGGGGAGGATTTCCTCAGAGAAACTTCACTCCCCTGCTTGGCCACTCTGCAACCTGCAGGGTTCAGAAGTCTCATGGAACTCATCACCAGATGGACCTTCATACTCAGGTTCAGTTCTGGGTGGTGCCTATTGATAACCTTGCTAATTCTTATTAAAAGACAAGTTTGTGATATGAAATGTTTGCACTCTGCCTGAGCAGCAGGTATGCAGGAAACCTCATAAGTAAATTTGTTAGTTCTTTATGGAAATGAAACTCCAATGGAAAACAGGCTATTGCATAGAGAGGGTTTAATTTACAGCTCCCTGGAGGATCCAGAATGGATGAGCCTGGAGAAGAATCTGAATATTGAGCTTTATCTGTGTGGAAGTCAGAATTCAAGCTTTTAATGTACATTTTCCTTTCCTATTCTTATCCAGGAGAAAAAAGAAATAATAATTGAACACTTTTTTATATAAAATGTGCATTCTGAATAGCCATTAGCTTACCAAAAAAATAAATAAATAAAGAAAGAATGAACAGAGGAAAAGCAAGTAACACAATGTAAAATCAGCATGGAATAAACTTAAATGAAATTCTTAATTATGCTGTTTGAAAACGAAGTGGGTATAAATTTGCTATGGCTGCAGTTGCAGTCTTGTGGGTTGCTCTGTAATGGACATAAACAAGAAAGTCTGAAAATCAATGAAATCTCTTCCACAGGTTGCAGGATAAGGGTGTCTCAAGATAGCTATGCAGAGTTTAAGAGCAGTTTTCTCCTTTATGGGAAGATGGGAAGGTTGTGAATTTAGACAGAGATTAAACACTAATAGGGCAAAAGATTGGGGTAAACAAGGAAAAGGGACAGATTGGTACAAACCCAACCATGACTTCCTGATGAGCCAAGCCAATATTGTAAACTAAGCTTCACAATGAAAATTGCCTTCATTCTTTTAGTATGTCAGCACAGAACTTTAAAATGTGAAAGACAACATTTCTAAAGACTGCTGACTGAAATTTATGCTCTCTATTTTCATATTATTTCACCTTATGGTTGCTTACTATTTCTATTATGGCAATTGTGGGAATAAATTGGGATCCTTACTGGGATGAGCAGCATATAAACGAAACTGTATTTTTAAAGGCAGGCTCTAATAAATCTAAATTTAAAAATATCCTTGTGACTGCAAGGTAGACATCAAAGCACTATTAGTTCAAATTAAAATACAAACTCTGTGCCTAATTTTGCAGTAATCTCTCAGAAACAATCCGTGCTGGGCTGCCTGGACACTGTGCCATGATCTACACTGGGAAGAATGGATGTTAAAGTCTTAATGTTATCAACTGCATCCTATGGAAAACTCATGAAAAGGTTTTCCTAGATCTCAATGGTTCCTTACTTAGATATTTCATTGTCCACAGAGGAAGCACGAAAGGCAAGTAAAGGATATTTAAGGATGGGCAGAGGGAATTTTGCAATCAGAGCAACACCAACCTCCTTTCCTTCTGCTTTGTCAGAGAGGTCTTAAAACACAGGGAAATGCAAAGTGAGATCATCTTGGTTTTCATTAATGAAAAATATGATGTTTTTCTTCATTTTCTATTTGAAGAAAAAAAGAAAACCACAATATTTTTCAACATTTCAGCACTGGTCACTGACTCTTGCTGCAGTCTTTGCTCTATAGACCTCTGCTCTATTTTCCCCTGTCATGCATTATGAACTTCTGCTCTATTCCTGTGAACTGCTGCTTTTTGAAATTCAGAGAACTTGTTAAAATTTGTTAGTTGGAAATTGTAGCTTAACTCTAAATATGATAAGTCTTAAAAAATAAGGAATATTAATCACTACAGCCAGAAACTGACACCTGTAGTCACCAAGAGCAGTAACACATCTAGCAAGGCCTGGAGTAAAGCCAGGATTTCACCTTGTGTACACAATCTGCAAATACCCAGTTTGCCATATTTTGCTTGTACCATATGGAATGTAAATATAAAAACTTCCCTCCCACTCCACCCAGCTTTGACTGCAGCCACACCTGACATCTGAGCACAAACAGATGGCAAATCTCTTAATATTTCATGGCACTGCCCCTCATAATTACAGCTTTTGCACAAATAAACAAAGCACCTACTACACAGCACATCTCACAATAAAATAAATCAGTGGAAACATTTAACACAAGTTCAGTACTTTTAAAAAAGACTGTAGAGCAGCCATTTATTGCCTTCATAACTTCTGTGACATTTCAATAAAGAATGCCTTTGGTGAATATGCTTTCAATATTATGAATGTATCACTGCCTGATAATTACTTCTGTAAGAACTGTAATGTCTAATGCTCTACATGTTAATCCAGGGAAGTTGACCCCTTCAATTGTTCAGTGCTCTCACTGGGGTTATTTAATTACAAATGGGTTCTGTTATCTAGTATTAGCCACCACATCAAGTATATTTAACTTATTAGTAAAGAGTGGTTATTTACAAAAATAATATAGTATTTACAATGAAAAAAAGATACATATATGCCTGAAATATTTATGTTCAGCAAAGGAAGCTTAAGCAGAGCAAAAGGTCTATCCAGTCACACATGACTGGACAGTAAAATAGTAAATCACTTACTGCTTCTGATAACTTCTCCCTTCAGCTGACTTGAAATAAATGAAACAATTTTCCAATTAAAAGCTAGCTTTTGTATTTTTAAGATTTTGACATGAACTGAGGAAATGAAACTCAGGATGAAGAACCACATTCCTATCTCTTAACATTAATTATCTATGGGTTCATCTCTCTTAGCTATGCATTACATGTTTAAAACATAAACCAAAGACCATAGAAGCCAAGGGAAGACTCCCTTATTCTTTTTATATTATTTTGCTACACTATTTGCTAATCTAAAATTCCATTGGGAACACAGGAATTTGCCTAGTAATATGCTGAATTTATTTTGTAGTCTTGTTACGGGAACCAGACAGGATTCTTGAGACAAGGCTTGGAGATTTTTATCATCTCTGCCATTGCCATTTGGACCTTCAAAAGTCAATTAACCTAAATTGTCATTTCATATCATTTCATATATTCTTTTGTTCTACAGAAAATTCATATGGAAGGACAATTTATATGACTTATGTTTAATTTCCTAAAGCTCTTTACATAGCCTTAGTATATTCTGAGCTGTGATGAATGTCACTGATTTCAAAAGCATGTATCAGTCAGTGAGGAACACTTCAAAAGGAGCAAAAGTAATAAAACCAGGATCCAGGATGGAAATTTCTACACAGGGAGAGTATAAGGTGGAGTAAATTTATATTTCCCATTTAATTTTTTTCCCCATGTTGCCCTTCCCTTACTTGCCACAGAGCAAAAATAGGAGTCCATGAAAATGCCACTTGCCAGAAAGTGCTCAATATCTTTGAAGTTCTTTAGTATGGGAAGCACTCAAAGCTATTGTTACAGTATGACATATTTCCTTTGCAGAGTGAAAGAAAGGTCTCTTTAAAACAAGCTGTGAGTAATTACTTCTTGAGGTTCTATTCATAAAAAACATCTGTTTTATAGTAAGGTCACATTTATTCCACATATGATTTTGTATGCATTTCAAGTTGATTTATTCTATTCAGTAAAAGGGAAAAGAGCTGTGGTTTTGGTTTTTTTTTCCCTTGTGAAGACCAGTGTTTTGCTGGGGTAAGATGAGTGTTCCCTTACTGTCTGGGTAAAAGTAATAAAAATTACTGAGAAAAATTTGGTCTCAGAATATCTTTATTTCCTCTCTGATCAGGTAACTGAAGCAGGGTGGTTCACAAGCACATGCACACGTTTCACCTCTGTTCACTGGCTCAACATAGGATGAGCTCAGCTCCTGAGTTCTTGTTGCTAAGGAACAGCATCTGGTTATATTTGAAATATATATTATGAAAAGGTGCTGCTTTTCTTTGTGAAATGAGTATTTCACCAGATTGACAGCCAGGGAAACAGGCTGAGTGGCATGTATTGTTCCTTTCAGTGTTTCACAATATAACCAACCATGCTACCTGATTAATGTGTTTTAAAATGTGAAATGCATTTTGAGCTGTTTCCAGTATGCTAAGACAGCAAAGAAGTGTATTGCACCACCACTAGACTCAGCTCTTATTGTAAAAGATATTTATTTGCCTTCAGCTAGACAATGAAACTCAGAATCCTCATTATCTGAGAAAACATGGAACAGACAGACAGGTGTGGTACTCACATGTGTGTGTTCCTCTGTCTGTGTGCACACACACACAGATATGTGACAGCAATCAGATGTGCTACTGCTGTTCTGGAGCAGGGGAAATTCAGATTAATTTCCAAACACAATAAAGAGAAATATTTCATATTGAAAAGGTACTAGATCACATATAAATGCCTCCTGATGTGTTAACTAACATCAGCTGCTCACTCTGAAGTCAACATTCATCTTTCCCTAGGTACACATAATTTCTGTTAATATCACAGAGAGTTTTGGCATAACAGAAGAAAATAGTATGAAGGCTGCTAGGAAGTAACCACAAAACCAGATTGATGAGGGACCTGAGGTTCATGTATCACACCACAGTATCTCCTGTAGTCAGTCAGCTCTAAAGGTCTTCTATTAGAATGTAGTGTTGGTAAAAAAATGAGTGCAAGAGATAGAAAAACACAGGAAGATTAATTGAATTAGAAGCTGACCATATGATGTTAGATGTTCCTCAGAGTTTCCTGCTTTACAAAAATGAACTAAGCAATAAAGGAAAAAAAATTAGAATTTGAAAACCGAAATTAAGCAGCAGGATCAGTGGAGAGCCCAAACAACTGATTTTTGATGACCATCTGGTACCAGACTAAGGATAAGTCCTGAGTGTGTAGCCTCTGACTTAGATGAAGCTTCCTCAAACATCCTCTTGACAGTGTCAGAATTATAAAGTCACAGTGCTTGTCCTCAAAACCCTTCTGGAACTTTGTTATCCAATACCTTAAAATGCTTCTATTGATTCCATACATAAGCCAGGAAAGTCAAATTTTATACAATCTTTCATCTAATAACAAAACTTACACGTGGCTTCTTTGAAAACAAATACTTTGCTGGGCTTCCTCAAGAAACACACTGCTAATTTCTAAATTCTTACCAAAAAAATTTAAAATAATTTCATTTGAGAGCTCATCTTAAATATTGAAAAATGCATTAGAAAAAAGGACTCAGGCCAATGGACTCCAATAGAAGCTTTTCTCCTGCAGAAAAGATGGCTCTGAGCAGACCATACAGGGGTTTGCAGTACATGAAGGGGACCTACAGGAAAGCTGGGGAGGGACTTTTTGCAAGGGCTTGTAGTGACAGGACAAGGAGGGATGGCTTGAAGCTGGAAGCTGGTAGATTTAGGTGAGATATGAAGAACAAATTCTTCAGTGTGAAGTGGGTGAAACACTGGAAGAGATTTCCCAGGGATGTTGTGGATGCCTCATCCCTGGAATGTCCTGGACCTGGTCTAGCAGAAGGTGTCCCTGCCCATGCAGGGGGATTGAACCAGATGATCTCGAAGGTTCCTTCCAGCTGAAACCATTCTATGGTTTCTATAATATATTAAAGGAGCAGGAATGGTGTTTTGCATCTCACAGCACTCCTGCAGATAGAGCACAATGGCAGTGCAAGCCAGGACATGGTGAGAAGGTCTGGTGTTTCCAAAGGATGTGCTCAAGTGAGAAGAAAAGGTGAGAAATGACCAAAGAATTTGTAAGAGCTAAAGATAAATAAATGTTGACCAGGGAGAGAAGATTAGCTGGGAAAACCAAGCTGTCAAATATTTAAACATAGGAATAGTTGAATTTAATCCAACAGGGAGAAATCCTGGGAGTAGAGATAAGATCAGTTTCATTTGCAGTGAAGAGGAGGTAACCCTGTCAGCAGGGTGCTTGGAAACATCCCATGTGACATTTATATTGAGTTATAATGAACCAACCTAACTTTGTCAAGCCTTTTAAAAGTAAACACATTTCTAAGTGTCTCCTCAAAACAAAAAATTTCAGTGATGTGAAAACAATTAAAGTGCATTTCCAAAGTGTCAATCTGAGGCACAATAATTGAAAGCCCCATTTAAATAACAATAATATGGATATGAAATGTGTACGGGTAGTTTATAACAACATGATGTGCTCTATACCATTAACTTTTAATTAACTCCAATTTTGCCACAATTAAACTCCATTAGAGAAGAATGTCTGACATTGCAATTAGCTGTATATAAACACCCCAGTTGGTGTCACATTGAATTAATGTCTCCTGATGGTGGACTCTCTTTCCAAGGATAATGGATTTAGCACCATCAGACTGTTAATTGGACCTGGCACCTCATGTGTTGTACCTACCTGAGACATGACACCAGGACTTAGTTTCCTGAACAGTTCTGCTTCTCACAGATTTCAAATGCAAGTGGCCACATTCTTTACTGCACTGTGTATTTTGCAACCATTCCCATACAGAAAAGCTACTAAAAATCTAAACATACCATTTTTTACATCCCAAATTTTACATTGACTTTTCTACTTGTTAACAACAAATATTATACAGCAAAAAATGCATTATGTAGAACAAGAAATTACATCCACTGATAAACACCACATTTAATGCAATATAACATTGCTTGTTGGCAGATTTTATTTTGAATTATCTTCTTCTGTCCTTTTTCATACTGGATGTTCAGTCCTATCTCATGAACAGTCCTACTGAAATTGTTGGGTTTTGGCTTAATATATCACAGTTCCAATGGGGAGCAGCAGGACTTAGCATTGTGCTTGGTTAATGGTTGGATTGATGATCTTAAAGGTCTTTTCCAAAAAAAATATTCTTTCATTCTATGGCACCAATTAATCTTAGCTCAGTATCAGACTGCTGATACAATTATGCTGCCCCAAAGAGAGATAACAAGATGACAACTTTATTGCCAACATCACCACTGCTGAGTAGTGTGTACATGAGCTGAACCACTTGAATAAGTCAGCATTTACTACTGGTAATGAAGTAATGAAATTAAGGTGACACTATCAGAAAAAAAAATGGTCCTAACACCTTTAAGAAAATGGTCATTTAAGTCCCTAGAAACTGTGAGGAAAAAAAATCACATCCCAATCGAACACAAGGGACAAGATAAACTGGAATATTGGCTTCATAGGTATAAAAATGAGCATTTACTTCCCTGCATATTTAACCATATTAATTTAATATTAATTTAACCAGATATATATTATTAATTTAACCATATTGATTTAATATTAAAAAAAACTGTAAGAAAAAAATGACACAGTCAAATAAAATACAGAAAATTGGGAGATAATATACTACATCTTTTAAA
This sequence comes from Heliangelus exortis, assembly GCF_036169615.1. Taxonomy (NCBI): domain Eukaryota; kingdom Metazoa; phylum Chordata; class Aves; order Apodiformes; family Trochilidae; genus Heliangelus; species Heliangelus exortis. Next base: position 2,835,055 of record NC_092434.1, read on the forward strand.
GAGCTAAATCTTGTTTAAAAGCTTCTGAACATCTGAAAATCTAACACTAAAGTGAAATCAATGAGCAGCAGAGTTACTTAAGTACTATGTGCTTTGGCATTTTTGCATTTTAAAAATAATACATTTCAGCTCCAATTTGTAAAGAAAATGTGGTCTACCAACCTAACTCTTCAATTTCCTTCCACTTTAGGATAAAGCACCTGGCTTTATCTTCCATGCTACTCACATAGGATGGGATCTGTGTTATGAAAAGAAAGACATCCTCATTAATAGGCACTTTCAATAAGTTTAGTTTAAAATTCTGCTCAGAGGCTTCACACATATGTCCTGGTGTTCTTGTGAAAAGATAAAAGAAAATTGACCTGGTGGGTATGACTTACCATAATTATATGCTGCTCAAAAGTTTTGGGATTTGGAGCAGAATGCATTATTAGTTCAAATGAAACCTTTTACATCTGTCATAAAATACCATAATTTATGGTGCTGAATAGAAAAAAAAATGAAAATTGAGTAGCTACTGATCAGTATATTAACTTCTCACCTTATCTGAATGACAGCATCAGTACCTGCAAAGGATCTTTCAGCATAGGTGCAGCTTTGAGTCACTGCTGATGCTACACAAGTAGGAGGATCTACCACACCATAAAAACTGCTTCAGGGAACAGAAGGTGTTCTTGATGTCTGCAGGGTAAGGTGATTAAAATGTGCATATTTGCTAGAACTGCTAAGATCTAAAGATCTAAAGGTCAGGTTCTCTGGTCATTTCCAATAACATTGGACAATGCAAAATGAAAAGGATAACTGATGGTGATAAAATGATGGAAATGTGCTCAGAGAGACTCATATTTGAGCAAAAGCCAGACATATAAGCAGAAATATAAGGAAAAAAGGGAGAAACCTCCTAAGAGGGAAGGAAAACACTGCCAATATAAGGAATAAAGCTCCAAATTCTTTGCTTTTCACCTGTCATAGGGGAAGGTTCTGGTTAAGTCTCAAATGCAAATGTGTTTGTCTGAAATGTGCCTTGAGACTGCCAGAGCAAAGCATATATCAATACACTGTTAATACTAATTGCAATCGAATATAAAATGCCCAAACTGTCATTTTAAAAACTTTGAGCAGAATCTATTGAAATAAAAATTATTTAAAAATCATTACATGCTACTGGTGGCATTTAATTGTAATTATTTTCACTGAATCACATTTCAGCAATTTCAAAAACCTATGAAATTCCCCCTCTTAGGTCAAAAACTGCATACAATACATAACACTTTTTGCTTACTGATTTCTACTATTTGAAAAAATTGATTTACAAACCAAAAAAGGTTATAGAAAACAGTTTTTATTCACAATACAAGCCTTTGTCAAAACTAATCTGACTTCTATATCTTTGGGGAAATGACTTGAAGCTTTCCTGCAAGATACAATTATGCCCTTAATTGCAACTTAAACTCAAAATTCAATTAATCAATTAACTAATCCCACTTGCTGCAATGTAGGAGACAACTTACTTTTTATATTTCAGCCTGGGTAGATCAGCCAGGAATTGACATGGGAAATTATTTATAAGTTTGCACTTACAAGTTCAAAGCATGTGGTAGAGGTAGTAAGCACAGCATTGATCAAAGCTACCAATAAAGAAATGGAGTGAAATTAAATGCACATCCTCAACTGCCTCAATTCCTTTAAAGCATTTGCTTCAAGAAATTGCAAATAGATTTAACAAGCTTTACTTTTAGACATATTTGCAGGTACTTAATCAAAGTTTAGCAGAATGTAACTTGCATGCACACATTTACACGCCAGACTGCTCTGCAGCTAATTTAGAAGTTAATAAGTGTATGAATCAGGTTATACTGATTGGTGGAGGTTATCAGTCACAACTGTATGTAAAAACGTGTATTTTGTTATATTTTGTTTATTGCAAACACTGCAGAGTTCATCTGTGATGCAAGAGGAGAATGCCGGGTCCTGCACTTCGGGCACAACAACCCCATGGGGAGCTCCAGGCTGGGCACAGAGTGGCAGAAAGGGACCTGGGAGTCTGGATTGCCAGGAAGCTGAACAGGAGCCAGCAGTGTGCCCAGGTGGCCAAGAAGGCCAATGGCATCCTGGGCTGGCTCTGGAACAGCGTGGCCAGCAGGTCCAGGGAAGGGATTCTGCCCCTGTGCTCAGCCCTGGGGAGGCCACAGCTTGAGTCCTGTGTCCAGTTCTGGGCCCCTCAGCTCAGGAAGGAGATTGAGGTGCTGGAGCAGGTCCAGAGAAGAGCAAGGAGGCTGGGAAGGGATCCAGCACAAGTCCTGTGAGGAAGGGCTGAGGGAGCTGGGGGTGTTGAGGCTGGAGAAGAGGAGGCTCAGGGGAGACCTCATCACTCTCTCCAACTCCCTGAAAGGAGGTTGGAGCCAGGGGGGGGTTGGGCTCTTTTCCCAGGCAACTCTCAGCAAGACAAGAGGGCACAAGAGGTCTCAAGTTGTGCCAGGGGAGGTTTAGGTTGGACATTAGAAAGAATTTCTTTATGGACAGGGTGATCAGCCATTGGAATGGGCTGCCCAGGGAAGGGGTGGATTCTCCATCCCTGGAGATATTTCAAAAGAGCCTGGATGTGGCACTCAGTGCCATGGGCTGGGAACCACAGGGGGAGTGGATCAAGGGTTGGACTTGATGAGCTCTGAGGTCCCTTCCAACCCAGCCAGTTCTAGGATTCTATGATTCTGGGTTTGTTCATGCAGCATCAGATGATTTGTTCATTTAGTTCCAGCTGCCCCATGGCACAGTGCTCCAGAGGAGGTAATTGCTATCACTGCCATAAAAGAGAGCCAGCTGATATATTTGGGGTTCAGGGAGATGACCAAGGGTCCTACTTTTAGATTACTAAGCTTCTGAATATCTCAAAATATATCTCAAATATCTAAATAGAACAGCTTTCTTTCTTTATTGGGAGGAGCAAGGAATACAAAGATCTGATCAACCAAACTTCAAGAATTTCTATATTATTTCCTGAAAGCTACTAATCAATATTTAAAGAAAAAAAATAACAAAACAAAACAAAACCCCTAAAAAACAAAAAAGAATCAGCATTCATAGAGACAAGGTTAACAGTTTGTACCTAACCCACAGTTAGCAGGCAAAATGCCAGTGTAACAAAAGGGATTCAAGAAAAGCTTTACTAACCAAAGTGACTCACACCAAAAAACCAAACCAAACAAAACAAAAGATGATGCCATCTTTACTCTAAGCTTTTATTCAGCACCTTTGCATTCATGAGCACGATCAGGTACATCTGTGTACACAGCAGATAAAAAAAAAATGTGACAAACTGTAGGGAACTGAGATCCCCAAAGGGATGGGTAGTACAGACCTGAGCTCACCTACTCTGTCCTGTCCTTACTAGAGAGGCAGAACAGAAACTGCTGCCTTGTCCATCACTGCAGAAGGATGGGAAGAAGCAAGGATGCTTGCAAGGGAGGGCTCCTTCCTTTTACTGGGGGTAAACAGGAGTTCTGGGGAAAGGTAAAGTGGCTTCCTAGGTATTTCTGCTGCACCTAGAACACTGAGCCTTCAGGGTGGTATTTTGAGAGTTGCTTTAATAAAATAGAGAAGGAAAACAAACAAACTGATCATGCTGAAGAGTCAAGTATCATGGTGATATTTAAATGCCTTAAAATGCTATTATGTGTAATAGCAAAAAGTACTTTCACAGACTATTAGCATAAGACAAAAATGTTATTACTCTCCTCTTGCTGTATTAAATACATCATTCTTCCCTCAAGTCGTGTTCTGTTTGAAAAGAATAATAAGAGAAAACAACCAACCAAACAAAACAACCATGAGACCAAATTTTGTGTCGTTTGTTGCAGTCTCAGCAAGCTCAAATTTTAATTTATTTCTTACTGCCCTGCCTTTCCACCTCCCACTCTTCAATAAGAAAATACTAATTTTCCAAGTGTTTGGAGTCCGGGTTATTTTTAGCTGGGGAATCCAAGCCCTCTACCTTGTCTTGACAGTTATAGGTTATAAACAAACCTTTCTTAATTTTTCTCTTTGATGAAACCTCACTTTGTTCCTCCTACAAATGACATGAGAGTGCTGTTGAGCAGCAGGAATGTCAAAGCCATGCAAGCATTCAGATCTAAGAATAAAGCACATACCCTCCAAGAAAACTAACTGTTGACTTTTATATGCTTTCCACATAAATGAGATGAGAATGCTCGTGGCTTCTGAAATGAAGCACAGAACCCTGCTGATATCTCATAACACCAAGATCTACAGTAGGTATTGAATAGACTATTTACAGTAAAAATGAACAAGATATGGAAAATTAGAGAGTTTATATAAAATAGATATCTTGTTCCCCCAAGGCAAAATGGGAGAATATACATAAAAATAACATGAATTTTAACTTCATTTCCTGTCAGATTTTCTTTTTATCCCATAAACCAACCTTGGAACTAAAAGAGTAATTTCCAGTAGCTGGGAATCCTATTTATATACCCACTGTGCAAGCAATTATTTAAATCCTGCTTTTAAAAAATAAGACTATGTAAAATTTATATGCTCAAATATTTGACTTATGGACACAGTTAGGTGACCATCTTGGTTTTGACCTTGGTAAACAATTGATGCCAAGAAGTTCCCCATGAATTCAGGAGTCAGCCACAGAGATGTCATAAAAAAATCTACACCTTGGCTTCTGCTGGGTTTGTCCCTGCTGTTGCATTTCTGCTTCCAGGTTAGATGAAATACTGGTTACTACTCAATTTTCCCATTAAAAAAAAATAATAATTATCATTTAATAATAGATCTTTTTCTTCTATTTATGGCATCCTAAAAAAAACCCACCTTCTATGTCAAAATACAAAGGAATAGGAAGCAACAATTTTTTTACCAATGCATCACTTTTTTGAGACAAAAAGTGGGGTTTTGTGGTTAAATGATTAAGATTCATAGAATCCCATGTAGCAGAATGCCATTGTGTGGACAGAATGCTTTAGTGGAGATTACAGACATCAACAGCTGCTTTTTAATGGGGCCCACACTGAGATACACAACCCCATATCAAGCACTTTAAATCCATTCAAGGCCTCTCAGCTGGGCTCTGCTGAGCTGCACTGAAGTGTTCTGAGGGATGAGATTCCTGATGGAGCTCTCAGTACCAGAACTCCTGGGGGCCAAACCCCAGCAACATCCTGCAGCCCCAGGGCAACTTGGCTGCTCCAAAATTTTTGTCCACAGTGCAAGTTTCAGCAAGGGGTGTAATGTTACTCCCAGGGCAGACTGTATGAATTTCCCACATTTTTCATCTGATTTTTTTTAAAAGATGGAAATGACTATATTGGCATAATTCCAAAATAACTGAGTTTCAATAGTAAATTGACCAATTTCTGATGCTAAGGCTGATGCTGTGCTAACCTTGGGTTATAGGAATTATATTCTGTGAGCATGGCATGGACAGGAGTGCAGCTGCAGAGACATGAGGCTCTGTTAAGATGGTGATGCCTACCTCAAGATCCAGAGCAGCCTGCAGAGTTCCTTCATGTGCAGCCATAGCAGAAGGAATTCAAGGACTTTTGAGAGGCTGCTCAAGGTTTTTGGAGATCCTATCAACACCAGCTCATTATTTTTAGCATTCACAGGGATGTGTTTTCCTCTTTTGCACAACCATTACTCAGAAGTCCATGTAGGGACAGCTAAGTTTCAAGTGATGCTATCTGACAACAACCTAATGACACTTTCTCAGGAAGCATTTCTCTCTCTGCAGTCAAAATATGAAAATAATTCAAAACAGCCCTCTCTGAATTTACCTGGTGCCCCAACATTTGAACACTTTAATAGTTATATGTGTAAATATATCAATTTAAAGAAAAAAGAACCCATATAGATTATCTCATCCACTATGCTGCAAGCTACAGAGGTCCTTTTCTCTGCCAGAATTTCCAGCTCTATGTAAATTCATTTAACTGCAGCTCATTTATATAAATATATACCTCTTTCTTTTTTTTTTCTAGTATATTAGTGGGAGATTACTGAGGTCTGACATTCCCCATCGACAGTTTTGAGATCAAGACAGAGCAGATCAGTGACATTTCAGACAATTCTGCAGATAACAGAGACTAAAAGACAGTTCAGGCTAAGTCTTGAAGGTAGAAACAAATTTGTGGTCCTCCTTCTCAAAGAGAAACATCTTTCTGTGTGCTGTCTGGATATCTCTACACTGCATAGTGCAGAGATTCAGCATCAAGGTATGATAAATCATTCTCAAATTTAGTGGTTGCACTAAAATGGATTTACACAGAAAGAAAAAATCATTCTTCTCTACAGAATAAATTACAGCTGGGTTGTTTTTTTTTGGGGGGGGGGGTTTGCTGTTTTTTTTTTCCTATAGTAATACTTTCATTATCTGCAAAAACACATGTAAATATTTAAAAATCTTTCTCACAAAACACTCTTGACACCAGACCAAGCTAGTTGTCTTCATGATTGTGAAGCATTTCTATTATTTATTCCATATTAAACAGAGTAAATAGAGTCCATGAGGACTGGAGCATCACCCTAAATGTTTGAATCAGTCACAGTCTGAGCAGTCTCATGTAACAAACTGAAGCAGTTCACACCAGATATTTGGTTGCTGCTGACTGCTCTGAATTCTTTACCCTGTTCTCAGTCTATTTGTCAGGCAACATATAGAGACAAGACTACATAAAAAAGAAAAGTCCTAACTTGCTTTCCAATCTGTTAGCAAAGTTTTCTATATATCTCACTCTGTCATTACCATTTGTAAGGCATCCTTTCACAGAAGTGTGATCTGTCATGAAAAAAAAAGCTGAAAGCTGATTTCACACCTCTGCTTGTTAAGTATTTTCCAAAGCAAATAAAGCTCTTTACTTAAAAAAAAATAATTGAAACTAACTCTTCATTAACAGTTCAAATTGCCTAGGTAAATTTGGTCACAGCTCTAATTTGCACACTCTCACTGAATAATTTTATCAAGCTTCTTCATTTTGTGTTTGCAAAGGATCACTTTCTGATTATTTCCCTCTCACATTTACACTTGGGAAGCAGCTATGAAAAAGCCCATCAGTGGTGGCAACATCCTTTTAAATCCTGAAAGCTCCCTCTTGACTGGCTGGCACTTTGCCACTGATGCTGAAAGAGGTTGCAGAAGGGGATTTCACTGATGCAGGAATTATGATAAATGATGGGAATCAAATTTATACAACTTCAGGCTCTGCTCTGTACCCAAGAAAAGGATAACAGAAATCTCTTGCATCAACTGTAAAAAGTTAATGGAATATTGTTCCCATTTCTTCTGAGCCTACCTAACTTGGAGTAGAGAACAAAACATAAACTTTGCAATTTTTGTCTTTTTAGGCATGGCAATCAATTTATGGAACTCTTCCTGCTATTACTTGAATGGAACCATCCTGCCTGTGAATCCATTATCTGTGTAAATGTGAGGCTCTCCAAATTAGCCCTGTTTTTAATTAACAGATTGCCCCATAACCACTGTTTTTCAGTCAGCCTTCACTGGTACTGTTTGAACTTTTATTTCCTAATTCACAAGTCTTCTCCCAGCACTTATCACAACTAGACTTCCAATTTCACTGGAATCACTTACTTCTGTTATTGCAGCTCTTTTTAAAAGTACTCAATTCTTTAATATTTTTTTTTTTTTTTTTTTCTGGTATCAGAAAGGACTATGGATCTGAAGTGACCTCAGCATTGCAGAGATTACTGAGAGTTTGCAGATTGTGAGTAACAGTCTGATCTGGAGTACCAAATCCACCTTGAATCTCCCCAGCAAGTTACTTTTTTTACAGATCTGCACTTTTCGATATTAAATAAATAAATTATTTCTCATTGGCTGATATTTCTACCTAGCCTTATTTATTCAAAACTTGAGAGAAAACAAAAAACGTTGATTTTGAGAATGTATTTACACAACTAAACACCTTTTGCTCTCATTTAATATGGGCTCTAGGCTATCTTCTTATCTCACCAGCCCAGAAACAATTCAATATTATTCCCAAATTCTGCTTAAGCCCCTTCTTCAGATCATCAGTTCCAGCAACAGGCTATAGAAAGCTCCAAAATAAAACCATTCTATGCAAATCCACTGCTTCACTCTGATTCAGAGAATTCCTATCAGGACTCTTTAGAAGAAAAAGGGAATAGCTGGACACTTTTCCTGGGCAGAATAACATCTTCTGATTCTCTTGCTCTTTAGGAAGAGCTTTCACTTAAAAATGAAGCTGACTGATATCCTCTGACCTCTAAGAAAGCATCTCACACAACTACAGGGTCAAACACACCAGACTCATCTCCCCCTTTTTCCACTGGCAAACATGATTTCTTCAGCAGTTTCATGAATATTTAAAAAAAAAAAAAAAAAAAAAAAAAAATTACTATTGGCAAATTTCAATGCAAAATTGAATGATTCTAACAGATTTGATATTTTTATTCCTGCCCCACCACTGATTATTTACTTGATAGTAAGATGGTTTGCAAAGAAGTTATTTTTTTCTTTCCTTTTTTGCTCTTTGAACTTGTTCTTTCATGACATCAACATTGGGCAGTGCTCAAACAAAACCAGAAAACAAATAAATTTTTGAGAGTGTACCAAGGAAACCAGGAAAACCAAAATCCTGCTGCCTTCCTGACACCATGATACATTTTTATTGGAAAATAATGGGCTGGATTCAAAGCCAGACTAATCAAGTTGAGGGTTCTCCTATAGAATTTCCTAACTACATTTTTGCACAACAGGATGCCTGTGAGCATGCTGAGCAGAGTGCTATATAACATGTTAGAAATCACTACAGCCCATTAAGATATACATTCACATTGCTCTGGATAATCTACTACATTGCACTATTTGTATATCATTTGCATTGCTTCAAGAAGGTTCTTCCAGGGAAAAGGTTTTGTCTTAATTTAAGTGTATATTTCCCCAGATCAGAGGGAAGGGCCATTTGTGGTTTGATGCAGTAGGTTGAAAAGACTACTATGATTTTCCAGGAAAAAATATTCAAGTTTTATGCTGAACACATTAAGGTGGAAAGCCACTAATAAAAAAAGAAACAGCTGGTAAATGAGGATGAGGAACAGTGTTAAAAAGAGAAACTGCAATGTTTTTCTTTTAAGAAGGACATCAGGAACTACCATAAATCCTGTGCAAGTGGTTAACTTTCATTTCACTGTAGATGTGGAAGAGAAATAGATGTTTAAGTGTTGAAAACCAACATATGGTAAATTTTTGCAGTGCTGTTAGAGCAAGTATGACAAGTCCACAAACTTCCAGAGCAGGAGAGAAACATATTGCAAATAAACCAAGGAGGTCAAGGATGGCAGTCCCATCTGTCACCAGAGCCTGTGCCCCACATGGGGGGATGGGGATGGGGATGAGGATGAGGGTGAGGATGAGGAGGTCCATCCCCCCCTGCTCTGGAAGAAGGCAAATGCAGTAATCCTTTTGCTCTTTGAATTCTGCTGCTCATCTATATGGAAGTGGCCAGACACCATTTATTTAACTGTATATCTCAAGAGTTAGAGAGCAAACATGAATTGACTGATCTTCTCTTTATACTCTGCATTTCAGGACATTGTGGTAAAGTTATTTTACAGCTTTCACAGATCATCTCTTAGAATTTCAGTGGGGAGAAACATATCCCCTGCTGACAATAAAAGAATCTTGAGTAAAGTCTTTGTAGGAGCCATACACCTGACAGAGATGAATCTGCTAATATTTTCATATTAATAGAATCTTCTTTTTCTCTATTAAAATATATCCATTACTAAAAATAGAGGTGAACTGTATATTCCATTGACAGCTTGACAATAAAATAGAAAAAGTATAACCACCTAATACCATGGCTTCAACTTCTCAAAAACATCTGCTTTTCTCCAAACATAGCTCTGTATTCACAAATCAAATGCATCCACCTTGTTCAGACAGCATTTCTGCTAAAGATCAATGACAGAAATTACAGGCAGAAAGAAGAGTTTCGATTGCATGTAAGGATAAACACATTTTACCATTCCCAAAGAGCAAACAGTTCTTCTAGAGCAGTAGCTGCAGTGACTTCAGCCTTTTCAAAAGCAAAAACACACTGAAATTACCAGTTCAGAGGCACAGATCCTATTGCTGTGAGTACTCACCTCATAATTGGCAATTGCTTCTCTGTCAAGGGTTCGGGTCACAGAGACATCCCCACTGATCTCATTAATTCTAAAAATGCCTTTTGGGTCTTGATCCACTCCCCTGCCAGAGAGTCGAAACTTTGCTCCCCCTGTCCCTTCACTGCTGACAACCTGCATGGCAGAACACAACAAGTTACAGGAGGTAATGCAATATCTTTGAAAATCATGCACACAATCACATAAACCATTTTGATCTGTTACCTAATGGTGAGTTCTACTCTCTGTCAATAATACATAGCTGAAAAGTATGGTTCATGGTAATATACAATATCTAATTATAAATTCTGGTTTCAAACATTCAGGAGACATTCTGGATTCTTTTCCTAAACCCTTGTTCTTAGCCAGTTCCTCTCTTATCTGGAGTGTCTTCTACTTCCCTGCTTAAAGTTTCTATTATTCCACTGCCACTGCAGTCACTCTGTGTCTAGAATGTGACATTTCATTTGGTTCTAGTTCTTTTTTTCAATTATATTGACAAAAAAGCAACAAACTTAAAAATAAAAAAATAAAAAAGACATCCTATTGACATAAAGCATACTTATTTCACAACTCATAATAAGAGAGAGCTATCACACATTCTTTTCTGATTAGTCAGTCCTTTTTTATTACTCATTACCCATAAATTCTTTAGAAAATATACTACTTTCAGATTGGTTTGTTTATTTTTTTTGCCCCATTCCCTTCTACACTCCTTTCTCAGGATTTTAAGCCAAGGGAAAAAAATCCTCATGAAAATATTTGGGTATCCTGCCCAGAACTCTGCTAAGTCACACAGCTGGAATTCCTACACTTTCCAAATTTATCTGTATCTTTGTGTACATCCAGACACATGTTTACTGAAACTCCCTGTTACTATCACTACCTTATTTCCACCCATGAAAAAAATCCCTAAAAATCCAATTTCCAGGCTGTCTCATATTAGTGACTGTGGCATATATAAACTCACAGAGCTTCACAGCAGTTGTTATAAGCCACATGCTTTGCAAATCTGTATTTGTGCACCAGAATCTGTAAGGTTTAGAAATTAATCTTGCTCTTTAAGGCTGACAATCTTGCCAGGCCATCCCTCCCCTCTGCTGTTTCATATTCTTTTTTTTCTAGCAATTTTATATTGTTATTATTTCTGCAGAAGCAATAAGTCAAATATTTATACTCTGGTTGGAATTACAGCTCTGGAAGAGGAAGGGAAAAAGTAGCCTTAGAAATCTGGACCTGCTCCCATTTTGAGACAATAAATATTCAGGGTGTTTAATAACATCCCTGAGGAAATGCAGACTTGTTGCCCTATTGCTGTGGGTGCAGCAGTGCTGGTTTGCAGATTACTGAGTAGTGAGATTTGGACTGAACTCCATAATTATTATTCCTTTATTCTAATTGGGAAAAAATAGCCACTAGTTATGAATAGGAAATCAGCATTCTCTGAGATAAAGTTTCAATTCTCATACCCTTTGGGGAAGGGAGAAATTTCAGAGTAAAACCTTGTGTTTCCTTTTTTTTCCTACCTCCCTCTGAGTAAGAAACACTAATGGAGGCAGATTTCTTGTGTAATTTCGAGTATGTCAAGCCAAAACAGAGGCGAAAAAACCTGCAGGTGACTAAAGGGCAAAGTAACTTTGTAACTTCAGGTTTTGTGATGAAATTGAAACTTAATGGCTCCGACTGAAAAGTTTCCTGTTGCTCAACTCTTTTTTTGTTTTGGTATTTTTATGTTGCTTTTGGGGGTTTTTTAAACATAAAGCTCTGCTTCCAATTTTGCAATGTCACAACCACTGCTCACTTTTGTAGGGAAAAGATGAACTGACCTCCTGCACTGATTTCTGAGGCTCATCACAAGACAAGAGCCCCTTCCCATCCTCTACAGGAGCAGTGGCTTCAGAGGCCTAAAGTCAGTCACAGGGCAGCACAAAAATCTGAGATGTCTACACCACAGCTATTTTCATCCCAGCAATCAAATGTTGTCTGTTTCTGACAAATTTTAAAATGTCCCAGTTGTAACAAGCCACAGAATGAAGGCAAAACACGGGCTGTGCAAGGAAATTCATTAGCAAAATCTCAGATTATCATACACAGATATTTTTCACACTAGATAAAAAGGCAGGAGTGTAATGATAGCAAGAGTAATAAGGGTCCCTTGCAAACCTGACCAGAGGGAAAATTTCCTCTCAGCTCCAAATCTGTCAAAGATCTTAACCTCGAGTTTGATGGCAAGAGATGCCAATGTGACATCTGAAAGATCTGTACCCCTTGGAGCTACAGCACATCCCATAGCTCATTTCCACTTTAGCTGTAAAGCATTCCTCAGTGTATAATGCACAGAACCAGAGTTGTCAGGCAGCAGAGTTTTTTCTAAATGGCTGGATGTGTCCATTCAGCCTTTTTACAGCCTCAGGAAGCAGTCAGCAGTCACATTTGCTGTTCCAGTATGTGCAGATGCTTTTCTCTCATCTGTTCACCCATCTATGCATCCAGCTCTTGGACAGTGGTTTGTGCTTGATAAATATTTCTAAGAAGTTCAGGTTACAGCTGTTCCACGTGTACCTGCATCATTTGCTCATGGTGGTCACCAAAAAAAAAGTAATTTTCAGGATTCTTTAAAATGTTTGATTAGCCACAAGAGGGAGCTACATACTCCCAGGAATGTAAAGAAGATCATTACCATCTCCTAATTAAGATGCTTCTCTAATGGCTGCATAGTTCAAAGAAAGTGCATTTCCCAGTCCACACTAAGCTCAATACAATGAAAAGTTTAATAAAAATCAGACTTAATTTGCCATATGGTTTGGTACTTCAGCAAGAGCAAGGAAGAAAGAACAGGAGGACTGTGTGACATCTCTTCTGACGAGATTGGTGTGCTGAATACTGCCATCAGCACAGCACTCTTCATATGAAAACTTCCTACCTTACAGTGTATTTAGACAACAATGCTTTGCCCATTTACTGGCTGAGAAAAACAAGGCCAGATAATTTCTGCTGGAGTGTTTACTCTGGGATGCAATTTTCATCCTTGGAAAATACCTAAGTGACTTTCCCATAGTTACTACTACCTGGAGCCCAGAGAGAAACACTGATTTCCATAATGTGTTCACAGCTTCAGAAACTTCCCTGCAGCTTCTAACACTAAAAATGTCTGCAGTGTGACAGTGCTTATGTGTTGCATGTAAAGATTGCTCCTTCTCAGAAAAGGTTCCAGTTAAGGCAGCAAAGACCCAAGTACCCCCCTCCTGAGGATTACAGATAAGGCAGCCACACTTTATCTGGCCTCCCAGTTTCTACCTGTTTCACTTTCCCATGTTCTGTTCTCAAAATTCAGAAAGGCCTTGGCATTGCAGGAGCAGATGGCCCAGAGTAGATGCCAGCTGAGCATCCCACAATATCACTGACTCTTGAAGGCCATTTCCTCTCTCAGGCTCCAAGTGACAGTATTAGATGTAGACTTAGACATTATTCACTTTCCCACACTGAAAACACCTTCCCACATCAAGGATATGTCAGAGAATAAACATACTGAAAACTGTGGAGAATCTGTGCTAGCCTTGCCAGGACCACGTATCTAACACATAAGACAAACCTGCTTTTTTTTTATTATTTTTTTTTTTTTTTAAAGCAGAGACTGTACAATTCAGTTCAACTAAAAGATGTTTTCAAGAAAACAGAATGTTGTTCTGCTGATAGGATTTCCTTTTTGCTGAACCACAGCCCAAATGTATTGACCCAGTGCTGGTTTTCAGCTGACATTATGTATCCCTTCCAGCAAAATTCAGTTCAGCAATGTGATCCCAGCAAAGTGATCTCCCTCTTGAAAGGGGTTTAGCACAAAAGAAAATCAGAGTTTTCTCAAGAGAAGAAAAGAAATAGGGGTCCAAAACAGCACACTGCCACAGTACCCCCAGAGAGAGGGTTTCACAACCCCCTTAGAAGCACCAGGTTACCAGTTTCATTCTTTAAGAAGTGCTTCCTCAACCAGTTCCATAATTCCATAGTTCTTCACTCAAATTAGAGATGCACCATGTTAGTTTTATTAATTAGAGAACCAAGGAATATTTGATTCAAACCCCAGTATTTGGTGTTTCAGAGCATTACACTATCTCTCTCATGGTTGTTTTTTTTTTATTATTATTTTTTGGGGGGTTCTTTGTTTCTGGTGCTTCCTGCCTCCCAGAAAGCAAATTTATCCATGGAATATTTAGGAGTGAACTATTTTTCCCTTTAATCACTATGCCCAACAAGAGCAAAACAATTGTTAGGGCACATTGTTTAGAAATCATATAAATATTTAACCAGAGACTTCTGTCCTGCCATACTGAAAATCAGTCTTTACAGTCAGAGGCTCCATCTGCTCTGCACTGACTCAAATAATCTTTCAACCAAAACAAATGTAAAATATTCCCATCATTATTCAAAAGCACCAACCAACAGAAAGTGCTTCATTACTAAACATACAAACTGGGGCTAGAAACCAATCATCTAACTTGCTGAGTTTAATAATTTATTAAATACTAGTTAAACTAGCTTGGGAACCAAATTCTGCTCTCAAAAGCTGAGCTCAGTTAATGTAGACAAGTCTGAACAATATTTGTAAAATTCAAATAAAGTGGACAAGATTTTCATCAATTAAAGATTTTCATTTCAATTAAAGATACTTATGAAATACAATCGTGCAGGCAATATCATAGCCCTAAATCCTAAATTTCAGAACATTTCCCCATCAGATTTCAATCTCCAGTCTATGCATGAGGCAAGATTTTCAAAGCTGTATAAATCTCCTGGACCATGAGCTTTCAGTGCAAAGCTTAAGGCAGCCAGCCAGGCTGAAATTATCATCTTGGTGCTTGCACTGGAACAGCATTCCAGTACCACAAGCACAGAATGAGAAGGGAAATGTGACCAGCAGTAGGGACAGACAGCACTGCCCCAGCTTCCTGGGAGATGAGATAAAGGAACACAGGCAGAGTTGGAATTTCTGGGGGAACCAAAGCTGGGAAACCCTGTATTTCATAGGGCAGGTGTGTGTTATCTTCTGTCTTATCAGCTACAATTATTTATTATTTTGCTTGATGCTGCTGACAGTCATAACAAAAATACTTATATATTGCACAGTGAGAGAAAAGTTATCTAGACAACAGAAGATTTAATTCAGCAAAGAAAGCCACACTTCACTTACTTTAAACTTTAAGAATCTATTTGCTTTATCAGATCCCCAAGTTTCAGGTTCCACTGTGTGAAACATGACTGCAAAGTGTCTGAATTTTGCACTTTCACATACACATTAAGCACTCAATGACTTAGGGCAAAACTATTACAAGATTAGGCAATTACTTCATATTTCCTTCCTTTGCATTTGTTCTCTTAAGATTCATGAATTACAGAAAAAGGTTCCCCAAACAGGAACACATTTATTATTCCAATAGTGAATCTGTAAACTCAAGCCTTGTTGTTAGCTGTATAAAATTTTTGATGTATTGAGTTCTGTACTAATACCTTGAATGTAGAAAGCTTTATACCAAATGTCAGAGATGCAACATGGAAATAAAAAAAAAATAATTGGGAGTTGAAATGAAATTAATTATGAAAATGAAAAATTATGCACCAATATTCTCAAAAGGTGTTTTTTTAGCATCTTAACTATGAGTTTTGTCATGGAAAACATCTGAGGAAGTGCCAAATGTAAGAACATTGTGAGAACTAAAGCACATGGGGTTACCTGGCATCATATTCAGAACTTTACATACACACAGGAAATAGAACTCAGATTGCTTGGAATGCAGGTGTAATATTTGATATTTTGTTGGATGTTGGCTCTGCTTCCTAGCAAAGTTGCTCCACCAATGATTATTTGGTTACATCAGAGCTATCAGCATTAGTAGCTGGAATAAAAACATTTCTAAATCTGAGATGTGCCAAGGTTAACAAATTCCACGGATAAATATTTCAACAAAATATCTTGATGTATGAAAATAGCACAATAATTAAACTATCAGTTTAACTGATGACTGAGAGTTTCACTATCAGTATTCATTTTTGAAGTCTTTTTAGAATAATCAACCAAAAACCTGATATTTGATATTCAACCAAAAAAATCTTCTCAGTGATGGGCTTTTATCATAATTATCATATAAACTCCTACAAAATTCAGATCAGATTTTTAGTAGGATGCACAGGTGTCTAAATGAACCAGAATGAATTTATGCATCTGGAAGCCCTGTGAACCCACCATGGGTCCCTTCAGTCTCGGGTTCCTTATTGCAGCTGTGCACAGATGCAAAAATTCCCTTTGAAAAAACAGTTGCAGCACTGGACATTTCATCTACAATTGCACCCAATGTAATGATTTAAGCAATATAAATAGCTAAGAGTTATTGCTCATGGATCAAAATAAAGTAATTCAATGAACACACCAAGATGGGCATTATCTTTTGTTGCAGGTAATCCTTCAGTTTCCTTCTACTCTTAATTTACAAAGAAGAAGATTCATTACAAATAATTTTTGCTTCCCCTTTTCCTAAGTAGTAGTCAATTTCAGATAGTTATCTGCATACCCTGGGTGCAGCACACAGCAATTTCCTCCTCCTGACAGGACAGAATTTGTAAGCACAGTTTTTTTGCAATGTCAAAGGAAAATTACCTGGAAGTATTATTTGTCTTGGAAGGCCTGGGTATTTCACTGCCTGATTTGGACTTCCAGTAGCCCTTTAACAACCATACTTGAATTGCTGCTTAGGTTACTTGGCCTGCAACAAACCCTGGTAGCTGAAGGAACTTGAGGACCCCTGTCTTTTGAGTGACAGCCAGATGGAGTAGTTCAAAAGCTTTGGTTAGGAAAAATCTGGGATTGACAACACGAAATGAAGAAATACTCAAAAGATGTTCCTTAATAGAAGAAGAAGAAAAAAAATTGATTTATAGCTTGCTTTAATGCAAACTTAACACTGATCCAAAAAGGCAAAAAGGCAGTGACACCATTACAATATTTAATATTTTCCAATTGCAGACATTCAGGGCGTGGCACAGAATACATGAACTGTCATCACCCCATAGGTAGCAAAGTCTGTAAGTGGGAGAAAAAAGGAGAACAGAGCCAATTTACAGTAACTTTTCTCAGGTATTTCACAGTACTATCTATTCTGAATAAGAGCAAAGTCTTAATGTCTTACTCAAAGCATTGCAGCATTCAAGAAAGCAGAAGGAACTCTTGATCTAGCAGCAGACTGGAAGCACCACAGCAGCATCTCTGCCCTGGATAAAATAATTTGCTGCTGTGGTCCAGAGAAGGCTGC
Source organism: Heliangelus exortis (assembly GCF_036169615.1). Taxonomy (NCBI): domain Eukaryota; kingdom Metazoa; phylum Chordata; class Aves; order Apodiformes; family Trochilidae; genus Heliangelus; species Heliangelus exortis. Next base: position 2,852,526 of record NC_092434.1, read on the forward strand.
CCTGGGTTGTCTGGGGAATGTAAAAAAATCTAGTGGCTTGCTCTCCCTGCAGCTAAAATTACTGCCCCTGAGACTTAGCTGCAAAAGTTATCTTTATATCTATGCATGCAACAAAGAAAGAAATCAAGATCTGGATTAAGTGGGAACTTCCAGCCGGGAGAGTAATTGGAATTGCAGAATAAAAGATTGAAGCTGGAGAAGCCCATCTGAGGAAATGAATTTGAGTGGTGAAGTGAGAAAAACTGAGCTGGAAAGAATATCTAACCTAGAAAACACTCTTGAAAATAAAGAATTCTTAGTCTGAAGAAATTTGTTGGAAATTTACTGGAAGATCTTGTCTAATTTTATTTTTGCTTTAACTAGCAATTTGCTGAGTCGAATTTTTTTGAAAATATTTTGCAGTTAAAATGAGCTAGAGGAATAAGTACTCTACAGCAGTACTTCAAAAGTTTAATTGAAGATATTTAAAACAGAAATATCATTATGAAGGGCATTTTTAAAAATTTGGTTCGTTACTTGGAGTCACTGTAATACTTCTGGATACTTTAAGAACCCTCTTAGCACCCAATTCCCAATTGTAGCAAACAACCCACAGATCTAATTATAGATTTTCCTCACTCACTAGTTCCCTAGGAAACAAATCCATGGCTCATGTCTTGTGCATGGAAGGTCATAGTAGGAAGATAAATATTTTTCTGTGTATAGAAACTTATCTAGAGGTCACAGGTCTGCAACTCAGCAGACATTGGCTCTGCTGTCAGGGACTGATGACAGTTATATTTGATTGCTATCTTAGATATTTAAAACTTTAAACATTTTAATCTGATTAAGCACTTAATACTATTAGGAACAATGCTCTGTGATGCTTTATACTGTTAATAAAGGATTTTAATTTTCATTCTCTAAACTCATTTCTATTTGAGGAGTGGGTCCACCTCACTTTCCATCTGAAGTGCTTAACCATCAGAGGTCAATTCAAAATAGTTGTAAGTAGCTACAACTTATTAGAAATGATAGGCAGAAATTTAACTTCATGTCCTTAAAGTCAGCAATGTCATCACAAGCCAGATCTACAATTTTACCTACATGCAGGGAACTGCAATAGCCTTATAAAAAAAAAAAAAAAAAAAAAAGATTTCCTGGTTTCATTCTAATTCATTGCTGAAAGAAATAGACAAAATATAATTCACTGGAAGTTCAGATATGTGTGAATTCATATCTTGAACAGGGTGAATGAGAATTAATTCAGAGGTGGCAGTGAGAAGCTTTGTCCATTGAAACACAAAACCACTGTTCAGCTGTATCCTGACCCATCTACAACGACAGCTTAAGAGGTAGGCAATTAGGGAACAATCCTGCTCACATTTACTATTGTATCCAGGCTCTGTTAAGATCAAATGAAGGATTTAAGCTAAATCAGAGTGTCTTTCACCTGGGGGGATGGGAGAAGGAAGCCTACTTTGGTCAGCAGGTTTCAAGCAATGTGCAGCAGCCCAAGATTGACCCCCAAGCCCTGTTCCAGGTCTTGTTCCGTTTGTGCCCATGGAAAGTCAGCCTTCCAGATCCAGCTCCCAGCTCATACCCCAGGCCTAGACTGGTTTCCTCTCTGGGTCACTGGATCAGTCCAAAATGGATGCAAAAATACTTGATTCTCAGAAATATTTTTGGGCCCCACTTTGCTCTGTTACTTTTTTATTTTTACCATGTGTCTTTTGTTTTGGTTTTGTGGTCTTTTTGTTGTTGCTGTTGTTGGGTTTTTTGTTTGTTTTGGGGGGTTTTTTTCCTCCAGTTTCCTCCATCTTCTAGTTAAAAACCTTCCCCTAGCTAAGATTCACTTTCCTAATTTAAAAAGTCCAGTTTTTAACCTTACAGAATGCTTGACTCTTGCTGGAATTAGAACCATCATGTAACAAAGTACAGGTTCCAATGAGCAGACCTCTTGATACAGCTGAGTGACAGAGTTCCATCAGCCTCTTAAGAAGCTTTCAGATGACTACAGCACTGCAATGATATCACTTTATGGTGTTGTGCTGGGAAATTATAGAATCAATCAAGATTCAATTAGCTGAAAAGAACACATGATTTCCAAACCAGTCATTGTCAAAATGCAGGACCTGAAACCTGGATTTATGTTTCTAAAAGCTCTGGAGTAGTGGAACATCTAAGCTTCCATAATACATGGATACACAGTTGTCTTCCAGGTGTATTATTACAGTTTTCAAGAAGTCAGAATGAATTTATCTACATTTAATATTCCCTCACTGTGCTACAAATCCTTACACTTATATTTTTGGTTAGCAGCAATACCTGAAATACCTTTCCAAGACAAGATTTGTATTTGACATATATTCCTCAACAGTATAAAAGAGAAAGTGCAGGGTCTGTAATAACTTTTTAAAAATTAAATGAAATAACCAAGGAAGCAGCTCTACATTGTGAAAAGCTGCCTAATAGAAAGTGAGAAAGGCAACCCTAGCCTGGGAAATCAGACACCCAAACTTTTTGTGTCCAAGTAACCTGTCCTAACATTGCAGGTCTGAACAAATGACTTTGCCAAACCTTTTAAGATTAAAATTTAAAAGCTGGTAGAATTGAATGAAGTTGGACAAATTACAGTTACAAACTAACTGTGAAAAATAAGCATTATTTCTAAGCCTGCTCTATTGTAGAGCCCAATCCAATATCTCTTTCAAATTCTTCAGAGCTTTCCACTGCCTGGCTGAGAATTTTGAGCTCTTAGTGCACACCAATCAATTGTATCAAACAATTCCTAATTTTGTCAATGGTTAGAAAATACATATTTTAACAATCAGACTGTTAAATCAGCAGTAAATCAGTTCATGAAGTAGAATCATGACTCAAGTAGGTAGAAAAGCTGAAGGGTGAATCCCTGATCCCAACATTTTCACTGGAGGTTTTTCCATTTACTGCATGGCAGTGTTATTTCTTTTTATTTCTATTTGTATTTGTGTTATTTCTATTTGTATTTTTCCTATACAAATATGCTGTATCTTAAGACCCAAAATACTAAACACACAATAATTTATGGTATTTGTAGAGCCTCAGATCTTTCCAAGATACTTGACAAAAATGCAGAAGGGATTTAGAGTGTACTTCTAAAACCTACTGCTAATTTTCTAAAAAACTCACAAATGAATCAGGTTATCACAAATTGCTGGGAACTGTAGTGAATTCCATGTATTTTTTTTTTTACTACTGCCCACTAAGAAATTAGTCCAGCTCCATGTGTACACTACAAAAAGTTCTTCACCTGTTCATAGCTTTGCTCAGAGTGCTCTCAAATAAAATCATAGACAACAAAATATTACTCATGTTTATTTCCATTAAGATGCCTCAATATACCTAATCCTGAATTTGCACAACTATTTCATTCAATTTTGCAACACCAGTTCCCTGAACTTAATTTCCATAGAAAATAGTCACTGTAGGTCAGTGTAATAACTCATCCAAATTTGATCATTTCCTTCCTCAAAAAACTAGAAGCTAAGCCATAAAATTTAGTCATCCATAACGTGTACATTTTCTGACTCAGCAAGCCAGAAGTTGTCTCCATTCCAAGGGGGGGTGGTTTTTAGTCTTTTCTATTGACAGATATTTATCTAAATATGTATGATTAGACATATGCCCATGTGTACAAAACCTGGCATCTAGATATTAAGATGCAGTTTAACGTATGTGCCTGCAAACACTAATTTGCTTCCAGACAATTGGCATTGCCTCCTTTTGTAAATGACTCCAAACCCAAAAAATTAAAAATCTACAGTCTCACAGTTTGGTAAAAGCCTGAGCAGTAGCTTCCTTTCCTTACAGATTACACGTGGCAGCCTATGAATGTTCTAACCAACAATCCTTGGAGATGGTCTGAAACTGCAAATGCTCCACCTAAATAGTAACATTCCTGAAGTTTAAGATTACCTCTATAGGCAGCTCCAGTTCGACCCTAGTAATTTATTACTATTTTTATTATTATTACTTATTATTATTTATTGTTTTTTATTATTATTATTATTATTAATTATTACTGCACCCGTTTGAGAAAACAACTGTTAAAGCTGTCATCATGTAAATCAGCATTAAAAAAAAAAACAACAAAACCAAACACATTTCTCTTGGTCACTTTTCTCTGGTTTGATCCCGTTCACACTTGATCTTTTTCAGGTTTGTGTGACATCTGGCCCAGCAATACACAGCTTATATCTTTTCATAGCAAATACACCTTCAAAAAACCCAGTATTTCATGGCATCTGAGTCCACAGAAAAAGAATTATTTAGTCCAATAATGTCACACTTATATTTCAGGCTCCCATGACCAGCTATTAAAAATAAAAATTTTAGCATTCAAGAGCCCATATACAACAAAGAAATTCTGTTGCTGAAGTAGAATGAAATATGTATTTTTAGAGAAACGAACTGGTGGGTAAATATACACAAGGTCCTGTAAGAAAAGATTTGATTTTGCCTATTTTTCTGCCTGAGGCCAAGAAAAAATTCTATGCAGTAGAAAGGAATTTATTATTCTTTTTCTTTTTTTAAAGGCAACAGTACATTTTCTAAACTTGCTAGTTAGTATCAGCCTATGAATCCATCTGTTATCAAAGCATAAATCCTAATTACAGTTATTATACCATTAAAACATCCTTTTTCTCCCAAAAGAAAGAAACAAGCAAAACATCTCCAGGCTTTCTAATCCACTTGTGACTAAATACAAGATTTTTTTCTCCCTTGCCTGTAGCAGCATTATATTTTATAACTTTGAAAAATTACACGATTTCCAGTTCTATACAACTGCTTACCATAACATAGCTCAATGTCAAAAAACTACAATCCAAAGCAAGTGGTAAGATTTAAGTTTGAGCTGCTAAATTATTAAACTGTTGCATACATAAGTTTGATGCATAATAGCTGTGCATCCTCTATCTTGCAAAATGTAAACCTAGGCATTAACGTGGGGGAAAAAAAACACATTTAAACACTTTAGCTGAGATAGATGAAAAAAAAAAACTTCAAGAAGGGCTGTAGAGTGCAGAGAGGATTCATCTGTATCATGCAACTGCTCTAAGTGGCCACAACCCTTCTATGCCTTGCTCTTACACCTTGTTCAATACTACTGAAGCCTTGGATTTACAGCCCCAACAAGGCACTGCCTCACTGCTAATAGAGAGAAAAGAGAACACACACCTACAAAGGAAAACATAATTTAATTTCATGGCTGTTTCCACTTCATACCAACCACTTATCCTGATACTGATGCTGACGTTATTAAGTGATAATCTATAATCACCTTTGGCCATATTTGAGTTCAATTACACAGCTGTAAACCCAACATCCCTCGTTTTCATATCCATTTCTTCAACTCAGGATTCACAAATAGCACAATCCATACTTCATCATCTTACAGAGGTTCAGAGTTTTACTCCAGTTAAATGATTTAGAACTAATGAAAGAGTTAACCACTATTTCTTATGTAATTTAGTTGCTGTCTCCCTCTGTTTAACTGCAGTTATAAACTGACTAAAGCATCTCATGATAACAAATACAAAGCATGGTACTTATAACAGTGCACCTATTTTTATCTTAATATACACTATTACAGTAACATTCATATATTACACTTTCAGGCAAAAAACACTGCATTCATCTAGAATACTAGGGAGTCTCAAACCAAAATAGAATAAAAATATTTGAAGATCCTCTGAGTTATATATTAACACATAAAATGATGAAGGCACATAGTGTAACAATCCTCCCAAAGAATTCAGCAATATACTTTAAAAATATGTGGGTTTCTCTTTTAACTTAAGGGAAATGCATGTCTGAAATTGTAGGGATAATTAATGAGGTAAAACAAACTTTTAGATTAATGCAGCAATCTCGTTTCCCCAGGATCAGACCTTGTTTAATTTTTACTGAAAATTAAAGCTGTAGGCTTACGATCACAATTCTCAAATAAAAAATTATTTAATGGCATTAGTTCCTGTGCTTTTGAAATTAGTCAATAGCACATTGTGAAGTTAGAAAAATAATTTAACAAGGTTTGCTAATTTTATCAATAATGAAAATACCTTAATAGGTATGTTGCTATGGCTATACTTATTGTGTCTAGAATATAGAAAGATCCTAAGACAGTCCCAGGATCACCAGCTAATCCAAAAAGAGGAGACAAAATGAAATTTATATTTAGAAAGAACAGTCAAGTCCTTTCAATTACAAACCATTCATTTCAATTTGAACCAATTTGAACCAGAACTCTCTTTGGGACTCCTTCTCTAGATCTCTTTCTTTGGCACATCTTAGAAATTTTCAATGGACAACACAATATATCAGCTTTAAATCACATTTCCAGAGCAGTACAACAACCTAAGCATGACACTATGCTCAAAAATCAAACTCAGTTTCCACAGTTTCACAGTCATGCTGAAGGAATGAGGTACCTACATTGCCCTGCAAATCTGAAATCTCACTGATTTCAGAAATATCTTTTTCTTTCTAACACTGCCTACATGCTTTAGAAATGCAGAGTTATTCTACAAATAATAAAGCAATATTTGAATACAAGTAATGAGCCAGACCCTTCTCACCCTTTCTCTTTGCTTTCCACTTGCGGGATATAAATTGTATTTAAAAGAACAAAAGCTTCAACATGAGATGGTTTGTGGGAACCCAGCACTGCAAAGGACAGATTTGTGCAGCTACTCTGAGATCCTTTTGCAGACTTTTTATCTTCTCAAAGAGCAGTGAAAATAACATGCAATTCAAAGAGGAACCATGCACAGCAAATTACACAAGGTTGGTCTGCAATGGTGACCAATAGCTTCCTGTGCATGACCAGAGCCCAGACCACCAGAACTCCAGAGAAGAAGGCAAGAAAGGGCAAGAAAGAAGAAAGGGCAAGAAGTATTCCCTTTACGTCTTGTGACAATGTTTAAAGCATCTTGGCAAAAAAAAATTTCTTTCTTTCCATCCACCACCCGGAAGTCAATGGAAGTCATCTTGTTTTTCAGTAGGAATAAAGTGAATAATTATTTCTCTGTGTTCTTTTGAAGAACCTTCTTGCAGTCTTCCCAAGCCTCCAATGAAAATAAACCTCTTTCTGTTGCCTGGCTGTCAGCTGTTTGCTTGCCACACACATTTACAAAACCCAAAAACTCCTAACAGTAAATTCATTACTGACACCAATGGCAGATCCTGCTACCAAATTATTTGCAGTGAGATAATTTCCCCAGCTCTTCAACACAATAATTTTATACTTTGAAAGCTACTGCATGAGGGTCCACATGGTTCATTGCACAAGCAGCAGGGAGTTCTTGAATCCTTGAAAGAACGAAGGACAAAAAATGGTAACCTGGCTGTATTTTGCCTCTAGTCTTTGATAGGAAGATTTCAGTCCAATTCTAAAAATATAATTAACCCTGAACAATCTAAGAGGAATTTTATAAAATTGTTCATTTGAACATTATGTGGAAAAGAAATTACTTCCTGCTCTTTATTCTTCTGGAAGAAAATATTGAATATATTGAATATATAGATTGTATTGTACCTGTCTTCACCTGCTATAAATTACATACATATATGTATACAATATATGTATTATATAATTATGATGATCAGTGAACATTTCATTAATTTGTTCCTAGAATTAAAAGGCTGTTGAGGAAAGTTTTCAACATAACAAAATGTGGTCAGTTTTCTTGTAAAAAAGAGAAAGAACTGAAAGATCCATTCAGCAGCAAGCATGTTTGGATCTCATAGCAGGTGCCTGTGAATTACATCTGCAGCTTTTTATCTCAAGAGCTGGAAATCAAGATGCCTCGTGGATCTTGGGAAAAAAAATTACACTCCATTTCCTACTACTTACTGAGACTGTCCTTAATCAGTCATCCCCTAAAGGAAACAATATGCCTGGGTTTTAAGATTTCTCATTAATAGATAATTACACCTTTTTTTCCAGAGCATTATTGACTGTATCGTGTAGTTTTTTTAATAAAGAAATAATTTAATAAATGATAATTATTCTAAGAGTCTCATAAGAATATAAATTAAGAAAAACTCAGCAATGGTACTAAACGACTTTTTTTAAAAAATAATAATCCACATATAATAGATTCTATTAATTCCAATTAATTTTCATGTTCCAGTGACCCTTAGCAAATTCAGATTAGGAAGCCAGCCAGCACAGTAATAATGGCTGAAGTTGATTTATTATGTTTTCCTATTTACACAATTTCATTGCTCTGTATTATTCATTAATTTTTATTGGTGATAAAATTCATCCAGATCCTTACATTTTTTCCCTTACATAATAGCTGAGTTCCCCACTGAAGACACTGCTCTTTCAATATGCCTGATTTAACCAGTATTCCAACCCTAGAACAGCATCTTCAGTGATATTTAAAGGCTTTTTTTGTCAAGTAAAAAAGACTCAGTTAAGGAAAGGCTGTTATGCTAAACACCTGCCTCTTTAGTCTGGTCTACTAAAAAAACTACTGTAAATCAAGTTTGAAAATAATTTTCTGTTACTGTAGATCCTTACTTCAAGTTGTAGCCAAATTCAGCTAGATCCACATTTTTTTTTTTCAATTCTAATAAGTAAAAATATATTAAGACAGATGCTACTGGATTACAGGGATCACTCCTATTTCAATTTGTAGACTTTATTGTTGTCAAGATTTCTATGTAACCTCAATAGTTTCATTCACATATTGTAGAAATGGAAAAAAAAACCCAACACTTTTGAAGCAGTGCAAAGATCCTTATGATACTTTAAAAATCAGAGAAGAACTGAACCTTGATAAAAATCCTATTTTCCAAATGTTCTTTGAAAAAATTCAATATATACATAGTGAAATAAAATATAGCCTGATATATACATGATCAGCTTAGCTCATTCTTCCTTCAAGCATTCTTTTTTCCCCCCTTACAATCTCCCAGGCTGCTTGGTCTGTGCTTTTAGCTTCAATGTGCATAAGGTCAGACATTAATGTACAGAAAAAATGCTTTAGTGAATGTTTTACAAAGAGATTGCCACTCCAGAAGCCTGTGAAGAGGACAGGCTTCTAAAGACTGCTACACTTCAGCTTAAATCATAACTCAAGCTAAATAAAATTGTTAAAATAACGTGCTGGCAAAACTGTCCAACTACTTTAACAGTCAGTTCAATTTCCAGCCAGAATCTGTATATTTATTTATTCCATGTTATTCACCTGTTCTTCAGGAATATGAGACAGACAGACATGGCAGGAAAATAAGACATGGAAGAACATCATGATTTCATAAATAGCTTTAGAGAATTTGAAAAATATGATGGTCAATTCAAAAGGAATGCTCTTGCTAATTTAATAACAGACCACTGGGCAACAGATTAATCCAAAAGTAAAGCTGTCTGAATTTTTATTTGCTTTTTCTTAAGCAATGGTCCTCTGGCAGAAAATTATTTTTCTCTTTTGGAGTGATTTTAAAGAAAGTGGTCAAACTAGAATGTTCTTTTCAAGATAAGCAAAAGAATATTGGACATTTCTCTAATCAAAAATTTCTGTTCCACAATGGATCATTGATTACAATGAAATAATCCACATTTTTATATACTTGACCCTAAAGGCAAAATAGGTCTATAGAAAAAAGGAACACTTCCTTCAAAAAGGCATATTATTAAGTATTATAGAAGACATCAGCTTGTCTTTAAATAAGGTATAGCAAAAAGATATCCTCATTACACACTTAAAAGTGTAAAGATACCAAAGTCATTCCATGAAATGGATGAGGTCCTCCACAGACAAGCAGGAGCAGCCTCAGGTTCACAGGTCCTGGTCCTCATGGGAGATTTCAACCACCCCAATACCCACTGACAGGATAAAATCATCTTTTCTTAATTTGACTTAAAAAGCCACAGCTAGTAACAGCATATTTGCTGCCAGTCCAGCCCACAAAATGCCTTTATTGAAGTCTTTTGTTAATAGAAGTACCAAGGTAGACAGCATGACAGGATTTAGTTTGTAATTTGGCAAGTATAAGCTATTTTTCTTCCTAAAATGTCATTCATTGGGGTATTGCTTTGTATTACACTGCACACTTGCTAACAACTGACTTTGCATAATAGGAAACCAAAGAAATCATTTGGAATGAAATAGAAAAATGATGGGATGGAGAAGATACAGTATTCAGATAACAACCAGATGGCATCTGAAGTGCTGTGAATCAATTCACAGCAATCAAATAAATATTTTAATTGATTTAAAGAAAGCTCTGTGGTCATGTTCTCTCCACTGACTTTTATATTGTGCAGATCTCATCTTGCTGGTAATATATTAGCACAACACCCTGCTAAGTAGTGCTGGATAATGCTGCTGCATTTATCATCCTACTTAAAAGAGTATTACTGTGAGTAGCTTTGTAGGAAGAAATTTTGCAAATTAATGGTACCAAGCAAACAGAAATCCTGGATCCAAATATTCTGTTTTACCAGTCTTGGATTACAGAATTGGGTCCTGCATCTTGTTAAGATTAAAATTTGGCCCTACTAAAGAGGCAGAGGTTAATATTTTGCTCAAAATTATACATTCAATGAGAAAATAGCCTTTTTATTGAGCCAGACAGACTGGAGGGGTTACTTCAAACACCAAATTAAACCAAGACAGAGAAGTCAAAGCAAATAACAAAAGCCTTTCCACTGGCCAACTCAGGATATGCATTCACCTTAGAAGACTGTAAAGATTAAAGTTCACAAAAAAAACATCATAGTTTCATGAAAACCACAGAGAACCAGGTTAAAGAATGGCAATTTAATAACTATATCTCCTGCATCCCTAGAAGGGGTTTTCTGGCTGCTGCTTTTATTGGCATTTGTCCCTTCATTAACCATTTAAAAAAAAATATGAAAAGATACCTAACAGTGCACATTATTAGATGAAATAGCTGTTGCATCTAGAAATAATCCATTCTCCTCACACTTCAGTCTAAAATTCAGCTAGTGTGTCAATGAAAAAATAGGGTTTTGCTTCCTCTTAGTTTCTTTACCTAGGTAATTTCCTGACAGAGAGAGACTTCTTTTCTCCTCTGCATTCATCTACAACACAGCTTAAGATATCAATTTCTGAGATCAAAGTTAAGACAAAAAATGAGAGAGTTAAACAGTAGTATACTTTGCTGAACATCTTCAGAGCATAAAATCTCTTCTATTTGGTGCTCTCTTTAAGGTCATTAGCATTACTTATTATGAAGCAGGAAATTAGCTACTGAGTATTTCAGTATCAGGTAGAAAATTTAATTCCATTGTTGCCAACAAACTTGTACCTAGAGTAATGAGATAAGAATGTACTCCTTAAATATTTTAAAATTCTTTTATTGGCAACACCAAACATTAAAAAAGATAAGTCCTTATTATTTTCCAAGGTGTTTGGTGCTCAAGTGTGATTCTTCTGAAAGATCTTGAGTAAACAGAAATATTTCAGCCAGCCCTTCCATTAAAATTCTGTTAGCTTAAAGAGAACAAATGTATTCTGCTGGATTTCTTTATATGATTGTCAATATTTTTAAAAAGGGAAGTTTGAAAAGAGACCTTTCAGAAAAAGAAAATCTGAAGTGTTGTTTTCACAGAGTGGTTCGTTAGCACATCAAATACATACTCATTAATGAAAATTAATATGCTGTAGTTTAATAATTCATGTACTTGCATCAAAACCCCTTTAATTTAATAGAGTGCTGTTCGTTTCATTACATTCATTGCTGAGGTAGGGTGGTATTTTTCCATGAAGGTCAGAAGTGTGCCTTTACACCCACCATGGATTGGATCAGATGTTAAACTGTGACATTTCCAATGGTCCATCCAGGTTGAAGTCAGCAGGGTATTGCACATTTTCAACACCCCTAGAATAGCAGGAGGCCTCGAGGTGTCTGCTCTTTCAGGAGCAGCAGCTGTACTGTGCAACTGTGAGCAGATATTTATCAAGATTTCTATTCCCTCCTCATTATTTCTGTTGGAAATTAATTACACTTCTCTGGGGACTAGAAACTTTTCTTCTAGTCTTCTGCCAAAATTTATTTCCATTAGTTATCATGCCAGTGTATTTCTTTCACCTAAATCATTACACTCACTACAGATTTACAGAGAACACTTACTTGGCTAGGATGAACCAGTTGAACCCATAAATATTTCTGCCCAGTCTTACTGTACTAGTACCAGAACTTGATTCTTCTCTAATCCCCATATTTTTGCTACTGGATTAGAAAGATCTTTATTTATCAATATTTATTTATTATTTTCTAAGTGCTACTCATGAAAAAAACCCTACCCCCTCACAACCCTTTCTGTGCATCTTTCTATTATTATTTCTCTGCGTTTTTATAAATCCTTAACTATTGTTTCTTTTCCTGCATAAAATGAGAGACACACTTGTGCATTCTTTAGCTGAGTGCCTTTCTTAAAGCCATCAAATTTTGATGCAAGAAACCAGAATTCCCTGGATTTCAGTCATTCCATCTACTCTATGAAAAAGGTCCTCACCTTGCAATGCTTCTCAGGAGGCAACCATTCCAAGGTCTCCCTGGTGGCACCACTTTTTCAGCTGCCACTGAAATATTCTTGGCTGTTGGACAAGTCAGAATTCTTGCTGATGACCACCTCCCCTGTTCTGAGTATCCTTTTTGGAACAGCTATATCATTACACCTGATGTGGTGATGATTTGGACATTAAATGGTCATTAAAAAATAATTTTAAAAATCCACTGGAGTTTTCCTCTATATCACAGAACCACTTCTATTTCTGTAGTAAGAAATAAACTCTCCTCCTTATTCTTAATTTTTAGTAACTTGCATGAAGATTCAGACCTTTACCAACTGAGAAGTAAAGATCTCTCTCTTGGTTTTGGAAGGGCTTTTAGGCATAACTCCTCTGCTCAACACATCATTCTTTTCTCTGGGAGAGCACACCATTATCTTCCAGACTGGGACACCCATCCTAGTGAGGTCCTTTCCCTTCTCCTCTTCTCTTCAAACAATCTTTCTCCATCCCCTCATTTTATGCCTAATTTTCCAATAGAACAAATGTATTTCATAGTTCAGCTGTTATTTTACTCCTGTTGTTGTTCTCTTGTTTTTCATATATTTTCCTGTAATCTGCAATCCTTTTCTCTACATTGTCTTCAAAGGCTGGTAGCTCATGGTCACCTCTCCTGACACTTCTGTCACCTTCTTTTCAAACTTTGACTTGAAGTTTGCTGTTTTTTTCAGCTGCATCTTCAGTACATGAAAATTCTCTTCTGTGAAGCATATAATTTATCAAATATAAATAGCCTAAATCAAAAAGCTGCTCAAAAATATAAGCTTGCAGCAGCTTTTCCATCCAGCTATCTTCAGTTTTCTCTCCTCTTCAGGTTTTTTCTACTGCTGCATTAACACAAACTTCATTTTGTCTTTGCCATAAATTCACAGCTCAGAGAAGGGAAAAAAATTGCCTCCTCACAGATCTTAAAGCTTTGTATCCAGTTTGCTAGCCTGTGTCACTTTGTCTCTTGAGTTTATGCTTAAGTCAGTCCTCCCATCTAATAGTCATTTGGCAGCTAACTGGCCATCAGCCCATATCAAAGGCAGGGAGTATATGTACTCTATCTGATGCAAATATGTGAACAATCACACCAAGGAAAAAACAGCTGAATAACAAAGAAAAAAAAAAATCTCTTACTGACAAAAAAAAAAGGTTTTTCTTTTTCTTAATTCATCACTAGTTTCCTGCAAGGGCTCCTTTGTACCTCACCCTGTCTTCTTATGCAGATAACCCAGCATAAAAAGTTCTGTCAATTTTTACCAGGCCAGGTAAATCCTGGCTTCCAGATCTTCTGTGTTATCAAATACTCCTTTTTATGAAGGACATTTCCTTTAATTTACAGAATCATGAATTCAATATAGGTCCATCAATGAAATCCATAGCAAAACTTTTCAGCTTAGATTAAAACACTCCAGCTTTGCAGCTGTCCTTCTCTCCTAATGTCTAGAAAAAGAGCTGGAACTTGTTTATAATCTCCACAATTACCTTCCTGCACTTTCAGCTCTGCATTACTGTAAGGATGAAACTTCACAAAGTGCCATCATGCAGTGCATCAAAACAGTTAAAATGTGTCTGGAGACTTCCATCAAAGAGATGCATAGAGCCACCACCCTTCCATTAGTCTTACAAGGCATCTCCATAGTATAGTGACAAATAACCCATCACCATGACAAGACAATCCTGCATCCCACTGTTTTGTACTTCATTTGACTTGGTGTGGACAAATAAAGCAGAAAGTAACATATGGAGAGGGACTAAAAATTAAATATCATATCCCTGTGCTCCATCAGCAAGAGCTAAACAAAACACATCAGTAACAGATCAGAGTTGCAGCCTGGGCCATCTGGTCACAAAGGCCTATGTTACCAGGACTCTATTAAAATATTGGAATCTCACTATTTTCCCTCAGGAATGAAGGATAATATGCAAAAGCTTACACCCTACTAAAAGGTGAGATTCCTTCAGCTACAGGCACAGCATGCCTAGGATAGTTATTTAATTAAGAGATACCCTAAAGAACTGTGTGCAAATAGCAAAGCAACAATCTCAGTCCTAAATGGGTATGAGGACAGAGAGAACAGCACAGAGAACAGCCTCTACACATGTATTTCCTTGTTAAGCTAAATAAGAATTTGAATTTTTGCAATTAATTAAAACACTTTTTTTTTTCACTTGTCCAGTGCAATATCTCATTCCTGATTTATGATACCAAAACTTAATGAAGTCCTCTGCAGTCCCCATGATTATATTTATGGAATTGTTTTCTAATTGAGAGGTAAAATGTAATTAATTGTTTTTCTCTGCCCTCCTATTTTTGCACATCTGTTCTGCTCCCAGCTAAGTGCTAATAAGCAGCTCAACTCTTGGTTGCAACTTTGTGCATTTCCAGGCAGCAGAGCATGGGCTGGAAAGGAAGAGGCAATCAGGACAGACAAAGAAACTGGTAATTTGCCAGTGAAAGAAAGGGAGAACAACACTCAGAGGGCAACTGGGAATGTGACTTTTATGTGGATATACAGGCTGGACCACAAGATGGGATCCAGCAGAACAAGTCATATCTGAAGTCATCACTATCCTGATTTAATTCAGTCAGGGGAGCTTCATGTTCCCTGTGAGCAGAAAATGTAACAGCTTCGCAAAGGCAAAAGCAAAACAAAAGTTGGATTTTTTTTTCACACAAGGAAATATGTGGTTGTTTCTTCAACCACACAAATTAGTGTGTTAGAATTCCTTGTTCCTAAGCACTTGCATTGCCAGGTTTATTGCTGTGTCTGAATAAAACAGAGAATGCCCCACTGTGCCACCTCACAGAGATCTGACTGGGAATCCCATTAGTTCATGAGTTGGGATGGGTCTGAGGCCTTGGGAGCTTCTGCAGCACGAGCCAAACTC
Source organism: Heliangelus exortis (assembly GCF_036169615.1). Classification (NCBI taxonomy): domain Eukaryota; kingdom Metazoa; phylum Chordata; class Aves; order Apodiformes; family Trochilidae; genus Heliangelus; species Heliangelus exortis. The sequence continues at coordinate 2,867,975 of NC_092434.1, forward strand.
TGCTCTCTCCAGCACAGCAAACCCACACGAGCCCTGAGCCCTGGCAATTACACAATCAAAGTTTGATCCAGAATCTGCTTTGCTTGCTTCTTCCCTCTCGTTATTTAAATTCTATTATAAGATGCAAATTAATAATTCTCTGTATGTTTGCTCTCTTCCCCAAAACACTACAGCTACAAAACATACCTGCAATGTCCATTCCCAGTGATTACAACAGGCTGGAGATAAAAAGTTGAAGTTGAAGAGGAATTCATACCCATCAGCAGCTGTAATTCATCAGCCCTTGCAGTGCCCTGTTGAGGCTTCTGAAGATAATCCCCAAAATAATGTGGAAGAGAAAATAAATGTGCTTCTCATGCTTCATGGAGTGGGTAAATTAATGATTTTTTGAAAATTCATGAAGCTGCATTCAATTCAAAATCAACATCTAAAGTGTAAATGAGACAGATGATCAACTTTTTCCACAGGTTGTGCAGGATCTAAACCGAGTGCCTGAACTGGGTATCTAAGGCTCTCTAGTTTAGTACAAACTATCCTATTTCTGAATACTTCAAGTGCTATCTTGTGAATATCTGTGACATGTCAAAAAGACCAAAAAAGATTGCTTTTTTTTCAGCATTGCCTCTGTCTGAATTATTAGAGAACAATAGACTCTCTTTCCTACTATAAGTATGTCTGAGGCTCCAAGCTTTTTTTTAATGCTTTGTTAAGCTTTCAGTTGCAAATTACTGCAGTTGACCTAGAATATTTCATTACTGTAAATATCTCTAAATTTTTATCTCACTTGATGCTCTATGTTACTATTTGCAGTACACTATATTCAGAATATTTATGTCCAGATACTCAAATATACAAGGAAAAAAATAATAAGCAATTTTAAAAAAGATGAGAACTCAGAATACTTTAAGGTGCTGATCATTTGCAGTTCCTGAATTTTAAACATCTAGTGAAGACAGGTATCTTAGTGTTGGAAAATAAACTGCCAGATGCTTTTCCACTTCTGTGTTTGTAGATCACCACTTGTGATCCCTAACCAGCATTTCAGAATTACAACAAATCAAAATTACAAGATGCTAGGAAAACATTTAAGTACAAATAAGACATGATTCACCTCATTCTATTTAAGGGATCTCAGTTCCCAAGAGCAGCATTCTAAACTCCCAATAAAAATGCATAATTAATCATTTATAGAGACCAACTCAGACTACCTCAGATCTCAGAAAGCAATAAGGGTAGCAAGGGGCAGGGAGAAATAAATCAGTAACAAGAAAAAACTTCACATCTGTCCATAAGTAAGTTTTTCAGTTCTCCAACTGCTTTAAAACTGCACAACAGAAGCCTTAAAAATTAACATATTAACAAACAGTATTTAGTAATTGATTATCAATTCTCAAGCATTGAAATATGAAGGGAGAAGTTCAGAAAAGTCTTTAGAAAGTTTAAGGTTCATTTAAAAAAAAAAACCTACAGAAAAATAGAAAAAACTTCCAGAAATTTATCAGATTATAAATTATTGACAGGGAATGGAGGGGAAATAAAATCTTCATAGATTATTCTTTCCTTTTACTGATTGAAAACAACCTTTCAGTTATTAAAGTAACTGATTAGGTGCCAGCTGTTTAAATTACACATTGATCCTAGAGTTCTGCCCTCAAGCTGTGCATTTAGCTCTAGCAGTCACACCATGGGAAGTAGGAATAAGACTGTACAGCTGGATAGACCATCATGTTATTAACACACCTACTAAAGTCAGAGCAATTCATAGGAGTCCCTGTTCCAAAACTGCCAACATGCAAAATATTTTTATGTAATTGCAGCTCCTGATGCTTAAATGGCCATTTGAGCAATTATTGGTATTTTTATTTTAATGATTTTGTTTATGCAAGTGGGATAGCTGAAGTTCTGAAAAAAACAACTGTCAGAGCTCTCCTCTGTCTGGTCACCTGACAACACAAGAAAAACTTTCTACTGCTTTGTCAGACCTTTGCAAACAAGAGAACATAAAACTTGAAACACCTGAGAAGACTCATTTTGTCTTTGAACACTACAAATTAAGCCAAGAATGAACAAAAGAGATTTCTACATGTAATGCCTTATGAATTCCTTCTAGGTTTTGAGAATAGAAACAAGATAATCCACACTATTCAGCAGGATATTGTTCCCAACATGCCTGGTCCAGATTTCAGCCCCAGCAACCTCTAGTGAAGATATCTGCAGCATGAAAACCTGTATCTTTTATTAATGTTTTTTGCCAGAATGTGTGCTGCCAAAGTCTGCCATGAGTAGAAAGTCATTTTCAGCTCTCTACACAACATAGACAGAAAAGCAATCTCCATACAGTTTTCTGTTTCTTATTTTTTCTCCTGGAATATTGCTACCAATGTGATAGGCATTACATAATTTTAAGAGAAACAGATCAATTACTTAAGATCAAAGTTTGATCCACTTCTTTGCTGACTTACCTTGCCAACAGATCTGGGGAATGGTGGTCTTTGATTTTCAGGAATTAATATTGGAGTTGCCAAGATAGCCCTTTTTTGTCTTGGAATTCCAAGGTTGCCTTCTAGCTTAAAGATTTCCTGAAAAAAAAGAACAATTGCAAAGATTTTTAAAATAATATCTGGTTGTTATTTTCATTCCCTGCATCTTTGGGCATAATTAACACGAGCTACCAGATCACTGGGATTCATTCAGGTTGTCATGACAGTTTTACAAAACAAATCACGGGCTGAATTAAATGTGTCATTCCAATAAAGTAGTTAAATTATACAGGTAACACTTTTCTCTGCTCTTTTGATGCAGAAACTCCAGAAATCTGTTTCTCAGTCAGTTTTGGAATCTGTATTGTTGTTTTAATAGCTGTTACTTTATTTCATAACGAGAGCTTCATCTCTAAGCTGTTTTTATATAAAACTGCAAAGCTGAAGAAGTTTTTTGGTAGCATGATGTGGACATCCATCAGTCAAAAACTCCAAGGGCTGCTCTTGCTGACATCTGTTGAGGTGTTTCCCATCTAATGAGCATATCAGCACCAAAATACTGTTTTACCTCTCCTGCCTTTAGATTCACCTCAAATTTGACAACATACTGCAGCAAGGGAAGCTCAAGGCTTCAGCAGACAGGTTCAGACCTGAGCAAGTCAAGGAGCTGTGGAAACCGTGCAGAGAATTCCTTCTCCCAGCTTTGCTAATTTTCATAACTTTTGCTGCTCACCCTGATAGAGTTCCCACCTCTCCCAAAGGCTTTGCCATTTTTTCTAATCTTTCAGTCTGCAGGCCACTTGGGTCCCTATTTTTGTCTTTCAATTCTTCTCCCAGAAGATTTTTTCCCTAATAAAAATTCATGAGAAAGTTCAATACAAAAATGTTTGAGGTGTCAAATAAAAAGGAAAGAGCTGAATTCTGTCCAAAGGCTACTGCTCAGGGCAGTAAGCTTTCAAAATCATGTATGCTGTAAACACAGGAGTTTGGCTGCCATGTGTCTGTAACCTTTTTAAGGACTATAAGAGTGACTACCAACATGTTTAAAAGGCAATCCCAACTATTTAGTGCTCATATCAGTGCTCAGCTGATTACAATTTTTTCACCAATTTTTTCTAGTTCTTACCCTCATGGTTGCCCTTCAGCTTTCATTTTCCTTACAAGAAAATGTAAGGAAAAACTCCCAGATCCATGCTCTTTGGAAATGAACAAGACATTTATTTAGATTTGTACCACAGAAAGCTTTGGGTTAGAAGGGACCTCAAAGCTCATCAGCCTTCCAGCAATGAGCAGGACACCAGAGAGACCCAGACCCCCATCCAACCTGACCTTGAGTGTTTCTTTCCATGCTAGCTTGAAGAGTTAAAGGAGTTTTCAGAGTATACAATATCTAGATCTCCCAATTCTGACAATCATAGACCCAAAAGGAATTAATTCATCACTTTTTCATGACTCAGAAGAGATCCACAAATGGAAGAAAAAGCTAAGTTATTTTCAACGAGTCAACAGTATAGTAATAACAAAGAAGCCTATCTATGTCTTCCTAAGAGAAGGGATTAAAAAATAAAAATTCTGCTTTTTAAATTTTCTTACTTTTTTTAAAGCAAAACAGTAGGAGAGAAATCCTACCAGGTTCTTTACTTTTGCCAGTTAAGTGCAATATCACATCTGTGATGGCAATCTTGCAGCTGCTCTTTTCATGGACACTGGATTATCTGTCAGGATCCAACTATCATTTCACTACCCACCATTTCATAAACAGCTTTTACATCCTATTTTTGACTCCATTAAATTCCCTTTCTAACTGTGGAACTGGTACAGCAATAGTTGAGCACCCAATATGCTGATTCACTGGCAACAAAGCCTGATTCCTTTTTCCCATTAAGCAAGGAATAAAAAACAGCCTCCCCATTTTTCCAGCATTTAAGACAGGTTTTAATTGACAGATGCCAGTCTGCCCAAACTTTGATGCTACACAAGCTACAGTTTTCCTAGATTCCTTGAGACCTCTGCACTCTGTTTTGGGTTTTTACCATGGGTTCTTGTGAGCATCTCAGTACTTGAATATTTGAATGAATGGCCCAGTCACTCTCCAGTAGCAAACACCATCATTCTTGGCAAAAAAAGTTTCATTAGAACTTGTCATAGGAATAGGGTGGCTGGGTACTGGTGGTGATTTGTCACAATAAGAGTTGGAACCATCACTGGAGTGCAATCTGTGGTGACCAGAAAAGTGGCTGAGTTTCTTGGCATTTAGTTATTTTTATATAGTAAGCTTGATGATATAAAATGGGGTCAGTTCCAAATACAAAAAATAAGCAAAATCAATTGGATGCTTTTTGCAAGGAAAATTCCTCTAAAATAGCAAATGGGACTGACACTCATTGGTGTGTCAGTCTTCCTGCAAAATAACTACATAAGGCTAAAAATGTAAATTTGCATGCAGATCAGCTCAAGAAGAAAGGTTTTTTATATTTTTCTCAGCTGAAATTTCACAACTGTGCTGCAATACTTAGTTGCTTTATGTACATTATTTCTATCATCAGAATATTGTTATTATCAGCAGCATTTAAAGTAAATTATTTCTAAAACACTAACCAAAATAGCAATATACTTTCTCATGTTGTTAACAATTTGAAAATCTAGAAAATATGCTGGAACTTTACTCTTAAGATAAAGAACAACTGCTTAAAGTAAAAATTACCTTAATGAATAAAGTTAAGAATTGTAAAGGTCAATGTCACACACAACCATCTGCTCAAAAATAGTCTTGTCAATGTCACCTGAAAAATCACATTCTGTACTTTGGAAGAAGAGGTAAAATCTAAGCATGCTAAGGGGAACCAGGTGTCTGAGCACATAAACTTCCAGGCTTGTGAACCATGGTCAGGTATAATATCTGGGTAGTGGAAATTGCTGGTGGAACTTGATTTAATTACACTGGGTGCTTCTACCACTGTAATTACTACATAACTAGAGAGGCAGATCCTTACACTGCCTAACTGATACACCCATTAACTTCAGAGACATTGATTAGCTCAGACTACAGCTTTGCTGCTGTGCCATTTATCTGAGCTATATGTATTTTTATAGGATGGAGATTCCTTTAGAGGAGTCAAGAACATACTGGGAAAAAAATTTCTTCCTGTTCAAATAATTCACTCATGTGTAAATCACAACTATTTTAATGCTAATTTATTCTAAAGTATTTTTGTAATGTGTATGTGACAAAATGTCAGCTATAGTGGAGACAAATAGGAAGTTTTGCTTTGTGAAGTGATGCATTCCATTATTGCCCTGAACCTCTGCAGCATCTCTTGTGATGGAAGAGTCCCACTTCTATTCAAGTACCATTCCATTTATCTTCACACCTGCCTCATTCCATGTCAAGGGAAAGTTTTTCTAAGATGATAATGGACTAAGTAATGCCATTACGTTTCCTCTTGTACACATTAACCATGGGGGTTACCTGAGAACATCCCAGAAATGAAGACCAAATGCCTTTTCTTTTCTTAAATTAACATTTTCTGCTTTTCTTGTCATCATTTATTGAGTGTTATTTTCATTTTGAACCGTGTGTGACTCACTCCCTTTCTCAGGAAAGCTCATATTGGTTCCACACTGCTCATTAAATATAATGAGCTATCCCTTAAAAACAAACAACCAAATACACTCTGACTGACTGCATCTGTCAAGCAGCATGGCAAATATGGGCTCAAAGAACAGGAAACAGCTGACCTTCTGCCTCTGACTTCCCCAGGATACTCTAACAACACAACACTTAGCACCATTAAAAATACCCTTCTCCCCATCTCTCCTGTGCTTAGACTGCCTGCAAAGCAAACAAAAGCAGATTGCTTCTTCAGCATGTCAGAAAAATGTGAAATTGTTGAAGATGTCCCAACACCTCTAGCTTCTTAAGTAAATGTAGCATAAACAAGGAAAGCACTTGCTGATGCAATTGTCAGGACAATTGCAGGACAAAATGTCAGGACAAATGTCAGGACAAAAGCCTTAAGAGAAGTGGTCTGTAATAAAAGTTTATCTTGAAAACAAGGGATTTTTTTGCTTTGTTTTTCTTTTAATGAAAGCATCTCCCATTGGGCTGGATACTGAACTGCTATTTAAAATAGTACTGAATACATAGCAGAGTTCTGAAGCAACTAAAACCTTCCACAAATCTGATCCTTCTGACACTTAACCAAAACCATGTGAAAAAAACATTGCATAGCAGGCACACAAAGTCTTAACTTCTTATTTTAATATTCCTATTGAGGCCACTGAGTGGACTCCTTTTTCTTTCCTTATGAGCTGGTTTTGACTGGGATGGAGTTAATTTTATTTAGAGCAGCTATTACGGGACTATATTTTGGGTTTGTGCTGAAAACAGTGTTGAAACTTCAGGGATGTTTTAATTACTGCTGGGAAGAGCTTACACAGAGACAAGGCCTTTTCTGCTTCTCACCCCCCCAGCAGGGAGGTCTGGGGTGCACCAGAAGCTGTGAGGGGACACAGCCAGGAGCCCAACTCCCCAAAGGGATATTTCAAACCATAGGATGCCATGCTCAGAACATAAAGCTGGGGGAAGGAGGCGTGGACAGTGTGAGCTGCAGTGGTTTTTGCCTTCCCAAGTAACCATTCCATCTGCTGAAACCCTTCTGTGCTGGCTGAACACCTGCCTGCCCATGGGAAGAAGTGGATGAGTCCTTTGGCTTGTTTTGCTTGCATGCATGGCTGCTGCATTACCTATTAAATTCTCTGTATCTCAACCCACGAGTTCTCTCACTTTCACAGAGCCCATATAAGAGACTTGGTCATGCACATTGAAAAAAAAAAAAAATTAAAAAAAAATTAAAAATTCAGTAATCAAGGACAGTTTAACTGGGGAGGAAGAGTGTGATCAGAGCTGCATTGACTCCTGGCAAAAAACAAGTTACAAGAGACTGCAAAGCAGGAATGCATTTCAGAGATCTGCACTGCAAAAAATTCTGGATGTGTTTTATTAGACTTGACTGTGCATGCAAGCTTCTTGGCAGAGCAAGCATTCTTGATTTCTATACAGGAGCTGCCAGCCTGACAAATGGAGTGGTGGTCTGTGATGAAGACAAAATGCCCACTTAGATCTGGGCTGCAGCAAAACTCAGCGTTCACCAACATAGATTTAAAATTTGGCTGAAAGGATTTAAATGTTACTTCATTAATCCACTTTACCGTTTGGATCAGCTACTCAGAATAAATTAATTAATAACCATTAACTGAGTCCAAAGAGTTGAATTCAGAGCAGATTAATCCACTTCACAACTTGGCCTGTATCTTTGCTCTTCAATACAAACAAGTTACCAGTCAGTAACTGTCTGTTACTGATAGGAGAAACTTAATTCAATTCTGTGACACAAATAGACAGAGTTGCAGTGTCTTGGGGACAGCTTCTTATTACTTCTTACTACTGAGTGGTACTGACGTTGGTACCAAGCTTTGACTGCATTTTTCAGAGATGAAAATACAAGACTTGAACATGCCCTGTGTTATTTTTTCCCCACCATACTAATCCAATTAAATTTAGAGGACAATATCCCTTCAGTTCTAAACTGGTTTTGTTGGTCTGGACAGTTTCAAAGCCTCATGTAGCGTTAGTGGAAATGAGATCATGCAGGAAAGTTCTGACTTAGGGAGGTAGCTAAAAATTCACATGCAGTAGATCAGCTTTCTAAAAAGTATGACTACCAAGACACTTAAAAAACCCAGTCACTCACTCAAGTTCTAGCTCTAAATGCAACTTCTATAGAAAATATTTTAGTTAAAAATAGCAACATGGTTTTGTTTTCTTGGTATCTATTTTGGGGTGGGAAATCAAATGTCAGAACATTTCCAAAAGACAAGTGAAACATGCAAGATGGAGAACCAGACACTGGCTGGAAGATATTGGTGAATTCTCACATTGCTCCTTAATTACATGGTGACAATTAAGCCTAATTCAGGTAATTCAAAGAGTGTACCTGTCAGGAATCAGAAGCAAATTAATTGCTGTACTGGAACAGATCAGTGATTCCTGAGCTGTAACATCAAGCTGCTAACAATATTAATGGCCACATGCTTCAGAAAAAAAAGAGCCTAAAATGGCAGGAGTTATAGTTTACAAGGGTTTGTTTGTTCTGGATTATAGCTGCTGAAATTAAAGTCAAGTACAGCTTGTGACATTGATAGTTGAATAGTGTATAACATTAAAATTCACATGCTTGAAGCTGCACGTTTTGCCCTAACAACCTGTTATACCTGTTCATACCTGTTGCCTCTTAACTGAGTGTCTCTGGAGGATGAGAACAGGCACCAGCTACACAAGGACTGAGGAAACAGGTTTTATCCAAATTTCTTGGCCAAGAGAAGACAGATCCAACCACAGTCCCCAGCCTGTGTACCATCTGTTTAGCAACTCCACTGCTGCTCCTCCTGCCATGTTTTTGTTTGGCCATGACACTGGCCCTGAGCTACCTGCTCTGGGTATCTGGACAGTGGGAAGCAGCATTCAAGATTATTAAAAAGAAATAATGCTCTCAAAGCTATCAGAGCAGAGTTGGAGCACTCTGTAGAAAATGGAGTGACTGCATAGGGAGAGAGAGTTCAGTGGTCAAAGCATTCACGGGGAAAACAGAAGATACAAACTCAGTATTGCTCTAATTGCTCCCAGAGATTTTCAAGTTAAACACATTATTTTAGCACTTACACCCCACAGATCTAAAACCTCTACTCAGGTCTTGAGTTGTAATCAAGTGTATTTATGAGAGAGAAGTAATGCATTCAAATGCATTCAAAAATCTCAGTTCTGACCTAAACAGAGCATTATCCATCCCTTAGTTTCCACTTCACATTTTTGCTCATATTTCATATTTATCCAGCTGGCAAATATGTGTATTTTTATCTGCACACATTATCTTACTCCCAAAGTAACTGAAGCCATTGAGGGTCAGACCTGTGATTTCTGTTGCCTTTGCTGACACACTGGAATTTAAACAGGAGAATTTTGGAATTAAAAACTTGAAGGCCTCACAGCTTGAGCTAAATCAGCAAAATCTCTTTACTCCTTATAATTATCCATCATGTAGCTTGCTGCAGAAGAATCTTGACTGAACTGTGTTTAAATGGCATTATGAATTCATAAGACAAATTCTTCAGTTCTCATCACACATGCCAAGTACAAATGTTCCGCTTGAAATTGTGATCCAAACCCCACTGTGTATATCAGCTTATGTACAGCACGTTGCTTCTATGAAATGCAGAATTTCCAAGGAATCTAAGAAAATTAATTCTGCTCTGTGTTTTTCAACTTTTTTTTGCACCATTCTTTTTGATATCCAAATGTAGCACTGCGAGAAAATCAAACTACCAGCTTAGTGCCTAAGGTTCTGGTTGCTACTGCCTGACCATTTCAGGCTACAGCTCAGAGTGTCAGTTTCTTAGCTTTAAAATAGCTTTATTTTGCTGGATTTATTGAGAGAGGTTAATAAATTGCACCACTCACAACTTGATACGTTTTTGGCCCTGTTTCAGTTTACAAACTGTCCACTAACAGACCTTGAAATCTGTGAACAAAAACATCATCTACCATTATACGCAAGTTTCTCAGATGAGTAATTTTTGATCTTCAGACTGCTCAGGCAGTTGCTTGGAAACATTTGTCTGTATTAGTTACACAAGTCATGTGGTATTAGTTTTCTTTCCAGATTGGATGGCTTCTGTGAATAAGCAACAGAGCATGAAATGTAAATTTCATGATATAAAATTCAAAGCTTGCTTTTGGCAGGGATTTGATTTATTACATTTACAGCACAAGATGAAAACAAAAAGGTTATCTCTGTGATCTCAATGACTTGACAGGGGAAGTAATGCATGTGCCACTTGCTTGGAGAACTAGTGGCACAAATTGCAAAACCAAGCAAAAACATTTAAAAAAAAAACTTAATTACATGGAATCAGTGGAAGCAGTGCCTAGGAATCTTCTTTGACTGAAAAGATCATTCACAGAAACGTGAAAATGTTAAATAGGATGGAAGTCTGGAATAGGCTTGCTATGGAATGAAATGGAATAACTCATTTTACTGGTGATCCACATAGAATTTGAGGGTTTCTTTTCTATTCTATCTTTCCAGGGAATAGTGCTTCCCTAGCCTAAAGCATAGGGAGTAGCACAGGGAAAAAATCACATGGATTCTAGTAAATAATTGTTTGCCTTTTTCTGTGTTTTGAGCAAGCAAAGAAAAACAACCAAATGGTCTTGTTCACTTTGAGAGTAACAGCCAGGTCTCATTCAATCAGGCTGAAGAAGTACTCACTGGTATTTCACTGTAGATTATATAGAAATACAATAGAATCTCTTTTTCTGCTGATCCTATCAGCATGAAAACCAAGAAACTCACCTTTTTGCTTCCTTTAATTTTGTAAAAGAACCATTTGTATTTGTTTAAGTGTTTCTCCACTGATAGTAATGTTTGTTCTTTTCTATTGAATGCAATGATTTATAACAGTAAAATCACTGGTTGAAAACTAAATATAGAACTTTACTAGCAGTGGCTGCTTCTCTCATATGGGGAGAACCAAATATGGTAAAACTATGGTACTGAGCACACTCTCAGAATGTGATTCAGGCTGCTTTTACAAATTCTGAAGCCTACAGATAAAATATAACCAAAGTAATAAAGACCAAACCAAATAAGCCCTGGACAAAACAATACTGCTAGAACAGTGAGGAGAAACTTGCTACACAACAGTCATTAATTTTTTCCCCCAATAAATATTTAAAGTCAGGCTGCAAGGGCTGATGGACAGAAAATAATTTGTAGAGAAGAAAATATATCTGAGTCTCTGATAAGTTGTAATGCCAATATAAAGATACTGTGTCTGATTTTTTAGTGACACTTGTGACAGCCAATAGACACCTCTCATCCTACTACTAATTAGATAAAGACTTTGACTAACTTTCTTCTTACTTTATTTAAAAGCAGCACCTCTGCTAGAAACTGATGCCAGTGGGTCCTAAATGACAGCAAGGGTGCTTAGCAGCTGAAGCCTGATGTCAGGGCAAATATTTGTGCCACCCATGACTTAAAGCAGGCTCAGTTTTGGGTGGACTATGACTAATCCATGACTAAGGTCAAATCCTTCTGCTAGCAAAAACAGCACTGAGTGAATGCAAAATATTTAGGCACAGTCCTTGCTTATGGTTTAACAAGCCAGCTCATGAATCACTGGGAAAGCACTCCAGAAAATCAGCCAGAAGTAGTGCCACACTCCAAGCACTTCTCTCATTTAACAAAATATTAAAACACTGAATATGAATTTTATTAGAAAACAGAGGTGTAAGTTTGTATTTTAGCAAAACCAAAGTCTCCAATCAGCTCAGATTTCTCCCTTGCATTCTGTCAGTGTTTGTATAAAAACCTACACTTTTCTTAAATTAGAAAGAATTAGCTTTTTTTCCCCTAACATGCATCTAAGTCATATCATGACTTTCAATAACACGTTTCTCCCTTCAAAGCTTCATACAGAAACTTGGTTTAAGGAGTATGAGCCTATAAACTGTCATCCTTTGCTGGTATTTTAAACACAACAGAGAGAAAAAGCAAAAAGAACAAACATCTTGAGCTAAGATGAAAAATCTGCATTCACATTAAAGAATGGTCTCTTTCTACCACAGAAACTGAAGCTGTAGATTAATCTGTGCTGAGAAGGTACTACAGGGGGCAAAGAACTTTCTCATAATGAACACTGCTGTAAAACAATTTATCCACAAGAAAGGAAACAAGTCTGCATAATCCATTTATGGTCGATTCAGCTTTAAAGGAATTTGTTATATAAATATATCTTGCCCTGGAGAGTTGTTTTGCCAAAATAACTAATGAAAATGTTTCAACAACTTAACACAGATAATTAATAGGATTTTTCAGTATCAGAATGTACAATGACATCTTCCCATGTATATTAACCATCTCACCAGTGAAGAGACAAAAATTTAGACTCCAAGACTCAATACATTAAAAACAGGAAAATTAATTAATAGTTGCAAAAATGCTAAGTAGGTGGCATGTTTTAAATGATCTTCAGAAGGTGTTTTATAGTACTTCCTCGAAAAGAAAATCATAGCTCAGTAATTTTCACTCTAAAAATTTTAAATTATATTTCATCACTTGTTTATCTGACATTTCTAATATTCTGCTATCATGCTGGAATGTTTGACTAAACATAATCAAGTACCATTATGTTGTTATACACTTAGCTAGCAATCACAAGTTATGTTTTAAGTTTAGGTGTCAATATTAAATTATCCAGAAGGATTACCACAGATAACTCACAATCTCATCAGGAATGCCTTGTCAGCTGTAATTCTGCAGACTCTTAAAATTTACACTGAGCCTTACCTGCTTTTGTGGTCACATAATTATTTTTATTATGCTTTGCAACAATGTTGGCTGCCAAAAAAATGTTGTCCTAAAATCCCAGTGAGACAAAAATCAATTTTCAGATGCAAATGAGGGTGCCATAGGTGACATTTTCCATACCAAATAAATTGCCTGTCTGTGGCTTTGAACTAATGGACACATAAACAAGAGAGATTGGTGCCAAGGTATTGCGTTATAATCTTGGAGAGGTTTTATGAGTCTCATGCTACCTGTTGCACAGAGAAACTAAAACAGAGAGAAAGGGCTGGAATAATTTGTAAGAATAGATATAACTTTTTTTTTTTTTTTTTTTTTGCATTCTGTTCCTTTTTTTTTTTTTCTGAGGCTTAATTTCCCACTTTTTTACCTCTCTCCCTTTTTTTCTTAACATTTCAATGCTCTTTACTAGCAATGATGTCTGCCACAAGTTTATCTCATTATGTTTTAATTCTGGCAAAACATTCCATTTATTTTTTCTCTTCCTTGAGGTAATAGGTGTTCACTGGCAGGGAAATTATCCAAAGCCAGCCCCCTGTAGCTGACTCTGCAAAACCAGTGTGAAGAGCCACCAAGGTAGACCTTGGTATGTACTTCTAAAGCAAAATGTCCAGAGAACAGCATGAAAATACAATTTATCAGTTCTATTAAGCATCTTTATAGCAGTGAAGTACAGGGAAGAGCTCAACATCTGGGTAATGAAGAGGAATCAGCAGGCAAGCATCTCAATGCTCATCTCACCAAGCCACATCCCTCTCCAGCCACAGGATCTGCATGAGACTTCAGCCAAACTCTGCAGTTTCAGATTAATTTGTTAGCACTTCAGTTTTGGTATTAAATAATGAAGGGATACAAATTAGTTCTGTGTTATTAAAGCTGTGTACGAATACCACAGACACATTTCAACTCTCCAAGAAAACACAAGAAATGCACAGAAACTGGCACTACATTTAAAACAAGGACTCTACATGACCCCACTGCTCATGTCAGATATGGCTACACCTCAAAAACACAAGGAGGTTTGCATTTGCACTACAGAAACATCAGGGGTTTTATAGGCTGTGTGAAGCTTATCTTGAATAATCACAAGCTTCTGGAGCCTGCAAATTTAGGTTAGAAGCCCTTAGAGTTATTTACTCTTGCAATACAAATAGAAACATAAACCCAATATTTTTATGCTATGTTGATAGCATAGTTTCCAACTATGGCTGAAATGAAAAATATGACTGCATAATAGCTTTGCAAGGCTTTCCAAGAGATTTAAGTAAAGTTCAAATCTTAAGCTCTTGAAGCTTGTATCTTGAAATAAAGACCAATATTTTTGTTATTTCACCTTTTTCTCATTTCAGGAAAATATGAACAGTACTAAAACAGCAGAGAACTGAATCCTCCATCAGAACAATCACCATGTATATCCAATTGTAAGAACAGGATGATAATTTGGGGAAAAAAATAATTTAAAAAAACTCTTCAACCTCTCATCCTTGCATCCTTGAAAAATATTATTGATGCTGCTGCTGCTTCTTAGTTGTGTTCTGAGTTGTTCATTTTGGGGTAGGAGAGAGAAAAAAGTATTTACTTGTGCTGCACATCTAGCTCCCACCTCCTGAAAAAGTAGGTCTCTCTGAAGTCAAGAAACCATCAAGAAACAAGAGCACCTTGACTTTGGAAGCATCATTACAGGGAAGCAGAGAAGGATTCTAATAGTGTACAGGAATAACTTTGAAAACACAGTTTTAAACATTTGTTTATGCCACTTAGATGGTTGGCCCAGAGACTGTTAGTGTATTCCTTCCAGGCAAGAGTTTATTCCCATTGCCAGGGCAACTCCTGGCAAGAAGTGCCTATGGAATTCCAGGCAACATGCCACAACCATCTCCACCCTGTTCTTCTGAAAAGTGAAATTATCATGGAAAGTATGAAACATACTGTTCCCTGCCTTTTAAGGTTACCACAGAAATTTATTTCACAAGCTAACTAACATGCACAGCCTTTCTTTCTTCCATCACTCCACTTCTTCATGGTCTTGTAACCCCTGCAAACATTTAGAAAGCAAGTCTTTAATTCCAAAAGCCCACATGTGACTTCAGTGGTCAAATTCCCTGATCAGATTATCTGCATCACTGCTGGTAATGCAGAAAGTGCCCAGGAGAAAATCCCAGGTGGTGGAGAATTAGGTTTTAGTAAATCTACACCACAGAAGAGTACCAGAGGCTCTTAATCCTCTACAAGCTGAGCAAGTACATCAGGTTTGCACACAGTACAGATTGGGATCAGTTTATGTAGAGCTCAATTTTACTCTGTTTTACAGTTCTCCCTTTCTGGAAGTAGCTTCAAGTTGTACAGCCAAAAATCTATCTACAGGACCAAGCAACAGACCCTGGGATTTTCATCTCTTTCTGATGCTGAGCTAGATTTAGCCAGATCATAACTCCCAGCAGCTGAAAAATCAACAGCATCAGATTCACTAATTTATGTGTGTTTAACAAGAGCAAAGCAGACACTGGAATTGTATATGAAAAAAACATCCCAAACACCAAGGAAAAAGTCCTCAGATAGCAGATAGGTCTGCTGACAACATAGCAGTGGCAAAAGATTTACAAAGAAGTTTAGTGATAAAACTGCTGAGAGGTAGTTGTACTGTCCTGATCTCCAGGGCAGAGCTATTAATTTATATAAGAAATTACTTTAAATATAGCATATATATACCAGCATAGTTTTATGAATGCTTACTGAATGCTGAGCCCTGGGACTCAGGGGACTTTCATTTTAAGTAAGTGCATTCCACATGTAAATATACACTTGAATATACTTGAACATACTGGGATAAATGAATTTACCCTTGCTAAAAGGTTTCTATATATATCCCTCTCTATGTCACTTCTCCAGCCAGTCTGCTTTGTTGACAGTTCCTATAAGAACAGAGCATCCCAGTTTCCCTCTAGTGAAGATGGAATGGTCACCTAAGGAAAACCTTTTATAATTTGAACAAGGCAGGCACTAACCTTTCCCTTGGCTTATCTGTGTATTTGTAGGGGGAGCTCATTAACTTGTCAGCACTGATTAGCACTTTTGAATAGGAAAATGAAATGAAAAAATTATGTGCAAATCAATACCAACTGTGAAGCCTTGTTTGCATTTAGCACTGCATCAGATAGAAATATTGAGAATTTAAAATTTTCTGGTGGACAAACATACTTAGAATGCCATTTTTAGAATAAGAAAACTATTAAAAATTAACCAAGCTAGTTGTTGTCCCATGAAAAAAATTACAGAATGTTAAAAATTAACAAGACAAACTTAACCCTATTTTTATTCTCAGGAATTCTTAAGAATGACATCAAGCTTAATAAATGGGAGAAGCATTTAAAAATATATAATTCATGTTGAATAGCAGGCACAAAAGCTGTGTAGCACACCCATAATTATCTAGAGAGAAAGAGACATCCACTAAGGGGAGTTCCACATGGTATTAGCATTACACCACAACTTCACAGATATTTTTGAAAACTATATTTCACACATTTCACTACTAGCAGAAGGAACCACAGATTAGTCTCCATGGTCCTGTGAAATTATAATAGTGGGGTGTCAAAGGCCAGAGGAAATTTCTTGCAGACAAGCAAAAGGTAAAGACAAAGGTCTGTTCTGTATATCCTGTTTTATATTCTGAATTGCTTATTGCTTTCCTGGAGACAAACCCAGTCAGGAAGCTCTACCCAGTAAGCTGCAGGCCACAGAGACCTCCAAGAAGCCATTGCATGTGCCCTCTGAAGTTGAGCTGAGATGTAACCCACCAAGCAGATGGCTTGGAATGGAGTTAAATCAAACAGCAAAGCCTAACAGCCTTAATTTCAAAGTTGTTAGGTCTCCACCTGCAAAAGGGTCTCAATTTCCTTATGTCTGAATACCTTACCTTTAATAGACTTACAGAGTATCTCCATTTCATACAGAAAAATCTGAAGCAGAGAAGTATAAAATTGAAGATTGTCAGTTTTATAACACCTTTTTCCTTTAGTTCAACCACTGGTTTGTCTGGAAGCTATTTGGACAGATGCTATCTTTAACTACATGTTTGAACAAGGTCTCAAAAGCCACAATCTTTGTCAGTGCTCCTGTACCACTACAGTAAAATGAAAGAGAAATAATGCAAATGAAAATTGTTTTTGCTTCCTCTTAATTCCCCTAAACACCCAGCCTCACACTGGAAAACTGAGTCTTATCTTCCCATTGTCAAGAGCAAAGATTAATTTCCCTCACCTTACATTCTCATTTTATAGTTTTAAAGACCAAGTCTAAATCAAGTGACTTATCTAATTCACAATTGTTCTGAAACACATTTTCAATTAATAACATGATCCTAAATACAGCCTAATGCACTGAGTGGAGACTAAAAGAAAAGACACAATAATTACCAGCTGTGACAAGAAACTGGGAAAGCCATTAAATAAAATCAAAATACTTTCTCCAACCCCCCCCAAACCCTCTAACTATCCCATATTTCTGTACAACTAGAAGATACAGTAATTATGTCCCTCAAGTAAACCAGCTGCTTTTCTGCTTATTAGACAAATATGAAAGGAACTCTGTCCCTTTTACTCTTCTAATATATTTCCCATATTTTTACACTAATTGAATTAAATATGACATATTAAAGCAGGAAACTTTTCCATTAGGGATAAAGATGACTGAACTTTTCTGAAAGATATTAAATTCATTAAACATCATAGGGCTGAACAGAATCTGCCTTATGGTATTTACAAATTTGAGATATAATTTAAAAGTAATTATAGTCTACACACAAAATCTGGGATTAAAAGGCACTGAATAAGTTCGAAACTTCCAAGATCCTCTACAGAGCTACTTCATCAAATAAGCATTAATTTTGCAAGGATTCAGCTGAAGACACAAACAACATTCAAAGTAATTGAAAAAAATTTTTTTCCTGTTTCAGAGACACAAAATGTAACTGGCACCCTGTGACTGCCCCCTAATATTATGCACAAGTAATAGTACATATATCAACTTGATGTTAATTGCATCGAATGGAGAGAACTATTCCACATGATAGTCCCACTAATCCATCCAGTTTTCCTGGCAGTGAAACAACATGGAAGCAGTAACAATTAACATCAAGGTCAGCCTCAAATAAATGTTGATTTGGTCACTCCTCAGCGCAGATTTATGAGTAGATTCAAAGCTCATTAAAGTTGGTGGAACGACTCCTGTTAACTTAATGGAGAATATATTTGGTGTAGTGCTTTCTATGTTTTTTAATGACAGATTAATTACACGGGTTTGTGAACAATCATGCCTAAAATCAACTCTGTAACTTCAAGTTTCAAGCCTTACCTCACATTTACATGTAACAGCAATGAGTTTGAGTGCTATAGATGTGAGCCAAATTCAGAGTAAAATCTTCCCCTGTTTTAATTTTTGATTTTTAAACTGAACTTTTAACATCACTTCCCCTTGTGTCCACCTTAATCCCTGGTTTATGGGGCAATACAAAGCATAAGAAACTTTTCTGACCTCAATGGCCTTATCAGCTCAAAAAACTTGTACTGTTACTTTTTTTTACCAGTGATTAGTGGGTAAATACACAGAGATAATGGTGATCAATACTGTAAAAAAAGCCATCAAAGAGAAAAAATCCTACACAGATTCAACATGTTAACATACAACATCAAATGTTATCTAAAAAAGTTAAACCCAAATAAATTGGGTCTTTTTTTAGTTTTAAGAGCTTGCAGATTATCATCATGGAATCTTCATCTTATGGATATATTTTGCATGCTTGTGCCAGTAACTCTGAGAAGACACTGGGCAAACATCAAGAGGATATGAAAATGCTTGACTCTGTGTATTGTTTCGTATCAGCCAAGTCCTTAATGCTCCAGAAAATCGTGTCATTTGAGCTTACATGAGATATAAATAGCCTGAAGACAAAGTTCACACACATAAAAAAAAAACACTTCAAATTTCTTTGTGGGAATTCACAAGTCATGTCAGAACATGTTTGACAGATACCATTTTAAAAAACCCACAATGGTTCATGATACAGTCTTGACAGTAACTGTAGAGCAGGACACTTGGCCACATAAAATATTCAGTAGCACTCCAGAGTGATTAAAATCATTATAGAGACAAATGGACTTTAAATCAAGTTCAGCATTTAACCCATTTCTGATTGATGATGCAAAACAGGACCCTCAAGCAGTGGAAGCCTCTAAGATTACATTTAGTCCACCAGAAAGATGGTGAACCAAGAGCTAGATCCAGCTCTTATTTTAAAAGGATAATAGTCTATTCCTTATCTCAAAAAGCTTCCTGCTGAGTTAAAACATATGACAAATAGGTCAATAAGTATTGAACCCTATCAACCACAAGGGATTTATGACTTGCAGGTAAATTGAAGTATATCAGTTCACAGTAGTTTGAGCTGTTGCTGACTAAATAAGATCATGCCAGTGACTTGAATCAAACCAGTTACCAGAACAGCTACTAAAAGCATTTTTAAAAACCTATTCCAACTCATCAGAAAAATTCACCAAACTACAGTCTTAGTGAGACTGCAAAGGAACTAGAGGTAAGAGTTTAGTCTCTCCTTTCCAACTAGGACATGTGTTTGCTAGTTACCTGACACAAGAATCTTTCTTCTCCATAGTAATGAAGGACACTGAGGAATTTTAGTGGACCCAAAAGTATTAGAGCAGTCCATGACTGTACATGAAAGGACTACTGACCAGCTCCAACTGACCTGTTGCCCCTCCACTCTTTTCCTGTGCCATCACTATCCCTAGGACCCCTTTCAGGAAGAGGGGGAACTATTATAAACCAGCAAAACTATGTTTTCTAAGATGGATCAACTGCTTAATGCAAAGTCTATTCAGCTTGATTTGGTGATGGAATAAGAAATGGGGATCAGGATGATTAATGACTCTGAGATGACTGTAAACATTAGCAGAGTCATTTATTATGGAGATACCAAATTCTATTAAGCTTTATTTCCATCATTCTTACCCTGAATATTTCTTCATTTTCCAAAGTTGTTCTATTTACTTATGAAAACTAGCTGTAAAATAAGATGTGGGGGAATCTTTTAAAAGCAACGGAACTGTGATGATCAACAAGTAAAGAATTTTAGATCCAGAAGAAGCCATCTGTCCTTGCAGTGGCAGCATCAGTTCTTGGAGGAGGACAAATGTAGATTTCATCCTGTGCTGCTCCATTAAATGCTTAAGATGTGTGCTGAGATACGTGTTTCTGTAATAACCATAATCAATGCTCCTTCAGGTGTGTGAAAACCAGCATGGAACTATTGGTGCAACCATTAGGGATGATTACTGATGTCTCTGATGGAGAGAAATGGTTCAACTCTCACTCAGAAAATCATCTTTTCATGTGAATAATGTCTCTCACTATGACTCTCTCTCAGATCCACCTTGTTTCTGGAAGTTGATGGAAAAGCTTATAGTGGGAAAACACCAGCAATTCTTTATGTCTCTGACACAAAAAGGAACTTTGAATTTAGTTTTGAACACAACTGAGTTTGATCTCCTTTTGGAATTTTCTCTGTTCCTTAATAAATCTGAGATATTACTGGTGAAATGGGAGTAGTTGTCCTTTATTGACTGCATCATTCCTGCATGCCAGAGGAGAGAACAAGAGTGGAAAAAATGAACAATTTTTTTTCTTTGTCAGAAATACCACAGGTTCTTCATGTTTCCATAACCTCAAATGGATTGGAGGACACGAGGATGTCGTGGCAATTTTAATGTCATATAGAGCTCACCAGGTCCTTTTCCCAAATGCCTCATTTAAAAATTACTGTTCCTATGCTGATGTAAGAAATTATTATTAAATAAGTATCAGCTATAATTATATCTATGAAAATACCACTTTTTATAGATGTATGTACATTGACATGCACACACACATATTCTTTCTCTGTGTAATTAATAGTTACACTTTAATAATCTTTCATTTATAAAGTGGCTCTCATCCTGTAAGATATTACATATCCTAAGAGACACCTACTTATCCTTTATGATCTTGCTTAATGTTCCACTAAATCATGCTTTGTCTGTTGCTTTCCCACTTATACCCTCATTTGCTACAATGAATTTTAAATTTAAACCTTTTCCAAATAGTTCCTTTAAATGTTCCCCACACCTCTGGCACAAATTTTCCCACAATTCAATCAGAGTCTGGAGATTAATGCAGAGGGTTGGCATAGTTTTCCCTATATCATCAGAATACTTTCAGGCAGGAGTCAGAACAATAACAACTTTGAAAAAAATTATATGCCAATGCATGATAGTTTATGACTCTCACACAAAATTTAGTGGATTTTTTTCAATGGATTAAAGGCAGTTAGCATCCTAGATCATAAAAAGAATCTAATTCAATTCCAAATGTCTTCACACAACTCATCTACCATTCAAAGTCTCATAAAAATGCTTTAGGGGCAAGAGCTAAGTAGGTACTTTCCTGGCACTCTGTGCCAGGGTGAATTTTAGTTCATGTAAAACACTTCTGCAATCTCTGAATAATCTCTCCCACTGAGATTTATGGGAGCTTTGACATTAAGTCTCCCGGATGAAGGATAAGAACTAAATGTGTTTTTAAAAGAAAAGAGAATAAAATTGGTTGCATTCCAGAACTGCATTGGGTTCTGAGCTTTTATAAAAACCTTCAAAAGTTTACACCAGAGGTACATGAAGCAATAGTGGAAATGTCCCATGGGTGATACCTGTTGCTGCAGGGAGAACTAACTAAGAGGTCTAAGTGTAGTTCAGGGCTTTAAGGAATAATGGTTTCAGATGTTAGAATATTTTTGCCTGTCACTTCCCATTAGCCTGTTAATAATTTGGAAAAATTAACAAGGCTTGCATTTGTTTCAAACATCATCTCATTTCACATTTGAATCACTGTTGAACATATTCTGTACTTGTCTTAGCTCTGTTTGCTACTAAAAAGCACAAAGTCCCTTTTCCTGGATAAATAGATCCCAAGCTCACTTAAAATCTGAATAACAGAATGCAGATTACTCATAGAGAAAAGCACAGAAGCTAACACCTTCTTGTTTCACAGTCAATTATTCATGTTTCCAGTCTATATGACCATTTTTCTCTCCTTAAATAACCAAGTACTTCTCATTTACATGCTGAAGCTGCACACTGAGGGAAACAGAAGGAAAATTAAGCCCCCACGTTTGATCTAAGCATTTTTCTGTACAGTGAATAAACTTACAAGACACCCTTTGCCCAAAAAAAGGAACGTTAAATTAATGAAAACCACCGGTGGCTCATGTTCTTTATAGTATTTACTCTGGTATTCCACACAATATGTAATGGTTGCCATGGAAACTGCCACATCTCTTGGCACCAAAATAATTCTCAGATAAATGGATCTTTGTCAGAGCAAACTCCAAAGCCAATATATATGAAACCTGCATTTCTTTGGTGGTGGGAATCTGCAGAGCCCAGGCCTGAGGGAGAGCACAAGCCTATCAAAAGAGAAGAGGCTGTGCTGCTGAGCTGAGGAACAGGGGGAATGTGGCTATATATGAAAAATCATACCCACTGTGTGCTGCCCTGGGACTTGCAGGGTCACTCAGAAACAGCCCAGAGAGGTACAGGAGTCACGTCCGTACAGCACTGTCAGACAAAACTCCTGCTATGAGGGTTTGATCTAAAGTCTGCTGGAATCTGATTATTTCAGCAGGTTCTGGATCAGGCTGATGGATAAAAGGTGCAAGGAGGTGACTGGAATATCTATGGAAAATAGCTTATTTCCATGGCTAAGGAGATTTTGAATATAAAAGGAGCTCTTTGTTATTTTCCCAACAGCAAGTGGTGTGCACAGAGGATTTTTATAAAAATATAGCCAAAAAGGCAGCTAAGAGATACTGCAGAATGCCCCATTGATGAGAACAAGCTCTTGCTTTCATTGACATTAATTAAGATGTATTCTGTGAAACCTGCAATGTAGCACTGCAGACTTTAAAAAAACAAATAAAAAATTGCACCCTTTCACTGGTGATCAAAGCAGGGAAAAGTAGTTTACCAAAATACCATCAATACACAAGTATTAAATTCTAAAATCACTTGTATCTCGGGTTTTTATGCATCAGTTCCAAGTCAGTAGGTGTTTACAGTGGGATAATGAACAAAAATAAAAGAAGTAGAAACATTTTAACCATTTAACAGCTAGCAGGAGGACGTGCTTATCTTACACCTTCTGCCAGACTGAACACAAAAGTGAGAAGATGAATTTTCTTTTGTTTCTCTTTAAGAAAACCCATCTTTATATGGCTGAAGGACACTTTCATATCCACAGGAAAAATATCTCCACAGCTTCTCTGAAATAAATGGTATTCTACATACTGTTTTGATCAGTGTAACTCACAAGTGTACCATAGATACTGATGTACCCCTGTGACTTACTCTATTTTGTACCTTAAAGTTTAATGCAAAACATGGTATTTTATTTATGCAGATCATTGCTTTTTGCAGCAACTGCTATATGCAAAATCTAATAATATGAAAGTCTTCTAGCCTGTTTGTCAGTAACTCACATTAGAGTCCATATTCATACTTTTTCACAGCCATTTTCAGCCTATTTGGAACTCTACCCTAAACTTTAAAAATGTTAATATGCATTAATAGGAATGATTGCCTGCAGTATCAGAGAGCTTGATTCCTGATCTTATTTTACAACAAAGTTATTGAACTGCTAGATGACTAAACTCAACTACACAATTCCTTGCACAAATCCAGATTCATAATAAGATTATTGATTCTTTATCACCTATTCTAAGGCAGAAAGCCATACATGTAGGATTTAATGCTCTATGCATTTTTTATCTCATATGAATAAAATTTTCAATCTCTACCCTGCAGGGATAAAGCAAAGAGTAAGACACAAACAAGAAATGCTAACATTTAAATCCACAAAGCTTAGATTCATTATTTCTGTTTGATACTTTAGGCAACAGAGGGGCAGACTTAAGAAGCCTGCATAAACATAGACATCCAGGCAGTGGTTTAGGAGGAAACAGAATTCAGGTCTGCAAGGCAGCTGGGGAAATTTCCCTCCAGACAGCCTCTCCCATCCCTGCTTTAATAAATATAGCAGGGTACTGATACTGGGAAAAGCATTTCTTTGACAAAGGGAAAAATAGAAGGAGTAACCTCTAGCTTCTACAAAGTGGACTGGGCAGAGTAGCAGGACCAGAGCAACTTCATTTCCTTCAGTCTGAGCTACTGCTGGAGGAGATTTTAAACTTTCTTTGTCTACAACATGCTGTCTCAGGGTGTGCTCCTCCCTCTTATCTCTTTCTCCGATTCCTTTTCCATCTAGTGCCTGAAAAGTGTCCTGAGGGTTTGACAGTTTCTGTTTAATGATTTCATCCTTCTGTATGGAGGACTGCTGAGCACCATGCAGTGAAGTTACTACTAGCCTGGAATTTCTGAGTATCTGCCTGTCCTCTTATCTGCTTTGGTGCCAGACTCTTGATATCTCTCTCCTCCCCAAACCCCCAACCTGTGTCTGCAATACTGTAACAAATAAAGGCTCTAAATAACTCCTTTTGCTGAGGGGGGAGGGAGGAATAAAAAAAAATAAAATAAATTTTTAAAAGCTGCATTTTACCAACACATAAAAAAGGTAGAGAAAGACTGTTTTCCACGGTTTGCTTTTAGCTCCCAGGGTACTACAAGTATATTAATTACAACCATTTTATTTTGCCTTGGAGGACACAGTTCAGTTCCCAGCTTGCTGTCTTGTTTTCCAACTCACAATCTGTTAAGAGACTCTAGAAAAGATTGGCTACACTTTCTGTCTTTCCCAAAAACTCATTTGTGATGCAATTTCCAGTTTTGGGTTGTCCTGCTGTTTCCATAAAATAAAGCCTAGGGACCAAGCATTGGGTAGGACATAAGTTTTTTAAAAATAAATAAATTATTGCCAGCTCAACTCAGTGAGTTTGTTCCTAAGTAGGGTTTGAGAGTGATTTATTTTTCCATTAGTGATCTGAACCTCAGCAATTCCATGAATTATTCAGAATGAACCCAAAGTTCATTTGGGGGATCCTGGGTGAATCAAAACATTCCACATCTTTTTTTTCTTTTTTTTTTTTTTTTTTTTTTAATAACACCAAGCACTCAAGTCCTGACTGTGTGAAAAGATATTTAGCAAACATAGGGGAAAGCAGAGCAGGAGCAGAGATGTGCCTCACCAGCACTACTTCATGGTGAATGCAAGCAAACTTCATTTCCTTCACTGAGCATCCTGATCACTTGGGGGTACAGGTGTGTGCACACACATAACTACACAAAAAGATGACACATTGTAATGCTACACCTTCTATAGGCTCCTGGCAACCCTTCCATGCATTTATATTCCATATGCCTCTCAGAAATGACTGTAACTTCTTTTTTTGTGATTATTCCCCTCTGTGAAGACAGATAGAAACCAATATACCTTGCCAAAACTACAGGAGGAAAAGGTGAACTAAGGTTTTGAAATCAATCTAAATGTAGTCTGCTTTAAAGATATTTTTTTCTCTCAATAGAATTCATGCATATCTGTAGGGGCTTAGGTGTTTTACAGTAACATCCAGACATCTGGAAAAGCAGCAGTGATGTTCTTCTATCACCATACCCTGCAAAAGAGTCTGGGATCAGAGAGCAAAACCCAAGTTGTCTGATGGTGGTGTAGTCATGGCCACCCTCTGATAGAAAGGTGCAGCTTCTGCAGATCTAATGTTTCTAGCAAAACAGAAAGCATGGCCTTCAAGGCTCAAAAAGTGAGTTAAATAGTAAGTGGGATTCTAGCAGTCACTGACTGCTATGCTTGTGAAGTTAATCACATAATCAGTGAGGCCAACTGGAATCTTCCCACACTTTCAGGAAGAAAGAACCACACCCCTACACCACCACCATACCAGAAGCTTTTCTGCACACTACAGATTGCACCTCTAAATATTTGCAATGTTCATCTTGGGTAGCAGTCACAAAGTTTCAGGAATTATGCTATCTCCTCCTGGGCTCAGACTGCCAGTCAGCAGGTTAGAAACCATTGCTGTCAGTCATTTCCAAGAATGTTGGGAATCTGCAATTAGGAACATTAACAATGGGATTTCACAGATGTAGGTTACATGCTTTCAGAAAAGAAATGGCAGTTGCTGGCAGTGGGGAAATACTTAAGAAATACTTATCCCCTAATTAAACAAGGTACTGCTCTCTAAGCATTGAATGATAAGCAGTGCTCTAGCATGTGCTCATCTTAACCCTACAGAATTATGCTGAATTACTAAAGCTCCATCTGAGTGTTTCTTAGCCAAGCCTCCTTGCATAAACAGATGGAGCAGTTCTGCTGTTTCCGTGCTGACACATTCAGACTGCAAAAGTACAGGATTAAGTTCAAATTTATCATAAAATCACTTTAGATGGGATGCTGTAATATCCTTCTGTTATAGCCTTCTCAAGTATGACAAACAGAAAGACCAGACTGTCTGTGTTGTTCTTAAAATAGGCAAACAATAGTTGAAGCAGTTGGTAAAAAACATTGATTTAACAGCCATAGAGTGCTGACTGAGGCCAGAGTAGGAAAGCCAGCCCCAAAGACCTTCATATTCCCTTGAAGAAAGGGATGATTTCCATCATGTAACTCCCAATGGCACTGCAGACACCAAGGATCACCATTCTAAAAGTGTAATCCTCCAGTTATGAACTGAATATCCAAGCCCATAAAGAAGTGATAAACTAAGGCAGAGGATGCTGTGATACTGTTTTAGGAACCACCTAGGAGTGGAGATGGTCAAGTGACAGAATATGCCAGATGTAGACTGGTTTTCCCTCTCTAAAACACCACAAGTGGTTGGAACCAAATGCAGTAGTCAGGCCACATGAGGCATTTGGCAGTGAAAGGCTGCTTCTCTAAGAAAACCAGAATAAAACTTCAGAATATGATTCTTAGAGAGTCAGACCTTCACACATAAATCAATCCCCTGAAATTTAACTACATCTCTGACCTGCTGTCAGAGATGTCTGAAACTCCTCTGTCATTTCAGAAATTTCTGTCTGGAGAATAAGAATCCCCACTTTGAAACTACTAAAATTTCAGAAACTGGACTGGAAACAAAATCATTTAAACATTCTTGTGAATGCAGCAGAAGGAGCATGCCTGGCTAGTTTGAGACACAGGACAAGTGCTAAAGTGCAGGTTTCCCACTCTGAATTTGTCAGTGCATAGTCCTAAAACACCAACTCCACCATGTAAGAGACTTTTCCAAGGATAACCCTGTTAAAATTGAACTTTGTGAAGAAACAGTGTATTTAAATAAAATTAAAATTCATTCAAATGTTCTGATCAGCTCCCTGCGTTTACACATTCTGGTACTTTCACTCCTCCTTGAAATCTATATTCACACAGCATGAGGCATAGACTGCAGATCAAAACCTTTCTTCAGCCAAAGGCTTTCAGAATTTTGTCCAACCTTTCCCTTAAAGTTTGTGGGGTTTTTAAATGGAAAACTTAATTTATACTAAACTATTGTTGGAAATATAATGAGAATGCTGGCAGCTGAAAATCTAAATAGCAAAATATAGCAATAGATCAATCATTTTTGTGACTTTTTTATGCTTCACTGAAATTATAGGTCTGTAGAGGTACCAAGCTTAATTGTCTAGTAAGGCACTGCCTTGCCTGCCTCCCTCCTAAATTCCATGACACAGAGTGAGGCCTCTCTCACATTTCCTTTTGTCACTCCCAACAGTGTCAAGTATCATGCTGAAATTCAGAAGTGGAAAAGAAATAACATGGCATTCAGTGGAACAGAAAGCACTGGTGTGTGGAGTTGCAGTGTGAGCATTTGTTGCCATTTGTGTCACATGTGTATATGGTTTAACACAGAACAATATCAGATAAGCAAACCTATAGGAAAATTTTAATTCCACAGCACAGAATTCTCACCTTCTTAGACTTGGAGTAAACAAGAAGGTTTGGTAAAATGCAAATTACACATTTAGACTGATTTTTTAATTTTTATTTATGGCCAAACTATGGTTATCTGGCACAACATACACCAGAAGAACCAGCCAATTTAGAATACTCAGGATCTTTTATTTCTTCCAGTTCTTTGTGAATGTTTAGCATTTCAAACCAGGAAAAATTGGATTTTAAGTGAAACCGAGTGTTAAAACATGTCAGTGATATCTAGATTGATTTTGATCTCTCTGTTAACAAGTTAAAACTGCTTACAGTCCACATGTAAATTCTAGCATCATCTCCTTGGCACTTCCTTCCAGTCCTTTGCATTTATCTTACCTTTAATGCACCATGCTTTTCATTTTCTCCAACAATCAAAATTTCTGCCATATCCTCAGCATGCTCAGACCGTGCATGGACAAACAAGGCTCTGCCAGCTTCTGATACATTCTTTAGTGCAACTAAAGACCCATCAGGTTCCACTTTAAAGTCTGGGTTAGAAACTTCGAAGTTCAATTGATTATTACCCTTGCAGTCATCAAAATCCACTGGAGGAAAGAAAAGAAAAAAGAAAAAACATAATCAGTACCTGCTTGGGAACAGACTTCAAACACCTTTATGCTCTTGGCTTGTTTACAAATCGTGGGAAGAAATGCCTCTCAAGATAAGGGGAAAAACTTTCAAGGAAGCTTTATATTTGGGTGACTATAATTCATAGACAAATCTTAGGAACACATATTTTCAGAAGGATGATAAGAGATTTTGACTGTGTTAAATGGGGAAATGGGAGATAAACAAACAGCTTTGGGCTTGAACATTTTCACTCAAACCAAATGCACAAACTCAGCACCTAGTTCTACAAATTGGGCAGCAGCAGTAGAGTCCTTGATATTCTCCTCATCATAACCTGGGATTTCTAAAAGCTCTTCTGCTAGCAAAGTGGTTTCAAATATCCAGAAAATCTTTATGACTGGAATTGCTCATGGATCTACAGATATTCAGAATATTCAAGCTCATGGTCTACTGCAAAAGGGCTACACAGCAGAAGTGCCAAACAACATTTCTTACTAACTACCAAGATTATGATTTAGTGCATGAGTTACACTTTGGGTATAGCCAAGGATTACCAGAACTTTAACTTAAACAGTAGCTGTCAATAACCCTGTTTACCTTTACATGGAAAATTTAAAATGTCTCTTAAGTACAAAGGTTTGAGATTTCCCCTTAAATTCCTCCTCAGAGTCTGGTAGATTTGTTTTGTACCAAACATTAGAAAAAATACTGTTGATATAACTACCAACTGTATGATTAAAATATCTTCACAATGAACTTTTACTTGCTAAGTAAATTTTTCAGGTTTTCACATCTATTAACAATATATTTGCATGTTTTTCTGCAGACAATCTGTTCTATATTCCCTACCTGCTTCTTGAATTACTGCTTCCATACACTTTTTACTTTCCTGCATATTCTCACTATTTTGATTTTAGATTTCATTTCTATTGGATCTTTAAAAATTGCACTACAGCTTCAGCAGTGGATACAGACTACGGTAAGACCCAAGATAATGGAGTTTTACTTAATATAAAACTCTCTGAATAATTGTTTAAATTCATTGTATAGAATTTTATTTTCAGTTACTGTTTTTAAAGGAAAAAGAAAACCTCAGATGTCCTCACTGCCTGGTAACACCTAAGCTTTTCCTGACTACGTAGTAACTGTAACTGGTCTTAAACCAGACAAAATCTCACAGAATTGGCCAGGTTGGAAAGGACCTCTGAGATCATCAAACCCAAACCTTAATCCATTCCCCCCATGTTTCCCAGCCCATGGCACTCAGTGCCACATCCAGTCTCTTCTTAAAAAAACTCCAGGGATGGAGAATCCACCCCCTCAGCCCATTCCAATGCCTGATCACCCACTCTGGAAAGAATTTCTTCCTAATATCCAACCTCAACCTCCCCTGGAAGAGCTTAAGCCAAAGCCTCTTGTCTGACTGATGGATGCCTGGGAGGAGAGCCTGACCCCCCCCTGGCTCCAACCTCCTTTCAGGGAGTTGTAGAGAGTGATGAGGTCTCCCCTGAGCCTCCTCTTCTCCAGCCTCAACACCCCCAGCTCCCTCAGCCCTTCCTCACAGCACTTGTGCTGGATCCCTTCCCAGCCTCCTTGCTCTTCTCTGGACCTGCTCCAGCACCTCAATCTCCTTCCTGAGCTGAGGGGCCCAGAACTGGACACAGGACTCAAGCTGTGGCCTCACCCTTACCGTGGGTGGCCAAACATTCCTAGGAATTTACACAAAAATCCTCTTCATTAAATTTTGCATCTTCTGAATAAGGCACAGAACATGGGTATGTGAGGCTACTAAATTGAGAGGTTGACCTTGGGCTCAACTCTCTCGATCCCCAGCCTCAACACCACAGCAGGAGAAAAGTTTGTGGTTCAAGATAAAGACAGCGAGATCACTCACAAAACACAATTGTCTTCGGAAAGTCAAAACAGATTTAAAACAGATTTGAACAGTGAGGAAAAGAAAAATTTAAAACCACACTGTCCTCCTCCTCCACCCCACACCCTCTTTACCTCAGGCTCAGCTTCACTCCCTCACCCTCAGCCCCGCAGCACAGAGGGATGGGGAATAGGGGATACCAATCAGTACTTCATGGCTTCTCTCTGGGGCTCTTTCCTCCTCACACTCTTCCTCTCCTCCTCCTCCTCCTTCTCTTTCTCCTCTTCCTTCTCCTTGTCTTCCTCCTCCTCCTCCTCCAGGGTGAAGTCCCCCCAAGGGCAGCAGCTTCCTTCAGGCCGTGCCCACCTCTTCTGGAGCGGTTCCTGTGAGGAGACCCAGTGCCCGGAGCCTTTCCCCTTCCTCTTGCCCTTCCTCTTCCTCTTCTTCTTCCCCTTCCTCTTCCTCTTCTTCCTCCATCCCTGAGTTCCCTCTCATCTCTCAGACCATTTCCCTCTCCCTCCCAGCCACCATTTTGCCCCTTCCTCAAGCAGCTTTCCACAGAGGCACCATCAGCCTCACTGAGGGGCTCAGCTCTGCCCTGAGGCAACCGCAGAACCAGCCGGAACCGGTTCTGTCCGGCACAGGGCTGCCCGGCCTCCCCTCACAGGGGCCCCGCGCCAGCGCCCACCTGCACACCCCGTGCCCATGCATTAGGAGCCTGAGGTGAGATCGTAAAAGAAAAATAAATTGCAATCCTTTGAATTTTTTCCAAATTATCCTCTCAGGCTCTGGTCACCACACGTTCTTGCACAAAAAGTTGTCCCTGCACCTGCAGGATCAGCTTCTCCACAACTCTTAACTCCACAACTCTTAACTCTTAACAGGTTGCTCCCATTTCCTCTGCCTTACTTGTGGGGAAGAGAACTATCCTTGGATTCACAGTGGGATAACAAACCAGGATTCCATCAGCCCTTTTGCCATTTCATTGAATTTGGCTGAACCCGAGGGATTAGGAATAAAAAAGAAGAAACAAAAAGCTCTTTCCCCTCAGATACTTCAGTCCTTCCAGACAAACCTGCCCCGGTCTCTCACATTGCAGACCCCTGACTGAAATGCCTTGAACAGCAGTTGAAGAAGGGGGGACAAAAACTGCAGAATTTGGACACAGCAGAAGTTTAAAAAGTTTAAAAGAATTCTGCAGTGCTCAGACCATGCTGGTGTCTGCACTCCCAGGCCAGGAACCACCAGCAGAAGAATCTCACTTTGCTAGAAAGCTCTGTCTTAGTGAGGACTCCCTGGTGTAAAACAATTTTCAATATCACCCTTTTACACTATTTATGTTGGCAACATGATAGGTGTTTTAACAGATCCACTACAATGTCCTAAACCTATCCACCCACTAAAAAAAAAAAAAGACAAAATTTCCACCTCACCACAAGTGTGGAAAGTTGAAATTATCTGTACTAATCACCATATAGTTTGCAGATTTGATGAATTATTTTGAACTTATCCTTTTTCTACCTTTAAAAACAAAACCAACCAACCAAAATAAAACCCAACAAAAACCAACAAGCCTAAACAATCAAACAAGGTCTTTGGAATTTATCTTGTTATATTGAATAAATATGCCCTTCTCATAGGCAAACTCTGCTGATGATCTACAGTCTATTAATAGCTTGCAACTGGAAAAATTTGGCATCAGACTCTGAAAAATTAATTATGTCAGGAGTAAATAGTAAAAAAAAAATAAAAATAGAAGCTTAACAAAAATATGATAATCACTCAAAAAAATGTCATAGTTCAGAGGTATCACCCAGGCAAACAGTATAGGTCACACGAAAAGAGTCCAGGCTCTGCTCTGCTTCAAAAAGAGGGGTGAAGCTGGCTGGGAACACACTTCTCCCACCCTGCTGCTCAACATTCACAAACTTTGAGATTCCTGCATTGATGCCATCTGCGTCCACTGCAGAAATTCAGAGACCACATGCAGATTCCACACATGGAATCAGGAGAAGTACTTGGATCTATATTCCCCTGGAGTTATAAATTTGACACTTTTAGACCTTTTATATTTTTCTCATCTGTTGACCTTGCTTGCTCTGCAACTTTTTCCAACAAGGCAGAAGCAGAGTTGTTTGAGAGTGGGAAACTTTTCTTACCACATCTCATCCAAAAGCACTGATGCTTTCGGCTCCCAATTCTGCCACAGAAACAGGAATTTCTGATAAGGTTAATAGCAAGGAGAGAAAAGGAAAATGAAAAGACTGAGAAGTAGGGATATGTAGGAGACAAATGAGAAGTGGGAGGAAGGAAATGAAGTGATCACAAGGCTAGAGAGCATCCAAGAATTTCCAGACCAAGGACCAACAGGGATGAAACTGAAGTCAGTCCTAAGAGAGGTGAAGAGAACTATAACCTTGGATAAAATCTCCAGTCTCAAGGTAGGTCTGGGATGACCTGGGAATGTTGCACAAGACTGCATTGCATTCCTTGTCATTCTAATGATGCCCCTCACATTTGCTTCCTTAAACTCACAAATGCAAAATACCCACAATTTACAGTTTTTGAGCTGCCTTTACCAGGCTCCAGTAGCAGCTCCAGAGTCTAAGAAACTGTCCCTGAGCCCATTTTCCTGCCCTGACAGACACCCAGGGGAATTTCAGCTTCATCAGTTTAATCACATTTCCTACAACCTGTGGCTCTACATCTCTCTCTTAAACAAACCTTCACATGGCTGATGCTCTAAAAAAGCCACAGCCTGTTAAAAACAGAGCAAACAGAATTTTTAGGTTTTATTCTTTGGTGAAGAAAACTTGCCTTGTACACAAAGCCTATGAACAAATCTCTATTTAAAAGTTATAAAGAGTGATTAAGTAATTACTCTTCCTGTCCCCCAAGTACTCATGGATTTGTCAGAGATGAGGAGTGAGGAAAGCCATGAGATGTATAACTGATTCATACTACCCAGCAGCATTATGAGAGACTGGACAAAAAGCAGCCCAGTGGTAGTGGCTACAAGCACTAAAACCTCCCATGTCCTCCTGCACACTCACTTGTGTTAGAGCTTAAGGGTTTTAACTAGATTGCAAGCCCTTCAGAGCAAAGATGACTTGTTCACTCCTGTCTGTACAGCACTCGCAACAAAATGGTTCTTGTTTGGCACTCAAGGTGCTACAGAAGTGCAACAAATAGTAACTATTTCAGCTGGAGCCCTAAACTAAACTTTTGGTAATGCTATACCAGACCTGACCAGTGATTGAGCTTCACTGTCAAGAACTCACTGGGCAATTAAAACCATCATCTAATATTTATTTACATGAACACAGAATTCTTCATTTATTGATGCATATATGACTCTTTTGATGTTCCTAGTAATGCTCCAGCTGCCAAGTGAACATCTTTATTGTGCTTAATATGCCATATGGTATGAGACAGGCTCCAAAACTCCATGCAAGCAAAATGAAAATACTGCCAAGCATCTCCCAATGAAAAACAACATGAGTGTCACTCATCGCCCTCTGTTCTTTTCTCAGCCTCCTATATTAGACTTTTACTCTTTCCTGGAAGGCAGCTCATTCACACGTGCATTGTACACAATATTTTTGTCCACCAAGCAATATTCACTATTAGCAATACCTGACTTTGAGCCCACTGTCATCAGTAATGCAGGATCAATCATGCAAGGTCTCAAGCCCATTCCTGTAACAGTGGGAAACTGAAGTTGCTATTGGAAATATTACCCTTTAAAGATCTCAGCAAGAAATCTCAAGTTCCTGGGATTCATCATTTCAGTGCATCCCACTCTCCCTGTTATGGTAAACCACATATGAGGTTTCTTCACAGCTGTGATATTTATGATAATGAACCACAGATGTTCTAAAGAATACCATGTTAAAACATTGAAAGGTCAGCAGTTGGATTTCTTGTAAACTATGTGAAAAGAAAACAAGCTGATTTTTTTATATGTTCAAAATCATATGTTAGGCTGATATAGTCCTCTTCCAAAGTACTTTCTCTTCAAGGTTTATTATCAGAGTTTAACTTCTTTTGAACAGAAATACAGAATCCATAATTTTGCCTCTGATGAAAGCTCTACAGAGATATTCTGAATAATTAAATAGATATATTTATCTATAAACACACAAGAACTGATACATCTCTAGGTATAAGTATTTGTAATTTTATGTTAACTAATGATGGTCAGCAATAAAATGGCTCCTCAGCGAGGAAGATTCACTTTGAAAATGCACACACCAAACACACACACAGACATAATTACCCCACCAATGGAGGTTAGGATCCTTTTTGTAAACACAGCCTAATTTTGTTCCAATCAGTGGGAATTACAGCTTCAAGCAAATATTATCCTTAAAGTAACTTTAGATCATATTGAAACCACAGGTTGAAAGCTGTACCTGTGAGAGGTCCAGAGATGCAAGAGAAACACATTAGAGCTGCACAAAAGCAATTTAACTTTCCAGCCCTGCAGGGATCCCTCAGCTCTGCTAAAAAGTCCTCTCTGCTCAATGGTATTAGAAAAATACAGAAGTTAGACAGAAACTGGCAAAGCTGAGCTTTGTTAACTACAAAGAGAGAAAAGTGATGGTTGAAGCAAAAGAAAATGCTTCTGGGGGCTCCTTTTGTAAATTCATAAAGTACCATGACCTAGCAAAGCTCTTATTAGCAATAAACATTGAGTGAAACCAGCAAGTAACTAAGGAGATGAGAGGAGGCCACCACTTGACAGTGTTCATGGAACTATTAAAATCCTGACTCTGGTACAGGGGTCACACAGCAGCCCAACACAAAGTAGCAGAAATGCAACATGTTTGTGAGTCTGCAAGAGATGAATTATCCATGTGCAGGGGATGAAATCCACCTGAAACCAACACATCTGGACACCCCAAATCCACCTGAGAACAAAAGAGGAAACTGATACAACACCTAATGACAAAGGCAGATGAGAATCCTGCTTTTCAAGCCAACAGTGTTGGCAGTTAGGAGAAACAGCTTCTTTCCCTTCAAGATGCCACCAGAATAATTTCTGGAAGTTGTTGGTAGGGAACCAACAGCTTGTTTCATTTGTGTTGGTTTTTTCTTTTCAATACCTGAACAGCAGAAGGAAAAAGATTAAAAAGAGAGCAAAGATGTCCCCTGACAATTCTGGGAAAGAGCAAAGTCCAGAAAAGAGATGGTCAACATTGAAGTCAGCCAGGTTGGCTGTTCCTTAAGATACAGATTTGTCAATATTGCATATCAAAAATTGCTCTAGAAGTAATGGATTTGTGCCTTAGAACAACTACAAAGAAATAAAGTATTTCTTTACACACAAAAAATATGGCTGAACCTTTAAGATAATGAACAAAATTAATTTTATTAAAATCCTTTATTAAAATTCTATCTCTGCAGCAGAATTGCTATAAAATTATTTCTTTCAAGTTCAGCAAGCAATAGTAGGTTATTTCCCACTTCATGTTTAAGATATTCTGGTATCTATATAATTTGTGCCCCTGAAGTAAATTATTACCTATTTAGCATCTAGACAGTCAAAAACTGAGCAACAGTACAATGCTCACCAAAATATAATAAGATTGCTTAATACACATGAATACAGGTCTATATTTGACTTCTTTGGAAAAACAATCACTAAAAAAAACAGACTTTATCCTTGCAAAAACTTAGAATGTCTACAAAGTGTTTACCAAAACTGGCAAACATCCCATGCAATTTCTGTGTGATGATCAAATCTCTGCCTGGCCCTGTTAAAATGCAAAAATAAATCCAACAGTTCATCCAGCAGGCACCAGGGTGTATCTGCCCTTCAGAGCACACCCTTTCCATGGGATAAATGGTACTTAGGAGTACTCAGCTTTTCTGTGCTGTCAAAATGCATAGCAAGAATGTATCACAGATAGGAGGTCCCCAGAGATCAAGAAAGAGGAGGGATTTCACCCCAAAACCAGCTGCAGACAGTAAAAAGTGCAACGTTTGCACTGGAATAATCACATTTGTCCCTCTTGTGCATTTCACCAGCAGTCCTAGCAGAGACAGAGTTGCTAACAAGTTGGAGGAGTTGGAGGTGAACATCACACCAACAACTTGGTTAGACATGAGCACAGCATCCTGGCTCCTGAGTTAGAGCTCAGCAGCCCTGCTGTAAAACCAGAAGGTTCACAACTTGTGTCAGCCCAGCACTGACACAAAAAATATCTGGGTCCCAGCAAGTTTTTCACAGGGCAGAGAGTCCTGTGTGAGCAAAATAGCTCCATCAGCACCAGACTCAAGGATTCCTGCCTTTTCCAGCACAGACACCTTACTGCTGTTTCTTGACTTCTTCCACTACACTCCCTCTTTTCTTTCCTCTACTTAAAGATCCCTCAATGGCACCTTGTGCTGCAAATTAATTTTACCAACAGGGCTCCCCAAACTGCTTGAAATTACAGGAAAGCACAAACACTACAATCAAAGCTGAAGGCATTCCCTCCTCCCTCCAGCAAAATTCACCAGCTCACACTAAATGATACCTTCACACATCCTTTTGTTTCCTCTTGTCTCATTTAGGGCAAAAATTTAATCAAGTGGAAGGTGTTGTAGTGAGTTGCTCTCAGCTGGAAGTTATCTCAACTTATTCATTACAATATAGACACATTATTGACTGATGTCCTGAGTCAGTGGCTGCATCCTAAGGGATGGTTGGTACTGTAGCTGCTGCTCTAAGCCCTAGAGAAAAATGATTATTTCAACAAATATACGTCAGTGAATGTGTCTGAAGGAAAATATAAAAATCCCAACTTTGGATGTTATATTGCAGTCATTGATCTTCCAGCCACAACATATAGTTCAGTTTAAATAGAACTGTTGTCTCCTTGTAACTGCAGAGGACACTTGAAATGACCCATTTGTGGAGCTGCAGTCCCAAAGGAACTGTGACATCTGTGGGAGGACAGGACACTTCACTATATTAACACTGTGTTGGTTCTGAACAGTCCAGATGACCCCAAACCCAGAAGCATTCTAGAGAAAAGATTTTCTAACATCATTAATTTCAACGAAATCATTTCACATTGCAATGCAAATTATAAATATTCCATCTTAGCAGATTTGCAGAACATTTTGCTGAGAAACCCAGGAGAACGTAAGAAAAAATTTGCTTTAGATTCTTAGAGAATCCTCACAGGCTGAGGCCAAGACACAAACAGGCAGAAGCAAAACATTCAAATACATTCAATATGTTGTGGTTCTGCAAATTGGTGTGAGAAGTTTGTCAATAGGAGGTCAATTGTATTCCATAGGGGAGGAAGACAGGACAGAAGCCTGACTTTGTACAGCAATTCCCAGTGGGATATATGGATAATTTCCTGTGAGTGCTGGCTGGATAACTCAAGAGGCAGTATATGACTGACCATGAATTTTCTTGGCTTCTGCACAAGCACACATCTGATCCTTGGGCACTCACCCTAAGTGCTACCCAAACCAAGCTTCTTGATATATGTAATTTATTGAAAACTAACCAGGTTGTATTCAGCAGAACAGTGTCTCAGGAGATTTAAGTATGTAAATAAATTGCTGCCAGCAGATGTCAAAAAGTAACAACAAGCAATCACTCAGAGGAAATAACTACAGTGCAACCAGCACACAAAGTACCTTATTTACATCAGCGTGGTTTTGAAATGTCTCCAAAACCACAAATTAATTTAGTAAGGGTGTTCCCATAACTAGACAATTAGCTGCAGGTCACTGGGATTTTTTCCCTCAAGTTCACAATTAAAACTGTTTGTCTTCAAGGCCAGTTTGTTATAATTACAGTGATCTGTCATCTCTTAATGTGATCTGTCACAACCTCTCATTTCCTTTTGTTAATGGTGCAAGCTGCTGTCAACACTCACCTAAGACCTGTTTTCCATGAGGTTTAAGCTAATTTACTTTGAATTTTTATGTAATATTAAGATGAAGGGAAGAGTTACTAAATCCTGCATACACTTACATTTGCCTGAAGCTTGGACCATCAGTAAGGAAGTTTATTAAATGGTAGAAATTAAATATCAGACTTCACTGGAGGAATGAATGCTTTGTCCATTCCTTCTGTGTGAACTACAAATACCTCAGTGATCTAAGGATGGAAGCAGAAATTACTATTCTAAAAAAATATGGTTTGTAGTATATCAGATCCATGGTGCCACTCACACCCTTACACA
This sequence comes from Heliangelus exortis, assembly GCF_036169615.1. Classification (NCBI taxonomy): domain Eukaryota; kingdom Metazoa; phylum Chordata; class Aves; order Apodiformes; family Trochilidae; genus Heliangelus; species Heliangelus exortis. The sequence continues at coordinate 2,906,520 of NC_092434.1, forward strand.
CTTTTTTTTCAGAGATGGGAGAAAAAATATTGCTTGATATCTCTCTTGCTTTAGCAGAACATTGAGACAAGGAGTCAAAAGTGCAGGAGCTTTTCATTAAATAAGCTATTGATACAAAGTGCTTTTTACACATTACCCACAGATACTGGGCAGAGGCAATATTGCTTCCATCTTCTCAATCTTGGCTCTTGGTTGCACCTTCTGTGTGAAATGACAACTAATCTGTAATCCAACAGTGAGCTGCACAGACTGCTTCCTAACTTCAGCACTCTGATAAGAAGTAAAACTACTGGTCAGTGCATGCTAGGAAATGTTAAAAAAAAGCAAAACACAAATAAATGGGTATATCCATACAGCTGCAATTTTTTTCTGGAATTCTAATAATTATAAAAGTCTTTTGTGATGTCTGTTTTGATGTACAATAATGTTTTCTTAAAAGGCATCCCCAGGAAGACATCTTTCAGCTTCTGCCATGTGGAACTGATTTCCAAATAGCACTCAGTAGTAGGAGTTTGTTTCAGAAATAGAGACTGACGCACCATTGACAATACATAAAAGGAAATGAGAGTGAGTAATAAATCCACTGTGTAATATTTCCTTTTCAAAATGGATACTGTAGGTTGCTGGCCTATTTTCCCAGCTGCTGAATGAGTAATACCATGCCTAAAAATCTGCCCAAACCGTTTAATTCAGTGGATTGTTCAACTTTCCCAGTGAAAAACTGAAACAAAGTTCTCCCTCTTTGCAGGGGAAATGTTATGCCTCCTCATCTTCTCCATCAATATACCTGGCAGAGAAATAAATTTATCTCAGTACTTTTTACCAACTTTTCTCAAGCAAGTTTCCTCAACCTTTTTTCCCTCACCAGTAGAAAACTGATTTTTTTCAGACATATCTGATTAAATGCACAAATAACAGGCCTATGGGCCTTTTCAGCCTTCAGTCTAAGAACTGGGTGTTAGAATGCAGCCTCTGGACACAGCTTATGAAGAACTTTTCAGAATACTTTCAAAAATCTGAACTTTGAAGTTGCAAAATTAGCTGGTAGTTAAGCTTTTGTTTTACTCAGCCATCAAGCCAATTCCAAGACACAGATCATCCTACAAAGCATGGAAAATCAGCCACTTAATTGCAGCCTGCTAAAGCATAAAACTTTGGAGATTAGTGACAGAAGCCACCTCTCAAAATTCTGCTGGGTTTATAACTTGCCACACTTCTCATCATCTCTTTCAAACAATATCAGCACTTGACTAACAGTTTCAGAACCAAATAACCTTGGGTTTAAATTTTGACTCTCACACTAAGATCAGACAAGTAGCACTGCTGAGAACAATGCAACTAAAATTGTACCATGTAATCTTGCTCTGCACAGTCATTCCCAGAACAGTTTCTATTCACATCTTACACAGGCTTTTATACTGGAAAGAAAGACAGGCTTTGGCATCTTCCACAAAAGAACTGACCTGAGGGAAAGTATACTCTGTCAGTCAGGATCCTCTATAAGCAACCTGAAATTTGTTTACATAGATAAACCAAGGAAAGAACACCAGGCTACTGGAGTTTCTTTTTAATTACTGACAAATAATGGAACAAAAAAAAAGAAAAAAATAAAAATAAATAAAAAATAAAAAAAAAAAGAAACAGGCAACATGTGAAGCCCAACTATGATGATTTGATGAGCCAGGTGGCACTGCTATTCACTTTTGCTGCTTAAATGAGTGCCTTGCAACATATACTCACATTAAAGAAGTAGCATTGCATATGAAGCAAAGGACAATGCAAAGTTGTATCAATTACTTCACAAAATCTCCATTTCAAGTGCCCTCTGGGGTTGGTAGTGCCATTTGGCTGCTTGTGGGTGTCTGAAGGTGGATCCCCCACTTCCATGTCACCCTGTGAACATAAAGCTCCCAGCCTATAGATTGCATCAGTGCAACCACAAGCTAAGAGATCAACAGAAGGTTTCATCCCATTTTTGCCAGCTTCAGGAGTATGGATCAAGCCAACAACTGGCAGTTTCTCTAGGAAGCTTTGCTTGAGTGACAGATTTGTTTCCTTATGGTAAATTCCACAGTAAACAAAAGAGGAGAATGAAAATCTGTCTGAGCCAACATCCCAGGTGCAAACTTCCACAAGAGGGACTCTTTGTAGAAAAATTTTTACATGAAAAATGAAACCAGTACATTTCTAGTGTGGAGATGAAGGACATTGCTCTCTACAGCCACCTGAAAGGAGGTTGTAGGGAAGTGGTTGTTGGCCACTTCTCTCAAGTAATTAATTTTAGGACCGGAGGAAATGGCCTGAACTTGCACCAGGGGTGGTTTAGACCAGATATTAGGAAGAATTTCTTTACTGAGAGGGTAGTCATGTGCTGGAATGGGTTACTCAGGGAGGTGGTGGTCACCATCTCTGGAGGAATTTAAAACCTGTGTGGATGAGGCACTTCAGGACACTCTCTAGTGGGCATGGAGAGATATAGATACTCCCACAGAGAATTTTATTTTGGGGGTGGGGAGTGTTAATGGTTGGACATGGTGATCTTAAGGGTCTTTTTCAACCACCACAATTCTGTGATGACATTACCACTAGTGAAAAGAATATTACTGTATAGAAATACTATTTCTTATTAGAGTCATTTATTTTCACATGGTGATCACACTGGAGAGAGATCAGACAAGATGTTGGCTACCACAAAGTAATTACAATGCTGAATCAATATGTAAGTAAATGCTATTGCCAAGTACTCACACAGGTTTAATAAATTACATTCCCTTCTAAAACTTTGAGAATTCCACATGGTTGTCAACACATGAAAATTTGCTGGCCATGCAATGGTGGATCTGCATCCACTAATTACTTTTTTTTTATAATCTAAAATTTAATTTCATTTTTTCCAGTCAAATAGATTTAAAAAGTCTTCCTTTCTCTTTCTTTTGACTTAGTGCAGGTACAGCTAATTGCAAATGCTCTAATGACTGCACTAAGGATTAGTGATACAGATTTCCTACACTATCACCTGACTTTGCAGTATGAGAGTGCAGAAACCTTAGCACATCTCTTTGAATGACTGTCTTTTCTTTCACATTAGAATAACCTTCATGATTACAAAGCTTAAGAAATTTAAAGATATAAGGTAATTATCAGTCAATCTTTAGTTTCTTTCTAGTTATAAACCCCTTAAAAAAACCCAGACACTAAAACTGTGCATTTTTCTAGCTCATATCCCCTTCAAATTGTTATTGTCTGGTGACCAACCCTTCTGCACACTGATATCATGACCACAGCCCTGACAAGCTGAGAAGTCATTTGGTAAATGTGATTTGCCAAAAGTTTTCACACTGCACACTGGTGCACATCACTGCTTAGGAACTTTGTAGTAGTTCTAGCCATAAATTGAGGCATAAAAAAAAAAAAGAATTGTGCTATATCAGAGAGTGCATAATGGACATTTATAGATTCAGGAACAGAAAGTTTATCCAAATTCAACACCTAGCAGCAAATATCATCAGCTCCACTGTCTAGCAAGAAATATGAATTCCACACACTAGTGGAGTTACTTAACTTGGTAGTTTGAGGATTAATGAACTCTACAGCATATTAAACTTAGCTCAGTGCTTTTCCAGGTTGTGTGCTTGAATTTAGCAGATGCTTTATTCTGGAATAAACAGTTGCCATTCCCTCATCACAGATGGGTCACATTCAGAAGATTCTGAAGAGTACAGAAATGCCACACACTTTCTTATGGCTCCCAAGAAGCTGAGCATGGTGACACAGTGCATGTAAATACAATGCTCAGAAACAATTCTGAGAACACACTGAGAGCCTTGCAGACTCTGAGCATGTGATCAAACTGTAGTATTGACATGGTTTCCACAATGCAACTTTGGTGATGATTCCAATAAAAAAAAAAAACTGGCTTTAAAACCCCACACTTGTCTTCAACATTTCAAAGTGATGTATGTAATTATTCACTGGAATCATTTAACAATAGCCTAGAACTTGCATCAATGAATATTAACTAAAAATAAAAATTAGTTTTCAAGTACCAAAGACTTTGTGTATTCAGCCTGCTAGACAACTTTCATTCCTTCCCTCCCCTTCTCTCTCCCCCACTGTTTTGCATAAATACTCTATTATTATAAACTCCTGCTGCCTTGGGGCTGATGAGACATTATTGTACAGGCAAGGGCTGCTGTTGTGTTTCAGTGCAGGGTGATCCAGGGGCACTGTTACCCTGATGCTTCAGAGCTGCTCATCTCTTGTAGGAATGCAAATTCTTAATCACCTCTGAGACCTGTGTTTTGAAAACCTCTTCATTAAAATTTCCTTGCCAAGCTGAAGCCTAAACAAAGCCAGGTTTCATTACAACCCTGATAGATGCCCATTAATGTTTTGAAGTTCTTACAAAGGCAAGTCTAGAATGACAACATCCTTCACCACAAAACCTTTCACAAAAGACTGAATTAAAGACTGAGAGATGGACCCTTAGCTGGCAGGAACATCAGAGCCCTTCTACCCAGTTCCTACACACAGAACAGTTATCTCAGGTGTATTCCAATCCCAATAGGTGAGAGCATTTCCTTGCAGAAGGAATCAGAGCCCAGCAGCCCTGGCTGATTGAAATTTGGTTACTTGGCCCATCGTAACAAACAATCTAGAAACAAAGTATAAACTTTTCACATTCACCCACATCTTCATCTGTCTCTGCAGACCAAGCCTTTATACTTTTTGTGTACTGAGTCTCTGGCCACTCTGCCTGGCTTACTTCTTCAGAGCACATGACTGAAAAAGCCCAAGGATGGCCATGCACAGCTCTTCAAGGAAGTTTTTCTTTTACTCTGTTTTACTGTTCAAATGTTTGCCTTCCATCAGCTCTCCTGCTGACACTACCTTTCCACAGAAGACTCCTTAACAGCAACTGACAATAAATTATACTGCTCAATTTACCTTCCCAAAGCTGCCTCCCAATTCTACCTTCTTCTGCCACCTTTCCAAGCCACCAGAGAAGTAAACACCATTTTACTGCAGCATTCACTTGCTGTTCCAGAAGGAGGCTCTATGTCTTCCTCTTTTTTTAAGTACCTGAACCAACTTCCTTTATAGTTGTGGAAAATGAACCAGCTTTTATCCCAACTTAATATCCCAGGAGTTCCAGATTCTCTGACTGTAAATTGTTCATTTCAGGTCCCAGCACCAGTCAATTCCAAAGAGCTCAGCCTGGTTCTCCTCAGCACACTGGGTGATGCTGTGCCCACCCACCAAGCATTTGGACACCAGAAATCCAGAACTCCAAGTGTAGTTGATCATCACTGCTCAAACAGGCTCAGAAAGTTAAGTACCACCTGACAGCACCATTTGACACCAGCCCATGTTACAAAAGCTGTCACTCTCAGAACCAGCAAAGCTTTTTGTAGGCAGAGGCACATTAGATTTATTTCATTGGCTCCTTATACAGGAGCCATCAGGTTTTTATTTGCACTGAAATGGCAAATAAATGGCTACTAGTACTGAAAACTCATTTGTTCAAAATGCATACTATGACCTCCAGAAATCAGGCACAGACATGGAAACTACCCCTGGAAACTACCCAAGAAAGTTCATTTCAAGGACAAGCACATATATCAAGAGTTGAAAATGTTAGACAGGAATGCTTAAAACAGTAGCTAGGGTTAAATAAGGATATTTAAAACTTCACAGTCCTGACAGGATCATCCAAGTGTTGAATATGCTCAATAACTAGACACTGATGTTTGCAAACTACTGCATTTAATTGTTATTAGGAATGGAATAAAATGGAGCAGATGAACTTCAGATATCACAGCTCTGATCCCATTCCCAGCAAGGAATTACTTCCACACCATGGACCTGGCTCTTCACATGCAAACAGTTGTCCTCCAGTTAGTGCAAATGAAATAACACAGAGTAACAGCAGCAGGAAAAATCAAGAGCTGGCAATTAGATTCCATAATGTGATAAAGCATTATGGTGAAAAGATAAATTGAAAAAAGGAATTCAGATCCTCAAAAGGAACGTTCTACTGGTTGGCTGAACGAATTTAATAGTGGCACTATACTTTTGCTAAAAACATCTCTTCGTTTGCTCCAAATGCAATTTTTCTCTCTAGGTCAAAATAAATAACCTCTTAATATTAAGAAGATTATTTTCTTTTTCATTTAAGGAAAAAAAAAAAATAATATATATATATATATAAATAAAAACAAAACATCACAAACAAAAAAAAAGCCTCCAGAGTTTCAATTCAAACTTTTTGTCCTCTGGGTCAAAAAACAATTGTTCTAACAGGTCCATAAGATGCACTATGAGGCATCATCTCAACAAAATCATGTGTAATACTACCAAAAATTATATCAGAAACTATAAAGATATTAAATAAGTCAGTATTTTAAAATAAACAATGTTATTGAATAGATTTACAAAAAACACAAAACCATCATCGCCCCATTAAAAAACCACCACCTTCCAACCAGTAAAACTATTTAGTGCTCTTTATATTTTTTTGAAGTGCAGTGCAAGGCAAAGGAGATAAAAAATTTTTCTATTAATTTTTTTAGAAGGACCCAATAACCATTCTATATGAAAACAAACACCAGTGCTGTGTAAATTAAGTTCTCACTTACTAAAACACTAGCACACTCCCAAAGGCACAGAAGGGAATTAAGGATTTCTCTTTTCAGATGTTACCTCCTCCATAAATCTGAAAACTTTGTACATAATTAATTAAAAACTGATGTTGTGTATAACTCATTGTTATGTATATCAGCTCAAGGTTACAAATTTTGCAAATGCAGCTGCTGCATGGCAAATAAGGTCCTTTTTATATGCAACCCTCATAAAACAACCTGTGTTACAGATTCATATGGTTTTGTTTATGATGGGTTTTTTCCCTGGCAGATAGGGACATTTCTTCTGTCCCTTCAAGACAACACTTACCTGAGAAGCAGAAGTTCAAAAGTAGCATTTTAAGAAAGCCCAGAAAAAGAAACTTAACATCAGAGTAGAGCAAATAATTCAGAATAATCATTTATTTATTGGATTTGCCATTTATTTTTCTATTCACCACAGACTGCTGAATTTTTATACGTAAATTATTCATGAATTTCTGCCAATGCTTCTTCCATTTAAATTGCTATGAAAATATAGTTGCAATTATTCAGATTTCAACATTGGCACTGTCAGTTTTTTAGAGCTCTGGTTCTGTTCCATGACTGGTTGCAACTTGCCAATTTGGAATATGTTTCAAGCATTACACTTGAGTACACAGTTCAAAATTTACTTTGTCAGGTCTATACTTGCAATTTGTGCTCTGAATATAATGTTTTCTGACATTTCCATACTGACAAAAGCTCTAGTGTAGACACAGCTATATCTTGCTCCAATGGAGGTTTCAGTGCCATTATTTCAGTTATTTTCAGTCCCAAAGCCATTACCAAAATACATTAGACAGACAGAAGAGTTCTTTGACATTAACTGCCTCGGTGTTTTCTACTATTTATAAAGGGGACTGAGTTGTAGGGTTCTCACTAACAACCCCAGATAATTGCTGCCCAAACTGTCCTAAAGTTGGAGAGCCAGCACTTAGGGTGTTAACACAACAGGGAACATCCCAAGGGTCCAAAAGAGAGGTAAGGGGATGGCAAAATAGCAATCCTGAACAGTAGGTTCAGCTCTTGGCTCATCAGTTGATTCCTTTCACCCAGGAGGGAAAATTGTGCAATATGGAGCTGTTAATTAATCTGAAGCATCCTGGCAGCCCATCAGGCCTAACTCTGAGCCAGAAGTCCCTGTTCTTTTCCAGCCCCATGCACAGTAGGAAGCTCTCTCTGCTGCCCCTACAAATCTCCTCTGGCAAAGCAGAGGTGGTGAAAGTTGAGGACAGAGAGCCAGCTCCCTACCAAATCAAAGCCTGAGCTCCCTTACTGTGAGTCCTGGGTGTTCCTGTACTTCAGCTCCCTTACTGGGTTTTGTTTCTGGGTTTCCTCCCAGCACTGCACCTGCTTTAAACTCAAGTGAAAGGGTGAATGGTTAAAATTTTCCACCTAATACGAGCATTACTGAAGATCATCAATTTTCATCTCCTATTCTCTAAAGCTCTCTGTGACTCTACACTTACACCTTTATTACTGAAACATTGTTCTCTGCCCAGGCTCACGTAGATGTTGAGACAAATGAACTGATTAACGTGTGGTTGCTTAGGAGGAGGGACAGGCAGGAAAACCACAGGGCTACAGAAAATCTTGCAAGTTGCAAAATGGTAATTTAATTTACCATCCTTTCAAACTTTGAGTAATTTAACTCTGTGCCATCACTTTTTCAGAGGATATGTTTTGGGAGAGAACCACTATAATTGAATCTCCCAGCGTTAGAGAAATGCATTTTACATCAGAGAGCCTGGTCCTGCTTCACAGGGTTGAACAATGTTTGCAAGGCAGTAAAGCCACACTGCTCACTGTAATACCTTCCCCTCTTCTCTAAACAGTGAGCTGTGAGAAGGCACTCAGCTGAAAAGATCCAAATAAGAAAGTATGGTCTTGTGAAATAAGGAGAGATTATGTACTATAGCCAGACAGTTTATTTCAGGAGTGAAGTTTACTGAAGAAATGCCCTTTATAACAGGGCAGACACAAAATAAGCAAAGAAACTGTAATAGAATGTAAAATCAAATCTGATGCAAGCTAAACAGCCAACATCAAATTATGTTTGTAATTGTAGCTGGGATTTATAAACAAAGCATTTTTTAAGAGGATGCATTTTGTTTAAGTTTTTCTTTGAAGTCCCTGGGCAGCACATCAAAGAAGGGAATGCAGCATCCTTTTTCTCTAGGGATGTTTTTAGATACATGATGTTACCACACAACAGGGACCCATAAAAACTGGACTGGGGTCACATTTTCTCCCTCCCCTCAGCAGAACAAATGCAGGTGGACAAGTGCTGCCTATTGCCTTCTGTGAAGAGCTGACCAAACCCCAGCTGTGTGTCAATCGCCTTTGGTACAAAGCACAGCTCCTGAGCTGGGCTCATCTGTCTCCAAAAACACACCCAGGACCATAGAATGTCATTCAGAGGATACTCACTGAGCCATCTTACTCTTGGGGTAGATGGAAGTTTTTAAATCACTCTGTGTCCTAATTTTTAGTGGAGAGAAGGCCTGAACAGTAATGTATGAGGGTAAAACAGAAGATGAAATGTGCATTTCATGTTACTTCTTTCAGCAGCACCAAACCTTTCTTACTCATTTTCAGAGGAGTATTTCAACAGTACTTGAAGGATCAACCCAAATGCCTCTGCAGCCAGGATATTAGATAGGGGAGCAGGTGTAAATCAGTTAAATTGAAACCAAAACCAAAAAAAAACCCCAACAAAATCTCCATGGTGCAGTGCAAAATTTTGTGCAAACCACCGATGCCACAGAAAATTGATTTTCTCACAGGTTCTGCAGCTTTGCACTGCCTTTTGAAGTACAGAAGCTAGATATATTTTGCTACATATATTTCCCTGAACTAGAGCCCATAATGGTTTTATATTTCACTGAACATTTTCCAGTGGATTAATGCTATGTTTACCTAACTATAAATATAGGAGGATGCCTCCTTGACAAAGTAATTTAACTTTTCTATTTTTGTAAGTTATATTTGCTGCATGTTTTTAAATAAATGATGTAAACATAAAACTAAAAATAGATCCTTGCATTTTGTATATAGATTTTCTCTTTTAAAACTGACCAGTATCAAAATATTTGTAACCATTCTATGTACAAACAGGACTTGCATGTTAAGCATCCAACATGTGCTAAAGTTTAACACAACATAAATTTGTTATTCAATAAACAAAAAATTACTGTGTCATTTAATCAGATGACATTGTAAGAGCTCTCTTATTAAAAAAGAGCTGGAAGTTTAGCTTATCCATGAACTTTCTAGGAAAACTTTGCTGTCATAAATCCAGGCTTTTTGTTTACTTGTTTCCTTCAGAGAGAATATTCAAGACATTCTTTGTCTGGCTTTATCTGTTAAGCTGGATATTTCTGCTTTTACTTTCTCACCTGAAGAGGACATTATTTCTTGACTGCTGTGATTTCTTTTGTACCCACTGCCAGAACTTATTTACAGACTGAAACTCAGATCCCTAATGTCAAAGAGCTTACATATTGTTTTTTGCATTAAGTTGTAATTAGAAAATATTCCGTTGAATTCATATGTAACTGTACTAACATAGTCTTCACAAAAATATTTTTCCTTTTCACCTTTTTCATTTCCACAGTAATATATTGGTAGGGTCCAGAGGTCCTGGTGAAAAAGGAGAGTTCTTCATTGCCAGGGGTGAGGCAAACACTCAGCAGATGCCACCTCCCCCTTGTCCACAGTGTCCTGTAGATCCTTCACCATTTTATGAAGCACAGGAAAAGCCATTCTTCAAACTACATCATCCCAGTGTAAAGAAATGTCCTTGCTAATTATTTTACTGATTCAAACCAAACTCATTACACACCAACTAATTTCTCATCTCACTTTGACATTTTGCTCATAGCTTCCTACTTTTCTCCAGTGCTAAGCATCCCGGATTTTGTGGAGTGTACAAATTACAAAGAATGCTAAAATTAATTTCTATCTCATGCATTCAGCTTCATCCCAACTTAATCATTCTGCTGTGTGTTTACTTAGATAAATGCCTGACAATGTTATTGACACTTCAAAGAAAATAAGCTATTTTCTTTATGCACGTACACCAGCACCGCTCACATTCACCAGGAAAAAAAAAAAAAAAAAAAAAAAGCAAAGAAGGATAAGATCAAAAATAATCCTGGCTTAATCCAAATTCCATTCCCCAAATTTGCAAGCATTGTAGTGCAAATATTTCACTAAATTATACTATACTGTCCTCCAAACAGCAAGGAGCATTGAACAACACGGTGATTAGTCAGGCTCTGTTCTGAATGGCATTAAATTAATCTGTTTTTCTCACACCTCTAAACTCTCTCCTATTTCAGAATGCTGTTCATTTTAGTCCTGGAATAAACTCCATTCCAAATACACTGATGACTCCTGACACTTATTGGGAAAACAATTTTTTTCCATTAGAAATAAAAATCTAGAAAGGTAATAGCAAATAATACTTTTATTTTCACAAAATGAATTGATTTTCCTGCATCACCATGTTCAGGTCTTTAGATTTATACTCAGCAGTGTAAAGGAAATACCTGTGCTTCTGTAAAACTAATAAGGCAATGCTTTACCTAAAAGCTCTGTGATATAACTGAAGAAATCTAAACTCAAAGAAATTTACTTTCTTGCAATATTAAACTAGGAACATTCTACAGAAGCTTATTATGTTTACTTTAATTTGGAGTATAAGAGAGTTTTGTTTCCCTGGTTTTTGATTGCACAGCTTCATCTCAGTTTCCTCAATTTCCACAAACTCTTTGGGGTCCTACACATAGGTTTCATAAACTTATCCAATACTAATATTATTCACAATCTGGTAAACATTCAAACAAACTGTTTTGCCTTTAGCACTGCTAAATGTTTTGCTGTGTTTACAATAATGTTTCTACTTCACCATTTCCCCATTATTATTTCACGGTTTTGAATCTTTGTCCAGATCTAAAATTTAAAAAAAAATAAAAATCTGATGGCTACCTCTCCCCAGGATGAAATATATATATTGCATATATGTATATTTTGTATAATGGATACATAAAAAATATCTATTTTTTTTATAATGTATATTTTTCCTACAAAATATTCATACAAAATACACCATGGCTCCTCTGGCACTCACTGGAAAAACTTGAGCCAATTGATAAGGATCTTGTGTAAAGTCCTGGGATATTAAAGTACCATTGCTTGCACTCCCCTAGCCATAGGGCAGGTGTGTATCTGTGTATCTAACCCAGCAGCTGGGTATTTCCTTGCCATAATTACATGTGTGCTTTTGAGACCTGCATACAATTATGGACTTTTACCACAGAGTCTGCAAGACTGGAGCAAAACAAAAAACCCCAACCTCTGAGCTGCCTGTTAGTCCCTGTCCTCTTCCACTGGGAGCTTTTCTCTAAGTTAGGCATTAAGCAAGTGGAAATGATGGCTTCATGACTCTATCCTCTATAAACTTGACAGCTGCTTTCAACACGGTGTTATTAACTTGAAATCATATTTAACAAAGTCTCCTTTCTCTCTTACTGTGAGCAGCACATTAGGGCCCATCTTTGTTTATTAGCACCTTGCTCTCTGTGCTGACTGTTCCTCTCTGATTAAGCTCTCTCAGCTTTTTCAAGTGTTTCTGACACCACGTAAGCTGACCAAAGAATCATGGTTGGTAGCTGCAGAAAATACTCAACAAAAATGATTTGGGTTTCAGCAGAAATGGGCATTATTACAGCAGAATTGGAAAGCACACGTGGGCTGGAGCTCAGTACCTCAATACCTGTGCTGAAAAGTGGAGGAGATTTATTTGTCATGGAGCATTCAGCAAAACAACTCCTAATGCTCCAAACAGCCAGTAGGACCCCATCCACAGCATCGTTCTCCCAGGAAATGTCTCACCAGAATCCCTGCAGTGGGACTGAGGCAGCAGCACTTGAATGCATGAATGGAGCAGCCAGCCCAGCAAGCTTGGCCACTGCCCATCCTTCAAGGAATGGCTGCAGGGGAATTCCCAGGCTCTTCCACTTCCCCAGACATGAAAGGAGGGCCAGTAACCATCTGCCATGCTTGCTTTTATTCTGCTGGAAATTAATGTCTCAAAGGGGAGGATTTCTTGGCAAACACTGATGAATGGGAAACAAAGGACATTTCTGAGGTATTAATCTTTCCCAGTGAGGCACAGGACACACAATTTTATAAAGCACTGCATACTGCAGCCTGAGCTCACCACAAACTAAGAAAAAAGTGCAGGTTCAGAAACAAGATGTTTACATGATAGGAACACTTCATATATATCAATATATATATATATGAACACTTCATATATATATGAACACTTCATATATCACTTCACTGTTCCTGTTACTGTCAAAGTCCCACCTGTGCCAAATTCCTGAGTAACACTAAGGCCACTTTTCTCCTGAAGTATTATCCCAACTGAATAATTAACAACTTGATGCAGTTTTCAAAAATGTCTAAAAAGACATTTTACTTCCCTGCTGTTCCTTATACACTGTGAATAGTGGTTTAAAGACACAAGAGAGCAGAACAGGACTTCAGGAGTCAATTCAGGCAAAAAGTGAGGGATGAGAAAGAAACTTACTGATGGCAAAGCCAGACAATTAGCCAAAGGAATAAGACCATAAGCTCATAATGAATATCAGGCTTGAACACTTACAACCTTCCTCAATACCAAGAGCCATCTATGAGCCCTATTAGTTTTTGGCATATTCCATTGAGGTTTAATTCCCTTAAGTCTCTGCATATCTTGAGAATTCACACTCCTCTTTTCTCACTTTCAACTTTAACTGCAAGCAGCTCACCTGGTGGGACTGTTACCTCCTCCTCAGACTTGGACAGATCCAGCAGGGGATAAAAATCTCTGAAAACACACACAGAGCTGAGAACAGGAGGGGAACTTCAGCCATCACAACAGCCTGTATCATCCCCTTGGTTTAGTAACTCAGCCACTTTGCAGTCACAGTGAAAAAAAAAATTTAAAGCTCCTGTTTTACAAAGTGTGGCAACGGTTTCAAGGGACTTGATGATCTTAGAGATCATTTCCAACCAAAATAATTCTATGATTCTCCCCATTTATTGAGGGGTTGCCTCTGGCTCTCATTTGCATGTATTTGTGTGAATGAATCACTGCCATACTGTGGGAACAGAGGGTATTGACAACTTCTATTCCCCTGATAGGGTTAATTTACACAGTTTGCAGAAAATGTGCCTTTTTGGTCCTTTTTTTATAGACTACAATATAACAGGACAGTTTTGAAGTAATAGTAGCTATTAGCAGAAAGAATAGGAAATAAAATAAACTTTTATCCCTTCAGTAATAACCAAGGGTCAAATCCTCCTGTTCTTTGTAAGGCAAATCCTTCTCTTAACATCAAGGACAAGAAGGTTGGAATGCTCAGCTTCTCTTCCTCTAGTCTACAAAATGATGCAACTAAGAAAATAAATCCCTCCATTGACTTTTACAATCATGGAGAAAGAACAAGTCTCTCTTTTAGGAAATTGTGATAGGAAAGAATGCAAGACCAGACACTATAAAATAGAGGAAGAAAACAAAGTCAAATATTTGAACTGTTAATCTCATTCTGCCCCAAGCAATTATTCCATAAAGTGTATTGTTACATAAGAGCATAAAATGTCAATGCTCTTCTGTAAAAAGTGTTACAAAATGTCCATAAATAAAGATGTTAATACTAATGTCTCCCTTAATTAACATTATTATTTTTGGTGTAGATATTAAAAGTGCACTGACTAGAAGAGGCTGCCAAATGAAGGGAAGGGGTTGGGAGGAAAAACATAAATGGACTGGTTTGTGCATTTTTTAGTAGGGAAAAGCTGGAGAAATCAGGAGAAAATCTGCAAAAGTTCATACATAAATTACTTGAAATGCTTGAGAACCCCAAACAAATCTCACCCTGGAGGTGGAAAACAAACAAAGAAGGTGGAATTAATGCAGTAGTCCTTGAGTGCAGCTATAACCCCACTCAGTATTTTGCTAAGTAGGGTTCCCAGGGCTTCAATCCTAAAAAAGACAGTGCTAAGAGAATTGAAAGTATTCTATTAAAATGAGATGGCTCCAGTGGCCACTCTTTAAAGCTTCCACATTTGTATTAGACAAAATACAGCTAGCTCAATGGTTTAGGGGTATTTAGATTTAAACCAGGACATGCCTGAACTACAACACTCACTGAGGCAAAGTATTCCTTCTAAAAGGCAGTGTATTGGTACAGTTAATCCTTGAAATCCTGGTAGTTGCTCATAAGTTTAATAGATACTTGAGGACTTTTTAAAACCAAGGGGAAAATATAGATTCAAGAAATTTTGTAGGGAAACATCTTCCAAGAAGACGAAAAAATCATTCACAAATGTCCATTAAGCATGTTCTCTGTCCTGCTCACCCTTAAAGGTCCTAAATACTTGACCCAGTGTGAAATAGCTTAGCTTAATTTTTTTTTTAATGAAGAAATTCTTATCTATCCACTGTTAGGTTAGGAATCAAATGGCAAAAGGTTTATGTCACATGTCAAGAAATATTCTTACCCCTTGTTTTGAGTCTGGCTGACACCTGATCTACCAGTGTTGCAGGTGACAGTGATTTTCTTAAAAAGAAGTATATTAGCATGGAATCAGTGATGCTTGAAACCATACTTTTCCCATAAATTTTACAGCTGTACCATTTAACCACATGTACCATTAACCATACCAGTGCTTAGAAGCAAAGCAATACAAGCAAAATCAACATGAAAGCTTCAGAGGTTTTGCTCAGTTTCTGGTTATAATTTCAATTTTTGGTGTCACCCTGGCTTTCATCTTCACCTTTCCACAAAAGGACCTCTACATCAAGTGTAGTTTCCTAAGGAACTGTGAAATATTCTTGCTAACTGTTCATGGAGGAGCACTCACCAAGGAGCAGCTCTATCTCTACTCTGGATGCCACTCTCTGGGGGTTACTACACCTCTTCCAACAGTCAGACTGACATTGGTAGATTTCACCATTACCAACCAGTTTGTTGAGTTACAGATTTCCTCAAGAACTTCAGTTTCCTTCATTCTTGGTACAACCAAACAAAACTTTCCCAAATCTTCACAAATACAGAACAAAACATAGAATTTTTCTAAAAAAAAAAGTGGTTATAACATCAGAAGAAGTGGTTACAACATCAGAAGGTACAGGAGAGAAGTACATTACTGCAGTAAACCCAAGAACATATTAGAAAAATTGTTTCCTGTATCTTTAGCATCCATAACCTATGTCTATCACAGCCTCTCCATAGCTGAGAGCCCATCACAACTTCCAGACCTTCCTGCAACCCTGAAGAAAGACCTAAAGACTCAAGAGCAGCTTGTTGCAGCTCCATCACAGCAAGCTGAAGCAAAATTAATGAGGAACAATATTTAATGCAGCTGTTCAGCAGCTGGAACTTTTATCACCGGCCAGGGAACACTAAAACTGCCACAACTGAGACCAGAGCTTGAAGATCTTTATTCCAGCACACCCAGCCCACCCTGGCAGGCATTAATCAGGCTGGAGAGGTACAGAGAGCTGACTGGACTGACAATTCCTCTCTGAGGCTCCATGAGCAAAGTGGAATGAAAATACCTATACAGTGAAAGACACACAAGAGAATACTGAATACAATGCAGGTGTCAGAAGTGTTAAGATTATGTTTTGCAGCTTAACAGCCAGTTATTGAGCTGCTTTTTAGCACTGGGCAGTGTCACAAACATCAGGTTTCAAAGCCCCCAAAGTATTTTTTATGAGGCTTGAAGGAAACTTGCATGGACTTTACATGTGTTAGCAATGAAACCAGAATCAAACTCGTTCCCTGCCAATGCACCTAAGAGTAGCCTTGCTCTGACAATGTAGTAAATACTATTTTCTGGAAGAAATTTATTGTGGTGTTCACCTCCAGTAAATGCAACTTCAACCAGTACTTGTTCCAGCAAAGCAAACATCAGCTCACCAGGTGCCTTCAATCACTGTCTCCTGTTTGGCAGATGTTGAAATGCATCTCAAGTGCTGAAAACCTCACAAAACCCTTGGCTTGTGGAGCTCCAATTTCATGTTTCTGTTTTTTTGCTGCACCTCCCCTAACAATTAAGCATGGCAGTAAAACATTCTGTGCAGAGGGAAAATATTATTTTGCTATTATTTGTGGTTTATTTTGTGGTTTTGTGGTTTATTTTGCAGTGGAGAAGGAAAAAATAGTCACACCCTGGTCTATTGTTTCTTCTGGTTGCACCCATTTTCCTAACTGGTTCTTGTGCTGTAGCAAAGACTGTCCAGAGGGCAGAATAGCCAGAAGGAAGTGGAAATACCCAGTAGTGTTTAAGCTGAATAAGCACCTTTGGATCTCATGTGATACACTTGCCCCAGCAAATTCAGGATTCATGCAGATTTTTCTCATGTTTGTACATATGGTAATGGATATAAAACCCATCCCATAGCCATAGCTTCTGTTCTGTTCTAGCTTTCTCCTCAGTCTCCTGTTAGAACTTTCTGACCTCTCCTAAAAATATTTGTTCCAAAGCCTCCCCTCCCCTGGAGCCACACTCAACCTGTACCACTTTTTCTCTCTCTTCCATTAGGCATTTTCTCTCCATCCCAAATCTTTTTTAAACATTTCCTTTGCTCAGCCCCTTTTAAAAAGTTCCCTCTCCTGCTGTTGCCAGCCAAATGACAGACTTTTAAAATTCAGTCACCACTGAATAGCTTTAAATTACAGGAACCTGTAATTTCTATTGTGCTGCATTGCCCTTGTACCACTCAAATTCCAGAAGGTGTTCCAGGATAGAGGGAATGCATTAGTGGAATTAGTGGAAAGTAGAACTGGGAACAGGAAATGGCAAATACATAGTTTGGAATTTTTTATTTGCATTGAAATATGTATATGTGAGATATAGTTAATGGATATTGCAGTATTGTTGTCTGCAACTAATAAAATACTAGCAAAAAGATAAATATATGAACATGAATATTTTAACATCCATAAGCCACTGAAACATTATCATTGTATTCAAGCCATTTCAGATATTTTTGGAACAGGAATATGTCTGGATGGGAAAAAAAAAGAGGAAAAACCAACAAAAAACCAAAAAATACCCCATGTCAATAGACATATTCTAAAATGTTTTTTGTAAGAAGGACATGATGATCAACCCTCAAAGGCCAGGAGGATCAGTGGTCCATTGAATGCCAATTAACAGAAAACAATTTTTTCTTATTATAAGTTTTTATTTTAAGCAAAACAATTTTGCAAAGGATAAATGGTATTCAAATTTTCAAAGTGAATTTTCAAAGTGCATCATATGTAGATCTGTAACAGATCTCCAGACTATTTTACAGAACCTGCTCTAAACTTTTATTTGAATCTATGTAATAAATTGTAGCACACCTGAAAAACCTGTCATGATCCCATTGTAACTGTGCTTTTACCATGTCTATGGATCAAGCAACCAAGAAGCACCAAAACAATGACACAAAACTTCAAGTGTAACTCTTGCAAAAGGAGCTGGAGACGCCTCAAAAACATTTCACTTAAATGTAGCCTCACTAATGCTATGAGTAAGTGGGAAAAATGCACAGGAAATCTATTTTGCTATAGATATTTAGAACTAAAAATCAGTTGTGTTTTCAAGCAATGTCAGTAAGGTCTGCAGTGCCATTGATTTTTAGCAGAAGTCTCCCTTTAATTCACCAGTTCTGCTGGAAAAGAAAAGGCTGTACAACATGCCTGCTATATTTAGGGCCAGTTGATGTAAATAAGAGCAGCACTGATTATAATAGAGATATCCTGATTTACTTCAGCAGAAAAAGCTCTCTTTCAAGCTCATAGGAAGCATTTGTGTGTGCTGCAGATGTAGAACAGAAACAAATCCTGAGATTGCATTATTCACATGGCAGCAGGTAAGGCAGAGCTGCAGAAGATGATTTGCTTCTTACCTAAATTACAACAAATGAAAGTTGCCTTTTTCCAAAAACTTGACATAAAACTATCACTGTGGTTTCTTGCTTCCATGTTGATTTTCTCTGACGTGATTTTACAAGTCTATTTGTGATCAAGACAGCAGAGGAACATATGCTCAGTTTCCTATTTTTCAACTTTATCTGCTGCCAATACAGTGATAAAAAAAACCTTATAACTAAAGCACCTTCAACAGAATTTAACTGAAGCAGAATAAACCAGGCTAAATTTATATGTCCTTTAGTAAGAAAAATATCAGAAAATATGCATGTCACTTATGTGCTTGGTCTGGTCTGTTTCAGTGGGAAAGAAGATGGGTACTGAGGGAAAATCATGGAAGTAACAATCAAGGATGTGACTGGAAATGGGTGTCACAGGTTGTAGTTAAATCCTGTAATGGATAATTTCCCATCACATTCAGCTCTTCCTGAACAGGTTCTGTCCTCTTTAGCTTTATGCTATGTCCATTTGAAGTTTCAGAAAGATATCAAATTAAGCAGTCAGTGAGAAGCAAAAAAATGGCTTAAGGATTTCAGGGAATGCCTTTTAGACTCAAAAAGAGCCATCAATTTAGCTCAGAGTTGCCAAAAAAATGTTTACAGGTCAACCTGAGCACAAGCTGTAAGCAAGCACTACAGAGAGCATGATGGACACTTTGCTTGAGAAGAAAAAATGGGGATGCTATGTGCAAAGATTTAAATTCTCAGGTTCCCAATATTGATAAATATTTTACATTTTTTTGTCTCCTTCCTAAGAGAAATGCTGAGGGACCAGTTCAGGGAAATTATCTGATCTGTGAATACTGTGGGTAAAATTGAGTGATTTTAAGGGTCTTCTGTGGATATATGTTTTTTTAGTTTCCTCCAGAATAAGGCATTAATTAGTGAAAATAGAAACATTTTTGTCAACCCCACAATGTAATGAAAGACAGCGATTTCTAATTATAAATTAGAAACACAAAACTCATAAAACATGGAAGAGGCAAGCAGAGTTCCACAAGCTTATTTCCTGCAATTTAACACTTATTTAAGCAATGGTAAAACTATAAACACACATCTTAATTTAAAAATACAATTGAGAACAATAAAAAAAAAATTAACTCAAAAGTGAAATTACCACTTAAACATAACTTTATCCTGGTTTTTCCAAGGAGTATGATGATGCAACAGGAGAATGTACCCTCCTCAGGTCAAATGTAAATTGGGAATGAAATAGTTCATCAAGAACTGTAACAATAATGCTGGTGCATTTGGCAGATTTTTAGTAAGAACTCTTTCATACGAAAAAAGATTTTAAAATGAACTTGCATAAAAATTTCCTAGCATTATGTTCCACAGCCCATTGAAATTCTCCTCTCTTCACCTAGACAACACTTCACTCACTCTTCACTGAAATCTCAAGTCTAATAACCAGGACTTATCCTCTGATCACCACTCAAACTCTCCATAAATCCCTGCCACTTCAGCACAACAAAAAGGAGCAGCATTTCCTAGGAGGGTTTGAGAACCTGAGTACAAAGGGCTTGGGAAATGACTGAGGGTCTCCTCTGAAAAGAAAAGGACTTTGCTAGATTGATCAAGACCAAACCTTCTAATTCCTTGCACAATTCTAGGAGCCAAGCTTGCCCATTTTTATGACCTTCAGCCACAGCTGGTGTGTTGGGGTTTTATGTTTGTTTGGGTTTTGGGGTTTTTATGTTATAGGGGGAACACAACAGGCACTCATCCTCAGAACTCCCAGAAGTTCAGAGCAGCTCAGACTTTAGAATGTGAAGCAGCAGACCAGTGTCAGGACACTCCAGAGAAACCTTGGATCTCACTGGAATTAAATAGTTGCTCCCAAACTACACAATGAGTGTTCTGGTTGTGTAGTTTAATGGACTTTTCAGGTCAGTTGTAAGAAAGGGTGCAGAGTTTCTTGCCAAGGTCTCAGGGTGAAGGCAGTGACAGAAACAACTCATTTCTACTAGAGAAAAATAATGCAATGGTATTTTCAGCATCATACCAGCACTCTCAGTTAGATCTTAGATCATAATTCACTTTAAGTCAGAAGATTCTTTATAATAAATCTAAGATACAGGGAAAATAAAATAAATATGTATTATCTATAAAAATTTGATACACTTATATTCATCTTCTAAAAGTGAATTTTCCAAAAGCTTTAAGTTGAGCTACAGTTTGTCTTAGCATTATCTGTCTCAATAAATAAAATAGGGGCAAAATCCATGCTGTCCAGAAACATATAAAATACCTTCTTATATACTGTTGAATTAGATAAGGACAATAACAATTTTGCCAGAGACTGACTGGTCTTCAAGAAAATCTCTAGATTGAAGAGATCACATCTTAAAGGAAAATATATAAACAAAATAAGTGCCTAAGACATAAGTTTTTAATGTCACAGCTCAGTTCCAGCAGATGACTTCATAGCCACAAGAGAAAAGATCCTGAGCAGCAAATGGAAACCCAAGTTACTAAAGAAATGCTCAGGGGTTTTTCTTTTTTCTTTTAAAGTTTGTCAATGAAATTGAAAGGAAAATTTAATTCAGAATCATTCAGGAAATTTTGTTGCATTAGAAGATACAATTTTCTACTTCTCTCAGAAAACCTTAGAACTTCCCAGTAGCTTTTTAAGACATTTTAAAATGTGTTCTGTGACATTACAAGTCACAGTTTGAAAGCAATAAGGGAGGCTTTTATAGGCTAAATGTTTTTACAGTACATTATACCACAATTAGAACTGATTGGCACTTAATTAGGGAGTGTTACTGATTGATTATTGATTCACCATTGGGAGATTTCACATCTCCTTTTCTTATATAATGTGAAATTTCACCCTTGAACAAGGTTATCAGTACTTCATAATCTCATATCTCTGATACAAAAAAAGATTTTAGTTGAAAATAAGTAGTCAATATAATGTTATATTGAAAGAATTCAACAGCATATCTCTGCTTCTTTTAAATTCTGATTCACAGATTGATTTCTATTGAGATAACATTTGTCTGAGCTTCTGAATTAGAGAGATAAAAATCAAAAGGAAAAAAGCAATTCACAAGGTTCATGGTTTTGCTATTTTATTAGATTTTTGTCAGTCTATTACCATGACTACTGTATCCAGTACCTAGACTATTTTAACAGGGTATTTACTCTCTTGCATAATTTACAACAAATTAACAACAAGTCCCAGCAATTGATGAGTGGGGACTTGGACTCCAAATTAATCTGAGAAGGGATCAAATCTGCTTCTGTCATTCTTTGGAACACCAAGTGTGGTGTTGGCTTCAGGATCTCTACATTATTGTCACGTAAATAATAAGTATTGATTGTCTGAGCAGAGGCCCCAGAAACACAAATGCATACATAGGTAAGTGAAAATTATCACGTTGTTCTGGAAGCAATCCACTAAAACCATGATCCCTATTGCTATCCATTTAGCCAAACAGATAAAGGATAACACAATTTAAGATGAACTAATTATCTCCTGCACATTCAGGGCATATCAAATGCACAAAGATGACTCCTTAGCCACAAAAAAATTGCTTTATTTATGGAGAACAACAATTCCAGCACTAAACCAGGTTGCATCCAAGTCTTCTTTCCAGTTGGGTGATGTAGAAGTGACACTGGTAGCTTGGTGCCTCCCCTCACTCCTGTGCTACATGAAACAAACCCCAATTTTCAGAGCTGAGCATAGGGACTGAACACCAGGTGGTTTGGAAGTGTTATTGATGAGGAAATACGGGGAAAAAAAGTGGCTGGAAAGACCTCTAAGATCACCAAGTCCAACCATCAACCTAGAAAATTAAACCTGATTATAACCTAGTGTTTATTTCACTGTTTATTCACCTTTCTTACTGTCCGAGAATCCTGCAAGTAAATACTGAACAACTGCACCATATTTCTTCATATGTAACAAGTGTGATAATTAAGTATTCATTTAAATTAAACCAGAAAACAAAAAGACCTCTTTTTCATTAGAAAATGGAGCTGGGAAAAAGAGTAAAATCATTTTAACTGAATTGTCCTGAATTGAACCAGCACTGCTGCTGCAGCTAAGAAGTTGTCAGAATCTAAACCTGTCCAGAAATGAAGGATGAGGCTGAGATTCAAAGCATCCTGTGCTATTTCCCCAAATGACATTTAGCAAGCCAAGTGCTAGATTTGGACCTGATCCTCCAAGAATATCAAGCATTATTCACCCAATTTAACAGCGTGCTCAAATCCACATGTTCTACAAGTACACTGATAATCCTTCTGAATTTAAAGGATCTATCTGTGCACTGAATATTTAATGTCAAGTGAGGCACTCAAGCACATGTTTAACATTAAATGCATGGGTCCTGACAAAATCTGAAAAGGAATATTCATTAGGTTGGATATTTGGGTACATGGAATGATAGATGAAGCATTCATTCCAAGTCAAGTATCCAGTCTTCCAATTTTATTGTCCCAATCTTTTACAGACACTGATTTCTGAAAAGAGAGGTAAAATTTATAGTTTGGCTTGTTGTTTGGCTGCCATTATCTGTTTCACTTTCTTTTTTCTTAATTAAAAGGTAGTGCTTCTGGCAGATGATGATTCCATGTTGAAGATATTACTCAAATATTTATTTATTCACATTGCTTTGCAATTTTCCATTGGAGTTCCTCACCTATTCACACTAATAAACAACATTAACTGGCTCATCATGATATACTTCTTAAATTTAAATCCTGCATTCTTCAGGATCACTGCAGTTGGTTACCAAATTATTTCCAGACAGAATCTGGCAAAAAAAGGTGGATGCTTGGTCAAACTAAGTCAAAATAATACCAATCATATGTGTGGAGATCATAATGAACTTCTTTCTCTTAATGATATATTCTAAGATCACCTTTCAGAAATTCTTTTTCTCTCCTGGTCTTTCAAAACAAAAGCTACATTTTGATAAAAAGATATTGCCTTCACCCTTCTTCAAAGTTTTCCATGACCTTGATCTTTGAAGAGCCCTGAAATAATGATTTGTTTTGTCTGGAAATACTTCTTCCCCAAGGACAAAGTATAAATTTATTTTTCTCACTATAATAAATTCAATAACAAAAATAAAAGTAAAAAAAATAGATGCAACTTCTGTACATGTCATTTTTTTAAAGTTTAAAATGTAAGACCCAAAATGCACATCTTAATCCAAGATGAAAGAGCAATTGCTACCAAGAGAAAAAAACAACTTAAAAAAAATGTACTTAAGAATTGCATTTGGAATATTAGAGTAGGGACCTAACTGAAAATTCTCTGAAGTCACATGGAACTTCTTCCATAATTCTAAAGAGAATTTAGGCTAGGTATTTGGTTTATATATTTTTTTTGTGGAAAAAATACCGTTTAGGCACCACTGGTAATGATGAACAATGAATAGAAATAAAATACTCATAAAATACTCATAAAAAGTTTGGGGCACAGAACACTTGTCTCCACACATGGAAAGGACAACTTCCACCAAAAAAAAAAAAAAAAAAAAAAAAAAAAAGGATCATTCAGGGGCTTTCCCAGGAGAATCAGCAGCTGTGGTGGGAAAAAGACAGAAGGTTTGCACCTTCATCTCAGCCTTTTCCAAACCCAATCTCCTTCTGCTTGATTCCAAGTCAGTGCCCAGAGAATTCCAGGGAAAACTCGGGGTGGGCAGCAACCAACTGGGAACCAACCAGACATGGGTTTCCTTCTTTGCAAAAACCACTTGAGTTTGTAATTAGACTGAAAACTTTCAGGCAGGGCAGGGAGTGTGGAATCTTTATTTTATGTGATGTCCAAGGCACTAAGGTTAACCCCTACCTTGCTATGGAGCTCTGGGCTGGCAGGATGGAGCTGGAGTGGAATTGGGGCTGTAGGAAAGTGCAAACTCCAAGCTGTAACATCAGGGATCCTGGGTGGAGAGAGCCTCATTTGGAGACTTTTTGGAATCTATAGGAACATCTGCTTGATTGCTGCACCAGCAATCTGTAAACCCTCCAGTCGTGCAGATTGCCTTGCAGGAGGAACATTGCTGGCAGAAAAGCAGTAGCAAAGAGAGTTCACCAAATAATCTGCTTCAGGAAAACCAATGCCTTGTTTTGTGTCTCTAAATTAAGAGTGGAATACAAGTTATGCAGTCATGGCAATATTGAATTGTCTCAAGCAAATTTCCCAGTATCCAAGGTATATTTTAAGTTACTACAAAAGAAAAAAGTTAATATGAGCTTGAATGCAAGCAATCCAGTATAATAAATACCACTAGAATCCCAACACAGAAAACTGCTGTTTTCCCATTGCACTTCAAAACTTCATCTTAGTGCTGTGAATATTCACTTGCTTCCAAGCTTGTTTTTATCTACAATTGGTGACAGATGGGCTTTAGGCTTGAGCTTTGGGACTTACATTAGGGAAAGAACTTGTCAGATGGAAGATATTTTAGTTTTTGAGATATTTCAGAACGTGTGCATTTTCAAATCATAAGAAGAAATAAGTATGATCAAAGAGATCCTAGAGCTCAAAAAAAAAAAAAAAATTTACAATAATTAAGATTCCTTGAATTAAAGGAACTTGGTGCTCCAGCTATCACAAGACCAAGTCATAGGTCCAGTTAAATGAACTGTTAGGACTGCAAATTCCACATGGACAAGGAAACACCCATGTAGACTCCCCATTGTCCAAAGAGAATAATTATCAAAGGGATCAAAATGGGAACTGTGAATTTTCATTTGAGTTGAGTTTGAATGACTGAGAGAAAGGAAAATCAAAAGGTCCAGCTCCAGACATAGACCATTCCTGTTCAAGATTTATGCTTTTGCTTAATCTAATGATGGGGGAAAGAGGGCCAGACCAAAGCAGAAACATCAGCAAATACAGATATTTTTGCCTTTGAGGTGACTAATCCAGATTTCAAATGATATAACCAATAATCCTATATCTCCTTCATACACTGCCCAAATCCTTGCAGGCCTCCTGGGCCACATGACTGTACTCAAAAGCCCTAGAGGCATATACCATGTTTATTTGTGCCCTCAGGAACAAACAGAAAAACACAACACACTAAAACCTTTCAGTCTTAGGTATCCCCTTCAAAATTAGCCCTATATTTCCACAAGACCCAAGAAAACTGCTTGAGTGCACTGGCATAAATCACCTCACTAACGTTTATTTACATCATAAACCCCAGCTTGTGTTATGCTTTCAGTGTGATGATTAAACACAGGAAAAGGAAAAAGAACATCCTTCTAATCCAGACAGTCAACTCTGCAGCCTGAACATGGTCATCAGCCAAGTCAAAGAATAAAAGGCCCAAATGACCAGAAATTTTGTCCAACCTTGACTCCTCAGCCAGGTGTTGGTCTCCTGGGCTTGGTGTGTTTCATCTTATAAGCTCAGTACATTACCTTCAATATGTAAAATTTATGTACTTCATCTTGAAAGCTTATTTTCTTGAAGTATGAGATTCAGGACTTAAAAAGGACTGTGTTTAATTGTATGACAATGGAAAGATTAGAAGCAGATCTCTGAATAATGGAATTTTATCCTCCTACAAACAGGGGAGCTGACACGATGTATTCAGTATTATAACCCCTGCTATGCTGCCAAAGTTATAATAAGGCATTCTTAGAGGAAAGCCTAATGCTGGGGGGAAATACAACATTTTTTTTTTCCTTACATGAATTCATAAATTTTTTCAGAATCACATCTAAACATTAAGGTAATACCTGCAGGAAAATAAATTAACATAAATCTGTTATATTGGTTTTGGAGGCTTTTTTGTTACGTTACATATTTCCTTCTTCCTGAATATTGCATTAAATGCAGGTATTCTAGCAGAGCTGCTAACACAAGCAGTCTGAAACCTATGGAAAACAGTGTCAGGGAAAGAGATTTGTCCCAGGAGCCTGTCTGCTGGATTTGTTTTAATACCTTAAGTTCATATCTGGTTAAATCTGAAGTCTACAAATGTTACTTCTGTTGTACAGTTTTCAGGGTTAAGCTGTATCAGGCAGGAATAGCCCCAGAGCATTAAGAAAACTTCTTTTTCTAGATGGGAGGGGGCTTTATGACTGGGGTGGGGGAGGACTGTATAAAGGATAAAGGCCTTTGGGCAGCAGCCAATGGAACAACTGAGCAAGAAACAAGTGTTCCAGAGCAACAGATAACTACATTTTTTCCCCTGTTTTATCTTATGGTACATGGGTTGTCCCCTTTCTTTTTTTTTTTTTTTTTTTTTTTTGTGTGTCATCCAGTAGGAAAGAAACACAAGGATTTGCAATATAGTCACAAATATTCCTCTATCCAGGGAATACTATTAAGTCTCTCAGCCTCATTTTTCAGTTTAATTACCCACAAAAGATGTTTATAGGCTAAAATATTTCTCTGTTATGAGCAATCAGTTAATGTGAATATGCCAGCTAGGGCTCAGCATGCACAGAAACATAACTATGCATTGAGAAGCAAAGAAAAGAAGTATTTTAGGTACATCCAACATGGGAGATAAGCTAACTTCAGCTTTATCCTTTATTATTACTGTTAGTCCATGCAATTGAATGTCCAACTCTTTGTTTCCAGAGAAAAAATAATTCATTACAGCATGAGGCTTTCAGAATCAGGTGAGAAAAAGCACTGCTGGGTGTTGTAGAGCAATCCTCTATTTGTCACAGGAAGATCTTTTATGCAGGAGTAAGGGTGCTAAGAAAGTAACACTTTGACAGGTTCATCACTCCTCACTGTACTGGGAAAAAAGGTGAGGATTGTCATTGTTTCTGGGAGATTTAATACAAGTATATTACCTGTTGCTCTAATGACAGTAATGAATTAAATCATGGTGAGATAATGAACTACTTCCTTCTAGGTCTTAGGCAGAGATCATACTTGATCACAACAATTCCAGCCCCAGAGATATTTGCATCCAAGTCTCCAGAAGTCAGAAAGCTGCAGAGCTGCACACAGAGTCCTTGTTTCATGGGCTGGAATTTGCTTTTTGTCCACACCTTCCTTTAAAGACACCTACTCCATCCCATAGTAGTGATTGGAGTGGTTAATTTTGGCTTGGGAAGAGCTAAACCTTTCACACTCCACCAGAACTAAGAATAGATCCCTCCCAAGCTGGGATTATTGGAAGTTAATTCTGAAGGCAGGGGGTGTTGAAGTGCTGGCTCCAAAAGCTCAGCTGCTCCCTCTGACCCTGCTCAAACATCTCAGCTGGGGAGGATGTGGCCCCTGCTCTCAGTGAGCTTGGACTTGTAGCCAAATTACAGGACTAAACTTGTACTGAAGTCTAACACTGACAGACCCAAAAAACCCCTTTTCATGTAACAACTTCCTAAACAACCTTTTTGGGGCAGATCAAGTCTGAAGTGGTAGCTCTGAAAACAATAATTTGCCCTTTTTCAGTGCATCTTTGCAGAGATAACCGTGTGCAAGATGTCACATGAAGGGGATGGTGACACAATGAACCAGCAGATTCTTGTTACCTAATTCTAAACTGTCACTTTATTCTTGGTTTTACAAGATTTAACTGGACTTTTTGCCACTGCTTCCAAAGGAAACAGGATGAGAGTCTTAAAAACACAATTACTAATGAAAGCTTGTGTAAGAATTACCCAAAGACCTTTAAAATGAGAGGACAAGCACCCCAGTTGTTACAAGTCAGTGCAATGCCACCACTTGCAGTAGTATTTCACCAGTTGATAACAGAGATATACTTTACAAAGTACATATTTTGGTAGCAATTTAGAAGGCAGAAGGGGTGGAGGAGTGAAACAAAATGAGCTTATTACTATCAAAAGGAAAAAATAACTCAAGCAGTAACTAAGTCTGCCCTGCACCTTTGCATGGGCAGGAATAAAAAGAAAAATGAAAAATATGATAGCCTCAAAATAGGATTTCTGGAGCAATGACAAAAGCTCTGGATAATTCTCAGTTATGATTCTAAATAATTTGCTAGGA
This sequence comes from Heliangelus exortis, assembly GCF_036169615.1. NCBI lineage: Eukaryota > Metazoa > Chordata > Aves > Apodiformes > Trochilidae > Heliangelus > Heliangelus exortis. The sequence continues at coordinate 2,935,105 of NC_092434.1, forward strand.
CAAATTAATGCAAAACTAATTTATACATAATTTATACATACTGGTACAGTGTGAATCCCTGAGAAGTATGTTTCACTTATACCATCTGAACAAGATCAGGGGTTTTTTTCTCTCAGCTGGAACATATAGTTTCTCTGTAAAAACAGCCTGAGGTATAAATATTTACCACAAATTTGTGGTATTTTGCAGTAGTCACAGTAACCATGCATTAGTTCCGTGACACACTGGACTATTAACTCAATTCTTTAATTATATGGTTTAAAAGACAGTGTTAAACAAAAGCTATGTTCATGAAACAAATACATACCCTGCTATTATTCTGAAACATCTAAAATACACTTGAGTCCTAAATAGAAAAGGTTTATATCAATGATATTAGATATAAAAGTAAGCAGCATCATCAGGACTATCAAAGGATTTAATGAAATAACAACCAGATTGATAAACTGTTTGTTACAAAACATCCATGTCTGATAAACTTAACATTGACATATTTGATAAAGGCAAAGATAAAAAAAGGAGACCACATTTTGAAGCAGAATACCTTTTACCTAATCTCACTATGTGAACTGATAAGGAGACAAAAAAGCTCCAGCCTATCATGTATGCTTTTAGAATCATTTTTGATATGGAGGCTCTGGAATTGAATATATGTGGACAGATGCTACCAGGGGAAGATAAGGAAATTCACTACACTTTACAAGGGAGTTTGTGAGAAACTGTTGGGGGAACTTCAGAAGCACTGATGTGGCAAAAGTGAAGGCCCCAGGGGAGTGCATCTCAAACAGCCACATTTTATATGCTAAGCTCATTTTAAAAAATAGGTTTTTTTAAAAAAATAAAAATAAAAGAACCACACACACATAAAAATTCAGACTGAGGAGCCCAGTATTCTAATGTTTGAAAAGTCCAATTAGAAATCCTGAATTCTTCTGTAACACATTGAGAAAGAAAGCCCTCAATAATTAAACAATGTTGTGAAGAAGCATTCAAGCCCACCTAGCTCAGACAGATCAGTCCCACAAAACCCACCCCTTTATGGACCTGGAGAAGGGTCTTCAAGCCTCAAAAACTTTCCTCCCTGTAACTTTCCAGGTTTTCCCAAGCTTTCCCATTTCTAGTGGACAAGAGAAGCTGACAGGATGCAGGGAGCAGCACAATAAAACCAAGACATTATCTTGGGGCTGATGTAAAGAGCTGGACCAGGAGCTGCCTTCATCTTCTCTCTGCACAGAGCAGCTTTAGGCTGTTTCTGTGTATTACCACATCCCACCTCAAATCATAACTCAGGTCACTGGGGTGTAATAAATACAGGTGAGTTACCTGATGCAGGACTCAGATTATGTTAGAACACATGTATGTAAAAGCAACTGTTTCTGTAAAATCTGGCTTAAATATCCAGATAGCTTTCAAAACTGTTTTGAACTTAATCACAGCCTTTGTGACCAGAAAGTTGTCAAAAAGAATTAATGGTTTGGGAATACTGACCATTAATGGAGACAGCTGCCCAAACCAGGCTGGTTTGCAGGGATTAATAAAACATTGCAAACTTAACACAGAAACCTGGCTTGATAACACAATGTTGTGCCTTTTTACACCAAAGCTGACTCTGGCCAAGCATCTATCACTACCATGCTGGATACTGAAGTATTCATACTGATGCTTTATCATGAATAAATTCAAACCACACCAAATCTGCCTTCTTTCTCATTTGCCACTTCCAGAAGATCATCAGATTACAAAAAAGATATCCCACGTTTTAAACTTCTGCTGTTCCAGCATCAAAACATTTATAAACTCAGCCTGTGCATGCTCTAATCCCAGTGGCTGGCATGACAATGGCCTAAGGATCCTGGGCTGTCAGGAACAACAAATTGCCAACAAGAAACACATCCTGTAAAACACTGCCTGGGTAGTTTATTTAAATTTGAGTCTGTATCTCTGTTGTTGGCACATTGCATTAGTCATGATTTAAACCATTAGTAACAGACACCCTCCCCCACCTAACACACAATGCAGTAACAAATGTGGCTACCATATCAGCAGAGAGCAGGCTTTTTATCAGTTTGCTTTTAAATGCTAGTTATTTGTAAAAGAAAATCACAAAACCTAAATGGAGTCTGCAGCAATTCTCAGCTGGTTATCTAGCTCACAAAAAGGACAAGAGAAACCAGGGTGTTAAAGGTTGTGGTGTGCCTGTTGCATTGATTTTCACGCCAGCACACTTGGCATGGTGCAAGAGCATCAGTACATGATAAACTGCAATGTGTTTCATCAGGGGTTGCATTAAAAAGGGAAAACAACAGAGCTTGCTGAGTGCAGGCCATAGCATCCAATTTTTACTGGTTTGGGTGCAGCCTGATTTATGGAAGCCCAGCAGGCAGTTCCCATCCAGCTCTACCACCTCTGTTCAATATTTTTTACTGTCCCTTTTGCCAAGAAAGCCCCCACAAGGCAGTGGTGCAGTCAGGGCATTACCATGCTCACACCTATAAGAAACCAATGCAACCCAGCTTTGAAAAAAAATGAGAGAATCCAGGCTCCTAACCAGCCTCAAATAAACAACCCACCACACAGAAATGTAGATTTTCCACTTAACTTAAAAGACTTATAAAACATCTCTATTGGGAGCTGAGTCAGCTGAAGGTCAGGGAATGGATGGGTCACCTCCAGAGAGGATGAGTATGAAGATCTCAGGAGGATGTAAATCACTCTGGGGTGGTGCCTGTTCCCTCTCTAGTGATAACACAAGTCTTTTACTAGAGTCCTCCTATATCTCACTTTGGTTTCTCAAATGCTAGAGGAAGGTGAGATGAATATATGCATCTGTACACCTCTTTTATTCACTCTGTTTTCCCAGTACCAGTGGCTAAAGTCCAGTCTTGCTTTCAGGAGCACAAATTAATCACAGACAGGGCTAGCAGCACCTGGGAAGCCTATTTATGAAGAAGACATTTATCAGCCTTCCCAAAATATAACCTTTCATGATTTATCACATTTTTAGGGACTGTGAAATAGTATTTTACAAAAAGATACAACATAGTCTGTAAGAAGGTAGCCTCCCCCAATGGGGCTGATCATCACACTGCATTAATATGAAACTATGCCAAGCCACAGCATGAAGAAGTTGGATTTAAATGACACAGTGACACATTTTTAATGACAAAACCACAACTTTCAGTTACATCAGTGGCTGAATGTAAAACTGGGTTTTTAACATCTTTCACTCCTTTTAAACAAGTGCTCCAGAACCTGGTACTGAGGCAGTGACAAGAGAAGCAGCTGATGTGAGGATTCATTCCAATTGTCCATTCACAAAGCCCCAGCAACACGTTTGGGGATGCCACAGAAATCAAACCCTCAGAGGAAATTTGTTTCTCTTACATCCAAGTAGAAAGCTAAAATTTACAGGAGTTTGAGCTGATATTTTTCCTCCTTTCACTCAGTCTTTTCCTGCATTTGGGATGCTTTTCTCCTAATCCATTTATCTCCATCTTTGCTTTACAGGATTACAACCATCAAATGGGTGCTGCTTTGGCACTGGAAACTTCCATGCTTGGCAGGTTTTTTGCTATCCCTGACCAAAACTCTTGAACTCATGTAAATTACCTCTCCCTTCCTCCCCTCAGAGCTCACTTTTGGTTCAATGTTCTCTTTTGAACCAAGCCTCAACCTTGCAAAAACCAAACCCCTTGTAGCCTGACTGCAACCATCACTATGGCTCCTCTACAAGAGTTTCTCTGCTCTTCTCTCAAGGATTCCATCTCTCATGCTTTTGTCTCTTCCACTTGCATCTTCCAATAGAGATCTTTAACTTTGAGAAATAGATTCATAAAAATATAATAATATGTAAGAAAAAAACCTGAAGCACAATGCTGTACAAATCATTCACAAGGACAGAATTTTGGCCACTTGAGTGATTTGATCATCGCATGGAAATTGCATTTTACAGATGTTTACAAAGAAAAAAACCCCACCATTTTATTGAGATATCTGAATTTTAATTATTTAGTATTTGATTATTAATGTATTGGAGAAAAAAGTAGATATTTGAAGCTTAAAATATTTTATAAATTAGATTTACCCCTTCAAGAGATACAATCTGTTAAAAGGTAAGAAGCAAAGGAGAGTTGGTAAACAATTAGCAAACTCGATCACAACAGACCCATTTCATTTACATTAAAATTCATGAATAAATATGCATTTATTTTCAGGCTGAGTTTTATTTCAAGTGTCCTGAGATTTTTATTAATTATTCTGTAGGTAATATGTACGGCTCTGATGTTTTTTTCTGTACTTCTCACTATGTTTCTTAAAGAATAATTGCCAGAAAAAGAATAATTTTACTGACTTATTTTTTCAGCTTTGAAGAAACTTCTTTCATATAGTATTGAAATGAAAACTGCAACTGTGTCTTCTAAAAGCAGTTGTCATAACTGCTTCAGATACCTTGATCAATTAAAAATACAGAGCTCTACTTTGAGCTAGTAAGAGTCAATCTAAGCAGAAATATTAAAAGTGTGGTTTGTTCAGATTTCCAGTAAAGATGACAGAGAAGCCAGAAAAAGCAGCAAAGGAAAATCTTTAACTCCATGAAAATGCGATTAAAGAAAGAATCTTAAAATAAACATAGGGAGAGAAGTATTAAGCTCCTAATCCAACACAACTGAGCTGAAAAACATGTTGTACTATGTTCATAATCATCTGTTTTGACAAAAAATTACTACAGTGACTGTTCAATATGCACAGCATATATTCAAGCCTTTTTTGCAAGTAAAAAAAGTGAACTTGGGAATATAATTGCCTTAAGCACACATTGAAAGCAACTATTAAGGATAAAAAGCAACAAGGTAGGATTTGCTGTTAAACCAACCTGAAAGTTACGAGCTTGGTGCACGGTCTGACAATTTCTCCAGCTCAGTTCAGGTGTCCCCTCTCTTCCCTGATATGTTTCCCATCTGTGACAGTCTGTATACATCCCATACTGTTAATGACCCTCCATATGCTTTATGAATCGTTGTCCTGGCAAGCTGAGGACTCCCCTCTGTTACACTGAAACACAGGACACTTCCCATTCAGATCTTAGAAGTTTCCCAACTTTCCTTACCCTGGAGAGCCCCCTGGGCTTTTTGAATACCTGTGCTCTACCCATGCACTGGCTTTGGGATGGTTTTGCCAAGCATTCCTAAGAGATGCTGCTCCTCAAGCCTCCTGTTTCTGCACACCAATTGCAAATTGCAGCCCAAGGGCAGCTGGCAGCAGGTCAGGATTTGAACCAGTGGCCTGGTGCAGATGTGACAGCTGGAAGTTTGGCATCCTTGTGTGAGACATGGCCCTTTGAATGTCTGGGATATGACAGAACAGTTTGCCTCCTCCTCCACCAGAAGCCTCTTTCAATCACAATTACAGCTGCTTTTCTTCCTTCTATGGGAAAACAGAGTTCTGACCCCTGACAAGGTCACCCAGATCTGGGCATTTCAGTTTCCCCTGTACTGTGATGCCTGAATTCCTAGGTCTGCTCTCTTGGTCTCTCCTTAGCTTGGACCTAGAGCTCCTCTGTAGTTCTTACCCATCACTGCTTTTACCTGCTCCCCAAACTGAGACAATTCCCAGATTCTCTCAGCTATTTTATTGATTTGAGCTACTCCAGGCTATGCCATTCCTTTGCCTCCTCCCTGTCAGTTCTGAGCCAAAGGGAAGGAACCTGTTAATTCCATCCCCTTCCCTCCCTTTCCAGGTCTGGCAGAGTGGATGAGCCAGGAGCAGCTCCCCTGCTCTTGCAGGCTGTCAGCTGCCTTGCAGCCCAGTGACCTCAATGATCACCCAGCACTCAGCTCATTTGCTTTGCTTCTGAGCTGTGATTTTAACTGCACTTTCAACCCAGCCCTTCTGCTTGGCAGTGGCTGGTGCTGGACTGGTTTCTGTCTCTGCTGCACAGGGACAGAAATATTCTTTTCTCAAGAAAATTCAGAGGCATTGCATTCCAGCCCAATTTCTTGGGGCTTCCAATTGCCTGGTCTCCTCCTGCAGCCCCATGCAGATTATTCTACTTGCAGGTACATCTCTTCTTTCCCAGTGATGCCTACAGCACTCATTGCAACCAATTTCAGCATGTGCTGGAAAACCTACAAGTAGACAAATGATGTGTTAAGCACCCTGCATGAGAGCAGTACAATCTTACTGAGCCAGTCAGAAGCAAAACATTCAGCATCTGTTTCAAAAGCAGCTTCATAGCCACATCACATCTCTCCATCAGTACCTACTGCAGTGCTTCCTCAGGTTCTCTTCCACTCCACCAGCCAGGTAAATCAGTGGGAAGAAGGACAAACAGGCTCTTTAGACAAAGTGCCACGTGAGGTATGACTTGGAACAAGCAGTCAGAACAATCTTTATCACCCTCCAACTATTCCATTGCAAAAGATGCCTTGCAGCTGACTGTGTGATGTCAAATTGCCTCACTTGGATTGCAGAGGAAAAATTATATCTGGCCTTTGTCCTTCTGCTCAGTCTCCTCTGTCCTGAAGCTTTTTAATACAATTTAGCACAATTATTTAGAATGATTTCACAGCAATACGAAGGCAACATTTTGCCTGCAACTTTCTAAAAGGCATCTAAAGTTATAAATTAATTTCACGGAAGCAAATTTCACTGAGCTCTCAAAATACAAACCAAGAAAGTTCCACTGACAAGTAGGATGCAGCTATGCAATTACAGAACATTTTTAGAGAGGGGAAAGAGCTGAGCTTTCATGTAAACTTTCCTTTGGCCTTTTGCATTTTTATTGAAAGAATTTACTTTTCATTTCATACACAGAGGTTTCTAGCATTTTGCAATTACACTTTATTGAAAGCAAATAATTTAACACATACAATGAAAATAAGCTGCTTTTACTTGAGCCTGATTATAAAGTAGTGAAGCCTCTGGAATCACATTCACAGTGCCCAATAAAACAAGCCACAAAACACACACTATTTATTTACTATTTATTTATTTAAACAAAGTTCTCTACCCTTGCCAAACTGAAAGCAGCTTTCACACAAATAAAAATATTTCTTAACAATAAGTAAGGCTCCCTTACTGACTGCAACTGTCCTCCTACACCACCTGAACTGTACACTGCAGGTGATTTGCTTCTAAAGAATGAAAATGGGCTTTGTTGTTTCTGCTATATGTATATATATAAAAAAATACCTGGTTTTGACTTGCTTTGTTCTGCTATAGTGTGTAGTTTTTAAAATAAAATAAAAACCATAGTAAAAAAATAGAAAAACTGCTGAAAGGTGTCCCAGATATGGGAAATTAAGAAATCAGTTTGAACACACTGAGCAAAAGTTGTACACAGATGCTTAAGCATCCTTAACTGTACCTATTCCTGTTTTTCCACCTCTACTAAGTCCATTAAAAGCCATTAATAACCACTGGCTATAATCATAAATAGTTTAGGAATATTTTACAGAATTGTTTGCCAAGAAAACTTTAAACGTTGATGTTTGGGGTTTTTTGGGGCCCGTTTGGTTTATTGGTTTTTTAAAAACAAACAATCAAATACTGTTCACAGACCCCAAGGAGGTGGAGACAGGGCAGGTATGACCTGAAATTTAGAAGTTTTAATTCAGGAATCTTCTAAGTGTAACCAACGTCCCTGTACATGTAGAAGACAGGGAAGTAATTTACTCTTCCAGAGAGGCAAGTAACTCTTGAGAGGGTTACAGTATACATATAAATACAATTTCCTATCATAAATAACTTTTGTAACCCAGTATTTTGAATGAAAATAATTAAACAATTAAGCAGGTGCACAAGAGAGAAAATATTGCTAGAAAAATCTCTCTAAAATAAAACTACATCTTTGGGCTTCTGTTTAGTCAAATTTTCTCCCTAAAAATGTCCAGAACTCTCAGCTGTAGAACAGAACTCAGCTTTACCCTGAAATGTAGCAAAGACTGTTTTTTCAAAAGAAAATAAAAAAAAAATAAAACCACTCTGAGAGACTTTGAAATTTTATAATGTGTCCCATGACTTCCAGCAATGTCAGCAATTCCTCCCTGTGTATTTTGAAATAAAGTGCCAGTTAAGACAGAAAACTCTTTAAAAATCTTTGGTTTTGCTGACCTTGAGTCTGTACTTTCACACTCACATCACCCAGCATTACCACAGATGGCAAACATCAAGCAGAAGTCATAAAACAAATGGACATTTTGGAACTTGATTTAGTTCTTCTCAGATTCAAGTGGAGATTAAAAAAAAAAAAAAATGGAATGATCCTGCAGTCAATTTTCAAGCATGTACCAAATATGCTTAAAGAGGCTTTTTGCAAAAAAAAAAAAAAAAAAAAAAAAAAAAAAAAAAAAAAAGTTAAAATAGCAACAGCAATTTATCATCTATTAAGATGACTAAAAGCAAGTTATCAGAAGACAGCTCTACACCCTGAAATAAAAAAGAATGCACAGATACCAACATTGCAATCATCCACAGAAGATGACTTGGATTTCCCAGGATTATGAATTAAACACCAGTTCAGAGACTGGTGCTGCTGAGTTCAGACAATATAACAATGGAGAATTCTCCAGGAAAACACTGACTTTTAGGAACTGCAGAACAGACCCACGAAAGGGGAAAGAACACTGAAACTTTGTCCCTTTGTAATTATTAAAGGAGGAGGTTTGGGTGTTCATTACATTGCCAAATATCCACACATCAGCTGCCAGGCTCCCAGGCAAAAGCTCTGACATGAAATGTTGCCTCTCATCGAGTGGTTTGGAAAGGACCTTTAAGATCTCCTGGTTCCAAGCCCCTGCATGGACAGGGATCCCTCTCACTCAACCTTGCTCCAAGCCCTCTCCAACCTGACCTTCAACACTTCCAGGGATGAGACAGACCCTGGGTACCCTGGAATGGTGTCTCAGCATCCTCACAGTGAAGAATTTTTTCCTAATGTCTAATCTAAACCTAATCTCTTCCAATTTTAAGCTATTATCTTGTTCTATTGCTACATCTCCTTGTAAAAATATTCATCCAGTTAAAATAGTAAATCAGGTGTTGCTACCAGTGCCCTTGGGAGTCCCCAGAACTGCTGGGCCAATGAGATCTAACTGATGCTGGGATGATTTATTTGTGTTTTAAAATTAAGTCTTCATTCAGGGAGTCTTGGGAGGTTTGAGGGCTGTTTGCAAAGGGTGACTGCAGAACAGTCATTTTAAAGGAGGTCTCCTCCAGGCAGACTGAGCTGAGAAAGGGGGGAAATTTGTCAGGGAGCAGATCAATAGCAGGGCCCCATTCTCAAAGAAGCCCATTCAACATCTCCCACTGAGCAAGTGGCAAAGCTCTGCTGTTAATTAGCATGTGTTGGGAGGGAGAAACAAATAAGATTCTAAGCATGACTTTGGTCTAAGTCTTCAAACACCAAATTAGCTGTGTTCAGCAGTGTATTTCACACAGCATTGTCCATTACTCAAATTAATGTTATCTCTGCAGAGTCTGGTGGGTTTTGTTAATACAGAGCCAACAGGAATGGCAATTAAAGGGAAACAAAGTACAGAGTGATGGGTACACATTACAAAACAAAATGCTCCCTGTGATCCTCCAGGTTGAAATGCCTCCTGAAAAACCTCCATCTTGCCAGGAGATAAACACCATGTTGTAGAACCTTTTGACTTATGTGACATCAGCCCTGAAACTCCTTTTTTTTTTTTTTTTTAATCAGTTTTTAATGATTTGCTATGTAATTAGTAGCATCAAAGTAGAAGGTGACTGACAGGCTACCAGCAAGCTGTTTTACACTCAGAAATTCAGGGAAATTATAACAGGATGAGGTGTTTAAGTCCCTAAACAAACACAACACAACCTCACACCACCTGAGCAAAGAACATGGCATTAAAATATGAGCTGCTCAGAGCCAGCCAGGCCTCCTTGCTGACTCTGCACTGAGCATTTCACCAGATACACCCCAAGACACCAGGAAATCACAGTACAAGTACAACTTCAACTGAATCTGCTCCTCTCTGGAGTCTAACCTGGCCCTCAGGTTCACTGGGATCAAACCACAACATTAATTTTTTAAGAAGCAGACATATTGAACACCTAAAGTCTTTTCCCCTCTTTGAAAGTGAATTTAACATGCCAGGCAACAAAGCCTTTTTCTCTTAAATACAGCTTCTTAAAGCTCACATTTTGGACAAGGACTGTTTTTCTGCATCCGCCCTAACAGGAAACAGATATCCCAATAGAAGATAATTTCTTCTTTTATTCTGCTAAGAAAAAAAAAATCCAAGTGAATAAACTGGTTGGAAAGACATCAGAATGATGGTCCAAGGAATTAAGTCCCACTTCTTCAGCAAATGTCTGGAACACGACTGGAATCTTCTAAGCATCTGGAGGCATTTAATATTCCTCTTTAACCTGCCCATATGAATATATATATATTAGAGTGTTTAGAAACAAACAAATTGATTTTTATTTATCTTATGAAGCAAAACCACCATTATCATTCTCTCCTAGTTAATCCATTTTTTTTTTCTTCCCTAGCAGCCTAAATAATGTGACACAGCAATTAAGCTGGGGGTAACCTTCTAAGCAATGAGAGATAAATTCCACGACTCCAACTTCAGTAAGCAGCACATGTCATTTCTCTTGTTGATGCAGATTACTTGACAGTTTTAGACTTATTGCTGTGACCAAGCAAGGTATAAATTATGACAGGTCCACATGGATTACAGATGATTTGAAGCAAATCAAAGGCATTAACTTTAATAAGGTGCTTTTTCTCTCTTAAATGCCACTCTTGCTTTCTGTAACAGCAGCCACTAAAAATCAATGATCAGAGACCTTTTTGTGCCACAGAGCCATTAACCTCTGGAACTTCAGCTAAAAGGGGCCCAGGAAACCAGAGCCACACAGCCATCTCCCAAATTTCCCCCTCTCTAACACACAGCATCTGCAGTAGCTCCACCATGAAAATTTACAATCCAAATTTAAAAATCTAAGTTCTATTTTTAAAGGCAACTCTACGAGTGTCCCCCAGAAAACTCCAGAGACTGCAGTACCCTCCATATTGGTGGATGTAGCAGGACCATATGCACAGCAGAGCTAAAATGTAAGGCCATAAAAAAGATGGAAAATTAATTCAAAATGCTTATTATATTTTCAGTAGCATGGCAATAGTTCAACCCCAGTTTCTGCCAGCCCTCAGTAAAGTCAATGAGAGTGGTTTCATTGAAATCAAGCCATCTATGATTAGGTCCTCACAGAATTAGATATAACACTATATTCAAAATTGTAAAGGGTTTGTGATTGACACCTAAACGCCTATTTTCCTTCTGGAATTCTGCAATGAAGCTACTATAAAAAAAATAATCAATGCATAATTCAGTATATTGGAAGAATTATTATAAAGGGTTGTTAAATACAGCTCAAAGCTGGTGAATAAAAAGCCTGAAATCCCTCTTTGCTCCAACACACTGCATGACTTACCCCAAACACACTTTTTCAGGCTCCAAAAAGCCTCTTCCAGGTTTCAAAATGGAACCTTAAGCACAATAAAAGCAATAGCAGCATTATTTTGCAAAAGGGATAAAGGATCTTCTTCTGGCAAGAAAAGCTCCTACATCTGAAGAAAAACTTTGGTTTTGTACACTGATATTACTATATATATATATATAGGTATAGATATATATAACTTAATATTATGTTTTTTGTGAAACATGCCTGGACAAGGCAAGAAAGTGTTCCTTAATTTAGTCAATTATTCAGGCCAGTGCTGTTATTGATAATATCTATCACAATTCTTTTGTCTTCCCACCAGGCTGACAGACACATCAGAATAAGTGCTGACCCACACACCTTGACACCTCCCTTCAACGTTAATCTGAAATTGATTTTACTTTCAAAGGTAAAAGAGAACTGGATGAAGTCAGCTACAAATAAATTCATATCTCAGTGTTCTGAGATTCCTGTAGGATTTGATGAGTATACCATGGGGAGCTCTCCACCAGAAGCTTTGGATGAAAATACACGATCAGATTTCTCTCTTTGGGGGGAAACATAATGTGCATTTTCCCCCATTTTGTTTCTGTTCCCATAATCCTTCTAATGAGGCCATTTTTGAGCAGGAAACTGTGAGGGAAACCTACAGAACACTCTATTTGCATTCAGGACTGCACATCAGCCTTTGGGGTGTGGAGTTCTGGCAGCAGCAGAAGTGGCAAATGCCATCATTGGTTTCAGCAGGGCAGAAAGGGAACTTGGAGATCAGATTCATGTATTACAAGCAAATGAGGTATTGCTATTCCCAAATTTTTCTTTAAAGACAATTTTGGTTATCCTTGCTTCATTCCCATCTCCCAAAGGAAGATTACTCCACTGTTTTCCCATCGTATGAAATAAATACAGCTGAGGAATACACTGATCTCAGGGAAATCCACCCTTACCACTTGGAGTTGAGGTTTTAAGCTTTGTTATGGAAAAGCAAGTGAAATCCCAACCATTCCTGTTGGCATGCAGACCAGCAGGGCCAGGTAACACAGCTACATCCCCTCCTTTGCTTTTTGAGAACATTGCTCTTAGGAGAGTAAGCCAGCTGGCAAATAAATCAGAGTACAGCTTTCCTATGATCTATTAATGAACAGGAGCAGATGATGCACAAAAAAAGAGATGTTCCAGATCCTTCAAGGGCATCCATGTTGCTTTGCTCATTTCATAGTAACATCTAAGTTATTAATTTCTCTGCAAAATTTTTATTGTCATTTATCATTAATAATGATCACTCAGGGCATTCCAGAGAGGAAATTCAGTCTTGTGTTCTATGTAAATCAATTTACTGACACTATTAGAGCTGTGCAAATAATTTATTTTTAGTTCAGCTGCCAAGCAGAAGGTGTTGAGGAAAAGGGTTCCACCAGATTCCAATTTGAAAGAGAAAAACTCTCCAAAAATGGAGGGGGAAAAAAACACAATAACAACAAAATAATCCTTATCTTGTTCAGTGGAATAAAAGCACTTCTCTTGACAAATAAATATTGGACTCCTAACAAATGTAGGAAAAATAAGGAAAGTGCCAGAACTGGCAAACTAGCAGGTGAAGGAGGAAGGGTATGGTGCAGTCCATGCTCTCAGTAACCCCACTGTTCCATTAGGATCTGGAAGGCTCCAGTTCAGCTGCTCTGCTTGCCCAAAGCTGCTGTAACCTATATGGTCCTCTACTTTTTAAAAGGTCTCCTAACTAGCAAGTTGTGTCAGCCCCTTTTGTTGGAGCCCTTTCAGTTGTATCCAATTAATCATTGCAGGGAGAGAGGAAAAAAAAAATATCCAGCAAAGCAAATGATACTTGGGCATTTGGCTTCAAAATCCAGAGAGCAAGGCACTTTTTCCTCTGCACCCTGCTGAAACTGGTGTTCAAATGTTTCTGCATACTTTGAAATCATTATATTCAAATATTCTCCTGCACACATCACAAGCAGGTTCCAGTTCCAGCTCCTGAATACTTATTAAAATACCTATAAAAATAGTTATTTCAAAATCACTAATGCTTCTCGTGGTTTAATGCTATCTTCTATTAAAAATAAAAAAAAAACTTATAAAAGTATAAGCACTCAGGTGAGCAGAGACTGAAACAGCAACCTTCCCTCACATGGGAATGGGCAAACTACCAGACTATGAAGCCACTTATTTAATCCAGATGTAATTAATCCCTTTAAAGTATTACAGTTTCTACAGAAGTAAGAGGCAACAGAAGGGCAAAGCAGGAGCATATGTGCAGAGTTAAAAGATTTCCCTCTCCTGGGTATATGGCACATGTAGATCCAAGTAAAAGCTCCTTAGGAAAGCCTAGAGGAGAAAATCCTGTGAGGCACTAAGGATCCCAAAGAGTGCCACAAAGACTCTGGCAAACTGTCACACAGAGGTGAGAGGACAGAAAAAGAAGCAGAATTTTGCTCTCTAGCCTTTCTACTTGCCTGAATCTTGTTTTGAGGGTTCTATTCAGGTCTTGTTGGTCTTTTGTAATGGTCTTTTGGGCTGAACAGGCTCTTTGGTCTTTGAGGGAACCATTGCCTTGCTGGAAATAAGTGCTCAAGATTTCATCTTGAGTGCCACTGGCTCTCTCCCAGCATTATTAAACTGGCAATACCCTATTGAAGTCATGCAGACACTTTTGCAGAAGACAAACAGAAAACAGGGGATTCTGCTGGGGTTTCTGAACCCCTAAGTTCTAGAAGAAAAGCTATTGTAGCCCTGGCACTAGAGATCAGTGTGAACAGTGAAGCTGGACAGGGAACAATTTATGACCTTTACCTGCAAGCTGCTATTTCCAATCTGGTCTCATTAATCCTGGCTTTGAATTTTACTTAACAAATATTTACATCTTTATTAAGCTTTTAAATCTGTCAGTTCTCATGGGGGCAGTGCCAGCTGTTCTAGCAAGGGCTTTTCTCCCCCAGGAGCCCTCCACCAGCTCCACTTCTTCAGGCTCCCACCTGCCTACTGCAGGCAGTGGGGGTGCAGCACCAATCTTCTCCTTTTTTCAGTGCTCATCCCCATCCAAAGCTTCCTTACACTTAAGAGGTCATGGAGAGAACATAAAGACCAGCCTGGATTTGTTTGCTGAGTTCTCTAAAACCCAGGACCACTTGCAGGTAGGACAAAAGGAGGGTTTGGCACAGACCTATGCAAGGAAACCAGGCTCGAGCAGAGGCAGCACTCGTCTGTGGAAGTCGAGCTTCTTGCTGTGTTAATGAACCTGGGAATAATCACTCCAAATCATGTTTCAGCAGAGAAAATGTGTGTTAGGGAACTTGTATGACTTCTTCTGCATGGCTGCACAGGTGAGAGTCACCTCACAACAGCTTTGCCATCTCCCAGAGGGCAAATATTTTGCATAAGCAAAAGCTTGTGCTGAAGCTAATGGAATTTAGGCATATGGCACACTGAAGGAAAGTCAGGTTTCTGTATGGTGTGGAGGGAACTTAAATAAAATACCTTGCTAAATCAGGATCTAAAGCACAACTGTGGTGTCAGAGTTAAGTGTTCAATTAATTATCAGTGCTAAGTGTGGTTAGTATCCTCCACTTCTGGGAAATGATGCTGACTTATAAAACCAGTGGTGAGTAGTCAAAGCCTATTATTTCCAGAAGCATTAATAAATTTATTAGGTAGGTGTTAAAGGTGCTATCTTTCAGTTTCTTCTAAATTTATCAGAGAAGCTATTAAAGGCAGAGTCTCAAAGAATAAAAGTAAAGAGCCAGAAGTAATAATATTGTTCTTAATGAAGTTTATTTTGATTTACAGTTGACAGGAGCTGCTATTCTGTCATGCCAAAAAGCCTCTGCCTACCTGCAGAAGATCTGATATTTCTCAGAAGGAAAACCAAATTTTACAGAACATTTGGAGAAATGCATTTTTTATTAATGAGAAGAGTCAACTGATCAGCTCCATTATTAAAGATAATTTTAGTCTCCTTCCTGACTTACAAACCTAACTTTTAAAAATTCAAATGGAGGAAGATGTTTGGTTGCCAATCACACTATAAAACTCCCATAATACTGCTTTCACCTCTTTAGAAAAACATTGTGAGATCACTATTTCTTATTCTCTCTCATGTCACACTTGAGCTGCTTCTTCACAAATACAAACCTGTCTGAGCAGCACTTTTGCCCAGAAGAGCCAAGATTAAAATTATGTATCCCAGAAATAGGTGGATCTTACTAACAGCAGCTGTCCATCCCATAATGACACAGTGTGCTGTGAAACCTAACATCACCAGAACAGCTAAGAAATAGTGGATTTGGGCACTTAATGCTTCACCTGTCAAACAAACAGCAAGATAAAGGTGACAGGGGATGAAAACAAAATGTTTCAGGTCACATAAAAGCAACTTAGAGCCTTGGCATTGAAACATCTTTAAATCTCATTTTTAGTAGGGGGCATAAAATCCAATTTGTTTAAGGTATTCTTATGTTTAGAGTTTCAATTCAGCTTCATGAAAAAAAGTGTCAAATTGATTAAACTGTGCTCTGAATAATATTAAAGACAAGGGAGGACCTGGAATACACTCTTAATCATCTTTCCATGATGCCAGAACTACGAAATACTGTGAGCTGCCACACCACTTCTCAGGGACTCTTTTAGCCAGAATTAACCCAAAATGCATTTGGATTTGTGACCATTTTAGGTGCTGTGTGAAGCTGGGAGCCAGCACTGTTGCCCATTTGTCCTTCCAAAAGTGCTGTGGCACTGACATTCCCATGCAGCTGGGCACAGACCTTCCCTGGGGCTGTGACTCTCAGCAGGAGAAAGGAGCCCAGGATGCAATTCCCAAATTGTGACTTTTTTGTGCACAGAGGGGAGAGAAGAGTGACAAGGTTCAGATGGAACAAGTGAGCACCTGGGATTTCCTGGACTTTTCTAGGGAAAGAAACAGGTGCTGGCTTTTATAATTCAACATTTCCCATATGGTTTGTAGAGTATCCTTTATTCAAGCTTTGCTTTGCTCAGGGCACAATAAAACCATTAAAAGATTCCTGTGCCAACAGTGCAGCATTTTTGTGTGAGGACCAGAAGCTGGATACAGAGAACTATCCAACACCCCTTTGGTGTCCACACTAGTGTATTTTTGTTTTTTCCAAAAGTTAAAATACTATAAACACACTGTTTTCATAATTTTTGATTTCTGCTTCCCATTGCATTTATTCTTTAAAGCTGAAGTTACATTTTTGTGTAGGTTGGTGTTAATGCTTTATAAAGGTCAATTCATAGTGGTGCCCCTACTGTTCTATTGTAGGAGTTGAGAACTGGCACTGTAATTAAAATTTCAGTTAAATAAAGTCTGCAGGAGTCCTACTTGTAACCAGGCAATTTGGTTTTCTAGCAAACCAGAGCACATTTTCTGTTGCCACTAAACAAAGCCCACGTGCCTGAAAGCACTTACATGATGTTTCTTATCAGCACAGCTAAATATACTCCAGTTCCAGAATGTAATGTAAATAAAATTAAAATACAAAATGAAATAATTTACTGCAACCATCTTTTTGGTATTCTGGAAAAAACTGGAAAAAAAGACAACTGGGTCTATGGATAAAACTAGCCAAAATGTTCCCACCACTGCTAATAAGGGATAGAAGATATTTACAATTTGTCCTTTAGTGAAATCAGCTTCAATCCTTGGTTGAAGAATGGTTCCACACATTAATTAGATTATAATTTAGTTGAATTTAACTTGCATTTAAAAGTTGTGGTACTTACTACCAAGTGCCACACAACTCTCAAAGATATTATCAATGCTGGGGACAGTTGCAGTGTTAAATTTTTCTTTTCTCAGCTACCTGAAAGCTGCTCCAGTATTGCCTCTCTTTTGCTTCTCTAAAGGCTCCTCAGTTTTGTTTCAAGTATGTCCAAATGTGAAAAAAAAAAGGGCAGCACTGATGTTTTGGGCTGTTTTTTCCTGACTGCAAAGCAACAACCCAGACTGGCACAGCAATTGTCTTTTAGGCCTTCCCAGGGCTCCCAGTTTTATTTCACCTATTTTAAAAATAATTCTTTAGGAAAGGAATTTCAGATTTTTATTAAAGATAATTCCTTTCACACAGGCTTTCTTTAGCCAGTTTCTTATTTCAGCAAATACTGCCACTGTCCTGTTTTGATGGTTTTTCAGGGATTAAAAAAAAACACCACCAATATTTTAGTTAATATTTACTTCACAGGACATGACATGCATTTACTCTGCTATCTACAGCTTGCACTTGTCTGCCCAAGAAGCAGAAGCAGGTACAAGGCATACAAATATGCATAAAGTCATTCCAAAATGACCAGGGTTTTCAGAATCAATTAATAAAAAGTTACTTTTCCTTTCCCTTCTCTGGAAAAAAGGAGTTTGGGTGGATAAGCTGATGGAGACAGAAGGAACCCCAGCCTACAGCTAGAAAAAAACACTCAATCTAATAAATTTCTGAAAGACTTCATGAATTTCCTGCCAGAGTTACTTATTCTCAAAGAGACTGAGAGATCCCATGCCAGAAGAAAGCTGTGTAAAGAGGAGAAGTGTGCATTAAAGCAGACACCAGCTGATGCACAGACAGATTGCTCTGTTCAGGAAATCCTGCTTTAAATAAGAAATGGGGAAAAAAACCCTGTGTGTTCAAGTGTGAGTATAATTATATTACAAAAGTTATAATTTTGATTATCCCTGACAGGTTTTGACTTTGTCCTGAAGATGCTTTTCAGAGACTAAATAACTCTTTCCCATAGGTCAGCCTAAAGTCCTCCCTTTTAAAAAAGTGGTTTAATTAAACATGCATAAAAATCAAACAGTCCTTTTAAACCACATTTCCCCTCAGGTCCTGTTAATAGGTTGACTTGCACCATTTGGAAGGTATCTGTGACCACCTGGCACTCAACCAGTTTTTCTGTTTTGCTTTGCTTTAATCATGTGTGCCAGCAGTTTAACAGGAGGTATGATACTCCCTTCTGTTGCAACACCAGTCTGCATACATCTCCTCAGAGACATCTGAGATGTTCTATATTATTTAGTCACAACATATATTTGCAATGCACACACAGCTTTCTACCCCTCTGTAAGAGTCAGGCATTAATCTTCAATTAGAAAGCAAAGCTTCAGGTATTTAGGCACAAAAGTGTCTTCTCTTTGAAGATTCCCCTCTCTCTGCCTCCTAACCATGTGTTGTAAAGTTCCCAAGCTCTCACTTTTAAAATTATTTCCACTATTTTGCAACCATTTTGCATATTTCCTGGCATTTCAGCAACAGGAATGTGGCTTCTTACAGCCATTTAAATAGGAACAGAGTGATTAAGAGATTTCTCATCTCTGGGCTTCAAATCCTGACCAGTATTTCTGCCCACATGGCATAACAGAGTCCCAGATGCCTCATCTTAATTGTGTATCCAAGTGTTAGTTCTTAAGCTCTGATATTCAAGTTCTGTGCATGGGCACATGCACATTAAGATGTATTTTTAGAGTGGAAAAAGCATTCTGCTACCTGGGTAGAAAAGTTGACAGACATTTCTGAAAAACCCATGCCCCACACAGGAATAAGGGCCACATTTTCTACACAACATGTTTCTTAACATAGCAAGTGATTTTTGTGAAGGAGAAGTCATTTTAAAATGCTTCTGGGATTCAAAATATGCTGGAAAACTTCTTTATTTTGAAAACCCCCAACTACATTTCAACCTTACCTTACTTGAGCATTTTATTTGCAAGCTACAACTCCCTCCTTCCTCTCCAACTACCCAAGACCTCATGAAGAGTTAACTGGCACATAAATGTCCTTAAAACTCCATAGAGGTTTGACATATTGCAGTATATTGAAGGGGCTTTATGGAAGGTGCAGAAAAAGTGAGGCAAGTGGAGATGGATCAAGTGTGTGTGATAACACAGACTGCATAGATCAGAGAAAATGAGAGCAACAGTAACACTGATAGCATGGAAGAGTCACAGAAAGAGGCCATCTGTACAGGTAAATGGCAGGGTAATCAGTGGGAAGAGTGGAGGGGGTAAATCAGAAGTGTCACATGGCTTCATCAAAAATCAGTTGGAAATGTCTTGATGTGAGCATCATTGGTGCTGTGATCCATACACCTGGGATGTTGCAATTATAGGAATGAGCTTGTCTGATTTTTCCAGGGGTATTATTCAGTTTGAACAATGGAAATCCTGTTGGAAGCTCCAGCTCTGCTAGACAACAGAACTGCCTTTCAGCATTAATGATAAGCAGACTAATATATTTCCCATCATATGAGTAAACAAAGATTTTTCAATATGGTTGAACAGAAAAGCTTTTGTTAAAATCCACAGAATGAAAAAGCACCCAAATGCAGACAGGCAAAGCCCTGATCCTGAAGCAGCCCAAGCTCTGAAACATGCAATCTATCACGTAAGACAGGAGAGGTCAGCCATTAATTAACATCCAAATTAATGCTCTTTAAATAAGGGTCAAAACTTCCTTTGTTTTGACATTTAAATCAGTGGCAATGAATTCCCCAGTTTAATATGCACAACACATCACCCGATGCCTTTATGTTAATTGCCTCAATTTTTCAAGTGCACTTTTTGATTCATTGTCAATTAAAGATACCCCCAAAAGCCAGGCCTCATGTATGTTAAGTATAAACATGATTAATGTAACACAATTACATTTCCACATTTGATGAGTCTGATTAGGAACTTTCTCTCAGCCTGGCGTGACAGAGCATTGTCACTCCCAGTGATCCATCAGCCCTGGCAAAGCCAAGAGTGCCCATTGGGAAGTATTTCAGGGAGAAATGTTTCAGACAGGTGTAAAACCTGTAATTAAGTGCTGCCAATTATCAGCTTATCAAGATTGTAGCAATCTTTATTCCGTTGCAGAAGGTGGTCCTAGATTCAAACAAAAAAACAGAATATAAGGAAAAAATCCAGTGATCCACTGCTTGTTAAAATTGGACTTATGTGGACAGACCCTCTAGGATTTCCAGAAAGTGACCCTAGGAATCCTCTCCAACTATATAAAGGGAAAACTGGTTTAAGAAAACTGCATTCAGGGAGAAGAAATGGGCAGACTCAAAGTAGGAGAGCAATGCTTGATTTTGGCTGTGGTCATGTAAAACACAAGTAGTCAGAAAAGGATCTGATAAGTGGTAAAAACTGGGAAAAATTCATAACAGAATTAGGGTAATAAAATGGACCAGGGTTTAGAGGTTGCTGTTTGTTCAGATGTAATGGTGAGTAAAAATAATAGCAGTTCAGCCTGAGCACAATGACACAAAATCTAAGAAATAGCAACAGAATTCCAGTAGGCTTCCAACTTCTAAGTAGGCTTTGAAAAGACATTGATACAAATCAGGAATCAGGTGATGATACATAAAAACTCTGTTCTCTCAGTTTGGGCTTCTCTTCCTTCTCATCAGTAGATGTAAAACATAATTAACATTACTATATTTAAAGTAATAAATCCATAAGAACCAGACAGAACTCATATTTAATTACAAGGGAGATACTAGCAAGGAAATGTACAGTATGTCCTTGCCTAAATTGAAAAATAAAATAAAAATAAACTGGTTTATTGCACTTCTGAAAAAATTCAGCAGCTCCTTGGCTTATCAAGAACTACAAAAGCAATCACTGCTTTGCATATTCACTCTGTTAATTTACACAGCCCTGGTAAGCCACACATTGTAATGCAACTGCTAAATTACACTGGGCAACAGGTACAAAAAGATGCAAGAACATGCAATATGTATTCAAACTAACAATTAAAAATATCAATTCTGTGAAGAATGAAGAAACTGCAGAGGTTTAACAGTGCTGCATGAAGGACAGACTGTTTACAAGTGATTGAATTAACTGGAGTCATGCATCAACAGTCTGCTTTTGTCAAACATCACATATTAGGCCAATTTAGTGTCTCTTCATTAAAATAATTTAATTCTGAAGCTTGTTTCCAAGCATTTCTAAATCTCTTCCTGCTCTTCCCTTTTCCTTGCATTAATGATAGAGTCTTAATTATTGTGTTAGTTTCACACAAGTGTAATTTTCTGGGTCACCACAGTCAACTTTGGTTTAACCAATTCATTCTTTAGGTATTTGGGAGGAAAGGCAGAAAACAGCAGATCAGGCCAGACACCCAACAGCCTCTAAGTTCAGAAGCAACCAAATACAATTTTTTTTTGTTTATTTCAGCTTAAAACTAACTTACTAATATTGTTTTTCTTTAAATAAGCCTTCAACTTTGCCTGCTTATTAAATCCATTGCATTTCCTACATTCTCTGAATTTCTTCCTTTAACCATGTAGGAATGTGTTCAACTTTTTAAAATGAGAATTTATAAGAAAATAAAATTGCCAAAAGTCATTAGAAATTTGAAAGCTCTCTTCTAAGCTGAATAATAACCTCACATCTCTGCATAGCATTATTCCTTCTGATCTACATTGCTTCTGAAAACACAGACTAAGTAACTTGTCAAAATGATGAGACTAAAAATGTTATCCTAAAGGCTTATTTTAGCACCTGTTAAACATTGACTGACTTCAGTTTAAGAGAGTAATTTTAATAGGCTCTGGCAACTAATTCTAGTATTTAAGTTTGAAAGTTAGTGCTGTTTTAAAACAAGTATGCAGAGATATTAAACCTTTACCCAAACGTGGATAACAGTGAAAATATGTCAACATTTGCTAGTAATACCTGAAGGGAATTGAGGTGAGAAATGTGTGTATTTAATAATAGTATTACTATGCTTTTTTTGGTCCACCAGACTATGCCTATCACACCATGGGATCTGGAGATTCTCAGATATTCTCAGTAGATGCCAAGCTGCATATCTGGAAGAATTCCTGGTTCAACACCAAGTAACCAAGCATGGAAAAGAAGATATTACTAATATGTATTATATATAAAAATGCTGGCATGTTTGGAAGTTATGAAAATGCCAGCACTTAGCATCTTTAAGTCTTCAAGATCATTGGATAAAATACTACCTCAGTTTGACACCCTTGAAGTGCCAGAGCCACAGAACTAAATGAACAATTTTAACAAAGCATTTGAATTGAACACCAGGTCTGAAAGAAACTTAAATCTGCTTCTGTTTAATGTTTTGAGTGTACAGTGCCAGGCAGGATTTTGTCATGAGACAAATGGTCATTGGAATATTACTGAATATCCCAGCTGTGTGAAACATGTAATAACAATTTGCTGGTACTGGTGATCATAAACTTCATCCAGTCTCTTCTGAATTTCATGTAAAAGTCTGGGCAATGAAACCTCTAGGACATAAGCTTCTAAATCTGAGTTTCAGAGATAAATGAATAATGAAAAGTTGATAGGCGAGCCTTGATTTCCAAGATTAGAGAAGAGACTAAAAAAAATTGAGTAAATTTACTTTTAAAAAAGTGAATTATTTTAAGTTTTCACAGTGTTTGTATTGTCCTATATGATTCCTTATAGTATTTCCCCATCTCAAATACATGGAACAGGGCAGTCTGTAGAGATATAGGATTAATGCAGGGGAACTCAGACAGAATCTTGGCAATAATCAGAATCCTATGTACAAAAAAATAAAAAATAAATTAAAAAAGGCTTTCTGATAAATGGCAGAAGTTATAGGAATTTATAAGCAAGTGTGATTTTTAACAATAATAATATATGAAAATAACATACAGTTCAGAATTCGCTGGTCCTCTGTGAATTCAATTGGCTGCTCAATATAAAAAACCTTTTGCTGGAATCCAGGGACACATTCTAAACCTTCTGCACATGAAAGCAGCAGAACCTGAGGAAAAAAAAGGAAATGTATTTTTAACATTCACTCATTCATCCATCATGTTGGCTCCTGGGAATAATACTGGGCTTAGGCTCAGTGGTCATAAAACAAAACACTGAGCTCCATGCTCATAAAACAAAATATCCATCACATCACATCAAACTTCCCCTTCAAATCTTCCTAAACAATTTTTATGGGAGGTTATTGGTTTTATATATGCAGAGTGATATGGAAATTACAAAATAGTAGCTTTTGTGGTTAGATTCAGTCCACACTATCAAGAAAGGATATTTCTGATCTTTATAAACATAGGATTCAATATTGGTCTTCAAATCACAAGTGGACACAGTGCACTTAAATGAAACACTTTTAAATTGATTTAAATGAGTTGTTAACTAAGGGTCTGCAAACCTAGTTTCAAGAAGTCTAGCATCAAGTTATAGAAGCAATTCTTTATTAAAAGGTAAAGCTTCACAGCACAAGTATCCTTTATAGAACTTCTTTGCTAACAAATGTAAAATGTTGTCCCCCTCCAGCCACTGTTTCTCCATTTTCCCTGTAATTAAAAGCTTGTTTACACCAAGGGAATAATGAAAATTAAATGTAAGAATCATAGTGAAGGCAGGTCTGAAGGTTAAGGTTGAGCACAGTTTGTGTCACTGTAAGTATGTGGTCACCAAAGTTCCTGTCAAGACAGGAACACCTTAGCAAAGGAGGAAGCTTAAAAGCAAAATAAAAGTGGTTGAAGATAGGTACAACACTAATCCCAGTCTCTGAAGGTTTGTATTCTAGTCCTGAAGAGAGACAACCTGAAAGGTTATTTTACTTGGCAGCTTTTAAATGAGAGCAGGAGGGTAAGAATGTCCAAGAAAAAGGCAGAGGGAAAAAAAAAAAAAAAAAAAAAAAAAAAAAAAAAAAGAAAAAGAGAGAGAGACTAAAAAGTTTAAAAGGTTAAAGAGAAAGGCAAGTTCAAGAGCAGGAAAAGTCAAATATGTATTTTTAAACCTAGACATGTGTAGCCACATTTTCCAAAGTACTTTGTGCTTCACAGTCTTCAAAGATGTTTTTCAAAATCTGACTTTCTGCTGCTGTGCAGACTACTCTGATTTCAAGGTTGTTAGGGCCAATGTGCTGCTTATTGGACAGAAAAAAAAAAAAAAATTAAAAAGAGAGAGGGCACACAGTGACCAAGAAGAAAATGGTCAAGCAAACACAATGGTTGTGAATACCATTAGCTCTAGAATCCAAGTGGCCCTGAACAAATGAGTCTATTTACTGAATACATCCTCAAGATGTGAATGCAATTTTTCAAATAATAAAAAGAAAAAAGTGAAGTGGGGACAGAGTTTGTTTCCCAAAGCACCCAAGTGAAGGCTGAAGGCTCCTTTCTCCTTCCCCAGCTCAGCTGACAAACTGCTCTCTTACTTCTCCCAGCCCTGCAGCACCTGACACATTTCTCAGTTCTACCTTCACATCTTTTAAGTACACTGATCCTGGTCCTACAGAGAGGCCCTGAAAAATATTTACATCTTTGTGTTTCTCTCCTAACCCCAACTCTTAGCCCGTCCACTGAAGCAGAGCAATGCATTTTCTGCTCTCCCCCTTCAAGCACTTCAGACACCAAGTTTTATGTGATCCCATTTAGAGAAACCAAAGGCAGCAATACCCCACCTGGTCTGCATTTGTTCTCCTCATTGAAACCAACTGCTGGACCATTTGTTTCATGCCACTGACATTTGCTATAAAATCTTGGCTAGAAGTTCTAGCAGACTGTGAAAACCAGCCAAAATATTTTCTGCCAATTAAGCTGGTGATAGTCAGATGCAGCAGATGGAAGCCTTTGCCTTCCACCCTGACCTGCTCTGTCTTTGTTCCTTTGAAGGATTTACCAAAAAAGAAGAGAAAGCCTTAGAGTAATGCACCAAGAAAGGTTTAATACACTAATTCACTTCTGGATATCCACATAACTGCTGCCTTTCCTACCAATGCTTATAAACACACTGTCCCATTCAATTATGGACATTGATGTCTTGATTTTATTAGAGATCCTGGACTCTGTGGGTAGAGAATTTGATGTATCTCCTTCAATCTTCCAGTATGAGGCAAATGCAGATATAAACTTACACACTCAGAGCCTCAAAATTGTGTGTAAAACTTGATTACTGATTATAAAAAAAAAAAAAAAAAGCCTGATATACATCTAAATGGTCACATTGCACAGAAAGACATTTTCTGTGTGCACAGGTGCATCTTTGAAAGCACCTTTCTGACTCATGTTACTGCATGAATAGACACAGAAATGCAATCACAGGAAAACTCTTTTGGTCCCAGGATGCAAGCAACTGAAGCAAAGATATAACAGCCCCCATCAGCAAACCAGCTCAAACCACATATGCTGAAATTTAAGTACAAACAACTCTTCTAAAAGATTAACACAGCAAGCAAGAGGTAAATCTTGTTCTGATCTCCCAGCTGCTGACATCTGGCAGCTGAAAGTCTTGTCACACAGAGCTATAAATAAAAAGCCTCCTTGGACATCAAGTATGTCAGTACTTAAAGCAGGCATATTCCCTTCTCTATCACATTTGTGACAGTAGAAGCTGCCTTTGAAATCTGGGCAATCTAAATAGGTCAGGAGTTAACTTCTGGAAGCCTGGTACAGAAGCCTCACATAATACAGATGCAGCAAATAGAAAATGACCTTTACTCCTTTTGAAATAATTACAAGAATCAGACTTGGCCTTGCTGTGAAATGGAACATTTTATCCTACTT
This sequence comes from Heliangelus exortis, assembly GCF_036169615.1. Lineage (NCBI taxonomy): Eukaryota > Metazoa > Chordata > Aves > Apodiformes > Trochilidae > Heliangelus > Heliangelus exortis. Next base: position 2,961,118 of record NC_092434.1, read on the forward strand.
GTACAATTCCAGACACTTTCTTCTTCTCAACATGTCAGACAAGGTGTTAATTTTGTCACCACACAGGGTTTTTAATTAATTATCTTTTGTAAGCACAATTATTCTTTTAATTTATTTTTCTCACAGAGAAACTTCTGTTGAACTAAAAATGTCCACCTCATTAAAATAATTTCTGTTGAGGTTCTTCACTTTGGGAAGAAATTCTCTAAAAATACCTTGAAAAAAATTAGTCCAACAGATTTGTGTTGAAGACAAAGAGAATATTGTTCAAAGCAGAACACATTCTGAATTTAAGAGTCATGTAGATTTCATATTTTTGGACATGATAAAAGGGTTTATGGGCTGATAACTGTCTAAGGAGAGACCTCAACCAAACACACCAAAAGTGATGTTTAAGTGTCAAATCTGTAGAATTCAGGACATACAAACCTTGTTCATATATCTAGTCAAGAAAGCACTGGGCAATTAGTACAAAAGAATCCTTCACCCATCACAAAGAAAAAAGGCACATTCTTGAAAGGATCTGACAATTCTGCAGCAAATATCATTTGCTCAGGAAAATCTGAAGGGGTAGAAGCCTGAAAAGCAAACCAGGGAGTTGTTACTACTCAGACCTGCAGATCCTCTATTCACTGACAAGCAGAATCAAAGGTTTTCATAACCTCCTGCTTTTCAGAGAGGCACAGAGTGAAAACCCATTTTTAGTATCCTGACAATTTGTCTTTCTGAATTTATTACTAGTCACTAGGAGAAAATGTCACTGGTTCAGATAAATCTTTTGCAAATTTGGTCACTGGGCTAGAACTAGACTTCTGATGAAGTATCAAGACCACGAAACACCTTTTTTTTTTCCATTAATAAAATGGTGCACACATGCTTGGGACCTTGCCTGATCTCAACATTTGCACTGAAAGCTGCAATTTTATACCCCACTGCAGAAGAAATTAATAAAACCTCTGATGTTAAAGAACCTCTGGGTATTTTATCTCAAAACCCAGGGTTCCTCTACTGGTGATTCCAAGGTATCCTCCAAGACGACCTTCCACAAAATTTTAAAATCTGTCCTTTTTAACTCACCCACAGTTTCAGCACACAAAACAACTCCATTCAGGTTTGATTGCCCACATCCTCACTCTGGAAATTAGTTTTCTCACCTTTTACTGTAAACACTCTCATGTCTTCATTAGCTCTACCTGTATGAGATCAGCTTTCTACCCACAAAATGAAAGCTTCAGAATATTAATTGCATTTCATACACAGTCTTGTGGTGTGAAACTCATCCTGGGCTTTATTTAAATAGAGATGTAAATGCAGACACCTGTTAAAACCATCTGCCCAGACAGGAATTGTACACACAACAAATGCAAACAAATAATATTTCAGAGGGCAGGATTCTGTAGGACCACGTTCTACCTTCTAGTTCGAGAGAGTAACATAAAACCCCCCAAAAGATATAAAAAAGAAAGCACCCTCATTTTTGCTAATAGTAATACTCACAAAAGTTCACAAATTAAGAGTCACTTGCTGAGAAATTAGGGGTTCTGTTGAGGTTAGGCTCTTTTGTTGGCAGATTTTATGTGGGCTTTTTAGAAGCAAGGTTTTGGGGTTTCTTTTTTCAGTCATTTCACTCATTTACTTCGAAGTAAATATTGAAAATTTATGCTTCCAAGCTTTTCTCCGGAAGCATGAGAACGTGAAATTTGGTTTTTTGCATATGAAAACTTCAGATTTTCATATAAAATATGGTGATCCTAAAAGCTGAGAACTGAGAGGGGAAAAGTAATCAGAATAATGAGAACTACCAGCACCGAACTGAATTGCACATAACAAAATATTTTCATTATGCAGATCAAGATTTTTGAATCTTAAAACCCTTCCTGTCTTCAAGTGCTGCAATATTAGATCCCCAAAAATGGAGAAGCAGCCATCAGAGAAGAAAAACAAGTAATGAGGAGCAGGGTCTCAGTGATTTACAGAGGGAAGATGAATTTTTTCCTTCGCTGAAGTCAGTAACTGTTCACTGATTTCACTTTTTTTACTCAGGATTTAAATGAGGGAGTTATTTAAATGAAATTAAGAGAGGGATCCTTAAACAGAACAAAAGAGCACTGCTTTAAGTAAGGCTGTGATTCTGCATTATGCAGACTCCAATTAGAATGTCAGTGGGTGCTAAGGCAATTGTTTCATCAGATGCAGACTGGACATTAAGTTCTCCTTGTCTTCTGTATTTCTGACATCAGCTGGAACAGGAAAAAACCCTCAAAATCTGAATAACTTCTGATTGGATAATTAACAAAGGTATTTTAACATTGCAGAAAGGTAGGTTGAATATTTTATCTCAGAGTGACTAAATTAAACGAAAGAGTTCTTTTGAAAATGTTTGATTTGTGGAACACCAGGGATTTAGGGAATTTTTTTATTCAATATTTTCATTTTGGAGGGAAAGTTTTCACTGTTCTAGGCTTTAACCTCTCTTCTCTTTATCAGGAATGAGGTTCAGAAGACAAGTATTCACAATCTCTACAGCTCTTCGTCTAAATCTGATAGTGAATTCCAGTCATTTTTCTAAGAAATGCTATTAAGATTTGGCACTCAGATTCTTCAAGGATGATAAATATTCTTTTTAAGGGCCTACATATCCATTCACTGCATGGCTCTGTCCTAAAAGTGAAAGTCACACTTGGAGTAGTGAAGGGTGGGCTATGAACACACAAATTAGAATGACTTTATGGGCTCAACTGAATGTCCTTGCCTTGTCACAAAGTGGTGTGACTGCAGTAGGCAGCCATTAACTTGAAAAGAAAAACATGAAAAACTCTCTTTTGAGAGTTTCTGTGCTGGGTACTTTCTTTTTATGACCACTTTCTTTGTGAATGTGTGATTATTATAAGAACTTCATCATCACATATTCTAGTAAAAAGTGTGCATCTTCCATGACACTGGAAACCTTAAGTTGCTCAAGTGGCAATTTACCAGCAGTGGTGTCTGAAGAGAGAGTTCCTTTCCTTCTGAAAATCAAGATATCTGGAAGAGGCACTATCAGGTAAGATACAACCCCAGCATCTGTTCAGAGCCCAAAGCAGCTCCAGAGTCCACACAGTTTTGGGGTCAGTAAGTATAACATGAGACTGATACTAGAGAGCACGTGAACACTTGGTTCAAAGCCATAAGTGTGATGATTTTACTCTCCCTTTTTACTCTCTCCCTTTTTCTGTTCTTTCTCCAGTCACAACTACTCTCTCAATCAAATCAGCAGGCAGATCTGAGAAGGCCAGTGCCACAGGGTAGTGTAACTAGGAAAACATGGTTGAGTGCAAGACCACCAGATTTGGCCTTTCATCTGGTTAAGATGCCAGAAAACTGCACACTAAAATTAAGTGCTCTAATAAACCCTTACTAACACATTCATATGTAAAAGATTTGACCTAGCCTAGAGTTCCCTTGGGAGCAGAAAAGGTTTATACAGGCTTGGGAGAAATCACCTCTGTTTGCAGAAGCAGGGACAACATCCCCATCCCAAACAATTCTTCCTGCATTCCACAGTTCTGGACTCTCGTTCTGAGGGTCACTTCACAGCTTCCAGAACATATTTTTTCCTGGTCAATTTACAGCCTTTTATTCTCTTACATGCCTTGTCTCAGACTTGTTAACCTTCCTTCCCTGACTCTTCCATTTGTTAGGCTACACACACCAAACTCTCCCAACCTCCTCCTGTAGGGATGCATCCCTGCCATCATTTCAGTAACTTTTCATTGTGCCTGCTTAAGTTTGTACATATGCAAAATACAAAAAAATCCCAGATAAGCATTCTCTGGGCTCTAGTAAGTGATGTTAATGTTTTCTCAAGCCCAAAATATGTTATCTAATGCTTCCTAAAATTCCACTGTTCCTGTTGAAAGTCTTCTTGTACTGATGGATGTCAATCATTCCAGAATTCACTGACACAGAAAGAGCTGAAAAAATTTGACACCAAAGGAGATGCTGCCTCCATTTAGCTACAACAGTGCTAAGCAGCTTTTGCAAACAGTTGGGATTAATCTTTATGAAATACAAACACAGATGCAAACCCTCATGCCTTGCTAAATCTGTGTTCTTTCTGAATAGATGGGAACCAGCTCTGCTCACAAGTGGCAGACATCTCACAGGGTAAAAGCCCAAGCTTAACCTTCCTTCCCAACAGAGTTTAACAGCTGAGACTCTGGATTTGCTGATAGGTGATGGTTTTCAGGCTCAAGGTGGCTGTTAATATAAACTGTTGTTTATATAAAAACAACTTCACAAGGAAATACCTACCCATCATGATTAATAACACTATTTAACTAATAAGAGCCCTCATACAAAAAGGATGGATTGGGCTCCAAGGTTATTTTTTTCAGTTTTTTGGCATTAAGAAAAAAGTAATCATATTTTGTTGAAACATCACTGGAATGAGATTACAGCTGATTAGCCTATTTAGAGAAGCTGGATAATAAATTCATTTTACAGGGCACAGAATAATGCAAATGAGGCATTCAGTAGCATTCTGGTACCACTGAGAGGGGCATAAAAAAGAAACATTGAAAGGCAGAATTCTGACCTGGTTATACTGTTAGGTATGGAATTACTGAAACTGCATTACAACAATAACCTGTTCAAAGATCTGCTTATTCCCAACATTTTTGTTATTTATTGCCTGATGAAATGAAGAGGCTGATCCTGTTTTCCAGCACTAACGACTTCATGAAACACTTAGATGAATGAAAACATGGATCTCTGGGTTTAAAAAAAAAAAAAAAAAAAAAGAAAAAAAATTATGAATTGTTTAAACAAATTCATAACCCTTCACATGCAGTTGCATGGGGCAAAGGCATTATTCCACAAAGAAAAACACTGATGTGGCAAAAGCTATTAGAGAAAAAATTAAAATCATATTTCTTACAGCAGATAGTGGGGTTTGGATAGGATGGCTGGAAACAATGAGGAATATGATACATGTTTAATTTCCCAGCAGTGTGATTGTTATCCAAAAAAGTGCAACCTCCCACCTATCAGGTTCTTTATAGCCCACAAAGTTCCAGCATAAAGCAATTATTACTGCACCACACAACTGAACTTGGTGTAGCACTCAACATCTGTCTTTTGCACTGGTAAGGTACACCAAAAATGAGCTTGCTAAAAAACAAGAATAGCAAGGTTTGAGTATTAAACACAGACACAGTGCTCCCACCTTGAAACATTTCAAAACAAGGAATCAATCCCCACAACTCAAAACAAGTAGAAGGACAAGTTGAAAAGTGTATTTCAACTTCAAGAAAACATTTGTCAAGCATTTTCTGACTTTCTTCTAAACAGTAACAAATGTGCTGTTTTTTAAAAAATGGAAGCTTTCAATTAAATCCCTCAATTCCAGCAAGGATATGGGGGAAGAGAAACCCTACAGCTTAACACTGAAAGATTCATAATAAAACATAAGATATTGTTACAAAGAAAGGGCAATGCAAGCCTGTCTAGCAGCTTTGCTTTGCTCCTATTTGACTTCAAGAGGCAGAGGACAGGATATTCTGCAGAACAAGCAGGAGGCAATTTTTTGCACCAAGTTCTCTGCCCATCACATGGTTATTTTCTTCTCTCCCATAAATCATACTGAGCACTAGTAGTATGAGAGTATTAAAATAAGGAGCTCTGAAGACTCTCTTGGCTTCCTTTTGGTTTCTGTTTAAAAAACCAAGCTGGGTGGTGGGCTCTCTTTTAGCAAGGGAGAGTTAATCACCTCGACCTTTCTTCTCAAGAGGGGTCTCAAGACATCTCATCAGTTTCTCATTTTTGGGAAACTATTATGAACCTGACTCTTAACATAATATAACAACATTTAATAAAGTTAGAGTTGGTAGACTGAGCTGTTAATTGCCCAATGGTTTCCCATGTTATAAGAGGGAATCATGAAAAAATATGGTTAATGAGGAAGAGAATGTTTACTCAATCCTAGAAAAAAAAAACAAAAACTATGTAAGTGATCCATGGTGGTATAAATTACTACTTCTTGTCCCATTTACCAGCTCCAGGAAATAAAGATGAGTGTGTCAGCTTTATTCTAGTTGGTAAAGTTCAGCAACATAAATAATTTCAGGATGTTAAACAAGTGTAAGAAATATCTCTTTAGCTAACTAAGAAATCAAAATATTGTTACGTTCTGCATATGTGATTATAGGAGAGGGAACTGAGCTTAGAAATCAGCAAAGTATAAAATGAAATACAAACCAGAAACTGCTCACCTGAAGCTAATGTTTGCTCATAGGATAGAGGGAAACCTTGGAAATATAGTTCAGTATCAAAAAAAAAAAAAAAAGGCTAAGGGGTAATTGAAGCCTTTATTAGATGTATTAGATGAGCAGACTGAGAGCACTGGAATTTCAATAGGTTCTTCTGGACAGTACACCACACTTAGACATTATATCTATTTTACCTTTATCTCACAAGCCATGGAACAGAAATTCCATTAAGAAAAAAAATTAAGTAGATTAGCTGCTACCTGCCTGGGCAACCTTCTTAGGGTTGCCCTAGAGGTCATTCCTAGAGGTGATAGGGAATCAAGGTATTAACCTGAGCTGCATAATTACACTGCAGTAAATCCATTGAAGCTTTTTTGGGCTCCTTCCCCCATCTCCCCTATATGCCTGTCAAAACAAAGCTCCAGTATCCACCAGAGTTAACCCTGGTGGCTGATAAACTCCTGCAAGAAATTAGAGTTTTGATGGGAAGACAATAACTGAATAACTGTGAAATAACTCCAACAGGGAAAGAAATGTACTTGGATGAAATGGAGGAAAATGCACGCAATATATATTTATTCCTATAGTGCATATCTTGAAACTGTTTTGACAGGAACTGTTCTATAGCTCTGGAGGATTTACAGTATCATTTAAAATCATTTCAGTCTAGAATTCCATTCCAAAACTGGTTACTAAAATTATTTACACGTTTTTTATTTTCTTGTTTAATGCTGGTTTTTGTGATTTTACTTTTATTAAGAGCATTAGCAGTACCTTGCTGCCAGGAGGTTAGTTATCATACATAGACTTATTTTATTTAACTGATACAACACCAGTTGTTGTATCCCTGTTCATTTTACTAGTGAAGGGCTTTTGTTGTAAATCAGCAGTAATCTTCAGACTCCCAGAGTCATCCAGAAATAAATATTCTGAAAGGATAAGAAAAAAGACACGGGTCCTGCTTGGCAGTGCCAGCTACTGCTTAGGGAGTAGTTTTAATGAATTGCAAGAACACAGGCAAAAATTTTAAAAGAACTTGTATTAACTCTTCTGAGTTTAGAGAAAGCATGGCCCAGGGGGAAGGCAGCAAGGAGCTGAGCATTTGTGAGCACATCACAATAAAGCAAAATCTCTACAGCTTACGGACTCCCTTGTGTTAACAGTGACTTTACATCAAGAATGACCTTTCCAAAGAAATAAAACCCATTAATGCTTGGAACATGGCAACTATTAAAGATCAACACTTAGTAGCCAAAGCAGGGGAGGAGCAGAGGGGGAATCAGTCTGGTAAATTAATTAGAACATAAATAATACGAAACCAAGACCTTGGTCTACAAACCTCTCTCCTGTAATTGCTTGCCATTTAAAAGCTGAATGAAATTCTTAATGTAAAGGATACAGCTATTGACCCCACATGTATTAGGAAGTCAAAGAAGATCTTGACACGTTCAGAATGAGATCTCCTGAGTACCAGAGGATGTCTTAATAACACCCTACTGCATACCTACTGTTTATTCCTTTATGGTGAACCTTTCTTTCAGCCATCAGGGAATGCTGCTGCTGGGAAATATTGCAAATTGTTAAATATTTGGGGGCTTTTTTGGTTGTGGGAACAATCATCACAGAAAATGTTGGACAAATTACCTGTATCCATGAGAACATGATAATTTTTTTTCTTACATGAAGGGAGAGCCTCAGCCCTGAGGCATAACAACACATTTTGGCTGTATCCCAAACTCCACCATGAAACCTCTACTGTAAAAGAATATTTGCTTCTGGAATCCATAGTTTAAATCCAGTTAGGTTTCTGCAACCAGTAAGAGACCCAATATGTTATTATATCCTCCCCACTTAACACCATAGGCAGCATTTTCAGTACATCTGTTCTATAATTATCTGTATTTACCAAGTCAATTATTTGTTCCACATGAGATTAAACAGGCAACAGACACGAGCAATAAATGTAAAACACATGAAATGTGGTGAAAAAGGTGAATCTCTGCATTGGGTTTTGTTTCTGTCACCTATATCTACATCTAAATTAGCACTTAAGTAGGGATAGTAGCTGAAAAGAAGCCAGAGTCACATCTTGGTGCTTTTCCAGCTGTCCAGACTGATTCAGATTCAGGGGATGTGAAGAAGTCTATTTCTTATCAGAAAGAAAGGTAAAGAAGAATTAGACAGGTAAAGAAAAATTATAATTTTAAGCTATTTTCTTAATATTTTCTTAATATGGTTGTGCTATTTTTTTGTTTGTTTGAGCCACACTTAATAATGGGAGTACTGAGAATTCCTACACCAGGTAACTTCTGCCTGATCAAATGTCCTACCATTACTATTTGTAATAGGGGGTAATTTAATTTTCTGCAAGTTTATACAACCAGACTTTTAGTTCATTTTAACAAAATAAATCTGAGTTCTACATAAAAGTAAGGAGCCTTAAAGAAAAAAAATCCAAGTATCCCATCATTTAAAGGCCCTTCTCCTTCTTCATAGCAATTTAAATCTACTGAAGCACTGATTTTTGTGGTGAGTGCTTCAATCTGGAAGTGATTGGGGTTCTCTGCTTGCTCAGTATAAAGCAATTTAAAATTATGCATCTGCTTCACTTTTATCTGAAAATGATTGGGGTTCTGATCATGCTCAGCATTGAATGATTTTAAATTATTTAAATACCTTTTTTAAATCAATGCTTCATGTTTGGGACTGAATCCTAGGAGGCTCCAGTACATTACCAGGCATTGTAAATTATACAGGAATTTTATATTTTACACAGTCTTTCATTTCCTAAAGAATCAGTTTGGAAGAGTGAAAAAGAATAAAGCATGACACTTTAAGTCATCGTTATGCAAAAATTAGAAACCTAGTAATTTTTTTTTAAATACCATAAGAGACCTTTTTCCCCACAGCCAAATTCCCATTTCCTACCACATCCTAGGAAGCATGAGATTTTCATTAGCTTCATAATTCTGCTTCAGCAAATTGATATAAATAATTTCAAAGCAGAAGAACAGAGCCAAAAAGAAGTTTTCCCATTCCTGAAAAATGGGAAGGATTTACTCCCACAGTATTGCCTTGACCACTTCATGTCAAGTAAGCTTTCAGATTTTCTGCAGCATGGACCCAGGGTGCTCAACAGCTTCTGGTTCAGGTTTGTTGCAAATATTAAGTAGGAAATTCCAGATGGACTCCAGAGAGATCTTTCATGATTTAACAGAACTGATACAGAGAAATCTGTTTGGTTTATTTGTTTTATTAGTGGAGGTACCGTTCTCAATAGTCAAGAACATCCTCTTAAGGATTTTGATAAGAAAGGAGAGGAAATTGAGGTGTGACATCTGAAAATAGCACTAAAGAAATACAAATGGAGAGCTGGGGAACCCAGCTGAGAAGTTACAGAATTAGTGAATCCCCCACTTCCTTCTTACCTGGTACCTTTTGTTAATACTCTGCCAATACACTTACATTTCCTACCAAAATAAAATCCAATACAAGTATTTTTATACTTCCCATGAAGACATTCAAGTATCATCTAACCTCTGGTTTTAAGATGTAACAGACTAGATAGAAAAAAATTAGTGACTAATTTCTTCAAAAGGTTTGTCTTCGTATTTAACTGCTTGCTTTGTAACAGAAAGGAAAAAAGGAAACACGACCATTTCTCACAAAGAAAAACACCCCAATGTTCCTCTGAACAGTAATTTGAAAAGGCAGAAGCTATTCCTTAAAGCTATTGACATGCCTTACTAATCATAGGTTTTTAATTGTTTCTCCAATTTCAATTACTAAGTAAACACAGACATCCTCAATTGCACTACACAGAGCTCCCCCCTACCCAGTTAATCATGGTCACTGTACCTATTCCCTAGGCTGAGCTTTCAGAGTTCTCAGCTTCTTCAAGCCCTTGTTATTCCATCTTTTGATTCAGAAACCCAAATATCAACAGATCTTCTTCAAAAAGATGTGTCCTGGCTTCAGGAAGGACTGTTTTCCTCTCTCCTAATAATCACCTGCTGTGTCCCACGTACAGAATTAAGTTGCAAGGCGTTGCTAAACTAATTTGAAATATTTTGCTTAGTTTAAACCTCATATTATAGTAATTAAAGAAGCCATGAGAAACCATAATTAAAATAAGTGTCCAACAAATACAGGAATATTCTATTGTTGAGAAGCATCTCCTCACGGCAGGAGTTTCTCTTGCGAGAAACAAGATTAGGAAATGAACCAAAAGCAAACCAGAAAGCAAAACAAATTGTGTCAATTGCTGCCTCATTTTAGTTTATGAATGCTTTCATCTGTATTTTACTTCTTTGATATTGCCATTTTAGCAGAGAAGGTGTCAACAGGCTTCAGGCTGTGATGCTGGAGCTGTTGCTTATTCCCAAAGTTCCCAGTCAGTGTGAGAAGGATTTCCCCTCCTCCCTTCTATCCCAACCCAGTTACCCTCCCTGTGTTCCCCATCTGTAAGGGAAAACAATAAAATACAATTAATGCACATAGCAGGGAGGCTCTGTGATTTACTTCAGTCTTTAAGAGATTTGAAATCTTGAGTAACAAGTCGTGTATAAATGCTGACAGATATTGCCCGTTTGAGGCACCAGCAGTAACCATTTGGAGTGTACAGAAATAAGAGCATGTTTAAAGCATCAAAGTTTCTAAAATACTAGGCCTGTTTTAGCTTTTCATTCTCTTGTTACACCCTCTCCCTACATGTCAGTTAAAAACTGATAGCAGCCTCATAAAAGTCTCCTTTTCTGAGATTAGTTTTAGACCTTTCCTCCTTTGAATCTATTTTTCTGCAGTGGGAGAACATTGAGAGACTTGGACTAGAATCTAACAGAAGTATTTGTCAAAGTTGTAATGCTTTTTAGCTTAAAATTATTTCTAAGTTGCTCTGTTAAATAGAGATGCACAATAGTACAGTGCAAGATTAGATATTTATTTGGTAGAGACATCTACCAGAGTTGCAAGTACCAAACATCTGTTCTTTCCATTTCTGACTTATTTTACATAGATTCTGATGAAGCAATAAACTGCTGAAAATTATGACTCAGCTTTTAGTTCTCTAGTTTCCAATGATTGAAGGTTCTTTATTACTGAAGAGCAAGAAGCAACCCAAGCACACTGTCCACAGTTTCCAGAACTGCCTTTGACTCATGATGAAATAAAACTCATTAATTAGAAGAGTCTCTCCAGTAAGTTCAAGTATACTGTAATGTCACTTTTTCCCTTCTGCACTCATTAGTTTCTTGACAACATCTTCATTAGTAACCAACAAAAAAATCAATACCAATGTACAAAATGGAAGACTCAAACCCTTGCAAGAAGTTTCTGCTTAATGTGACACCAGGTTTCAAATCCACTCAGGACAATTTTAAGTTTCTTATTTAAAGCAGTGAACTACACTGTAAGAGAAAAAAAGAGCTTTTGAAAAATAAAGCCATAATGCAATTGAGACAGTTATGTTCACTTGTGACAGCAATAAAGCTACAATCCCTTATTGTGTCCTTTGGCCACAGAAATAAAAGCCAAGTAGCAACAGGAACAAATATTATATGGAGCAGATGGAGAATGAGAAAATGTTTGACCAGATGTCAGGAAAAATCACTCATTTTATTACTTTATTTTTTAAAAATTAACTGAAATCCAAAAAAATAGGCATAGTAGACTTGGCAATATGTATCTGCTAGTAAAAAGATTGCTGGAAAAACAAGAGCTTGCTGCTATTATTTATTCTCATGTAGTGAGACAAAGCAGCACTTCCAGGGCTTTGGGTTTTTTTAATCAATTGGTAAAGAACTCATTGAAAATTGATTAGCCCAAGGGAGAAGCACAATGGAGAGGCCTTGAAGGAGAAATGAGAGTTTGGGGCATAGGGAGGAGGACAAAAATCTCATGCTAGCTCCAAATGAACACAGATGCTGCTACACAGCAGTGGTGTGCACAGGATGGGTCTTTATTCAGCTCCGAGACAACATCCTAGACCCCACGCCTCTGTATCCAATATAAACACATCAGTGTTTCTTGGCATGCACTTAGGTTTCCCTGACACAGCTCACATTGCTTCCATGCTCACCAAAACCTGCTAAAAGAGGGCAAAGGAAGAAGGAATGATTGCTCTTATTTCATGGTTTGCTCTAGTCAGCTTAGAAGAGGGAGATTTCTCCTGCCAAGCTACAAGGGCAAAATCCTAACCCCTCATGAAGGTCTAATCTGTGACAGGGCCAGAATCCCATCCCACTCATTTTTATTCAAGCTTCATGCCTTTCCACTTGGCAATTTATTACTTGTCATTAGCTGGCTTCTATGGGCTAGGTTTGGTTTCTCTCTTTTTTTGGCTTTCATTTATTTTCCCTTATCCTACACCCTAGGAGCTGCCAGTATTATTGGCCAGTTGAAAGGGGCACATGTGCATGAATTCCCCTCACAGCTTTGACAAAAACAAGAGCATCCATTCCACTCTAAGTAGTGTTCAGTTGCCAGATAGAAAAATGCAGGTGGTCTGTGTGCTCACAGGAAGTAGCCTGAGAGAGGATTTCACACCAATACACACATAACCACTTTTGTAACTCAAGTTTCCACGGAAAATTGCACTACACCCCACAGATCACAAGACTAGTATACTCTATAACCTATACCTGCACAACAATATTAATTACTTTATTAATTTAATTGCATTATTATTATTTATTACATTTCAGAGTAATGTAGACACAGGGAAACTCTGCTTAGCTGAGGAAACACTTTTCCAACCCCCAGCCCAGGTTGTGAAACTGGTAATACTTTTTTCCTACTGCATAATCTAAACCAAACCAAATAAATAAGTGCTGGGAGAAGAAGTTATAACATCAAGGAGTAAAGATGGGCATTTTCAAATGAGAACCATGCTTTGAAGTATTTCAAGTACCAACCAAGGTGCCTACATATAACTTTGTAGAGTACTGAAAACCAGACTTGTCACCTTTGCCCAGTTCAGTGAATCACAGGACAGTTTTGCAATGGCTACTAATAAAAACCAGCTTTTAAATTATTTTTTTTTTTTTGTATTTGAACTTCAGATCTACAGATGAAGAGCAAAGCTACAACAACATCTCCAATTTACCTGACCCAGTTTCAAGAAAAGCTATATTGTAAGCTACACTTTCATTAGACTGAACGCTCACCAAAGAGGATTCTGGCAAGCAGAAATAATGCATGAACTCCAGAGGTGTTGCAGGATGCCTTCTTTCTCTATTATCCTCCTTAGTTTGTATTTCCCATTATATTTAGGGTCCCCCACTGTGCCATAAAGAACAGTGAATTTATCTGGAGCGTAAATTAATACGAAGCTACAGCGGCGGTTTCTCCCTTCCCCTAGGAATTATTTCTGCAACACACCTGTTTCAAACACACAGTAATTATTTTGCTGTTACCTGCTCCTAGAAGAAAGGAAGCTTGATAGCCAGGAATTGAACTTGCCCTTTTTCCCCTTTCACTGTATCTGCCTCCAGCAGCCGGCTGGGAAACGCCGCTCAATTCAAGGCAGCCCCTTGGCACCACATGAACAGAACCTCTGCTCCCAGCAGAAGCAGGAAAAGTTTTGCCATGACACTCCTTGTTGCTTTTGACAAGTTTATTCAAAAGCAAATATTTCAGGGGGGAGGTCTGTCATTCTAATCCTGTTTCTTTGTGAGAGAGCAGCTAATGCAATTTCGGCTGCCTGAATGGAAGGGTTTTTGCTTCCAGATGTTCCATTGTGCCCTGCAGACAACTGCTGCTACAGGACTGACACCAAGAGACAGGTATTATGAGTGTTTTTTCCAGTCTTAGCTTCCTCTTAGCCCAGGGTTTACAGCTTCATTGTCAGTTCCTGCAGTTCTGATAGGCATGGCAGAAGGCAGTGGGATGCTATCCTTCTGTAGGGCTGCCATAAAGCAACAGGAGGGCAACTGTGCAAAAGTGGGAAATTTAGGTTACTTTGGAAAGGTTGTTTAGGAAATGAAAATGCACCAAAGGTAGAAGAAAGTTGCAGGCTGTACATCCAGGACACAAATGTTGAATTGCAGTATCCCAGATCAGCTGTCCTATCATAGAATCATAGAATAGGCTGGGTTGGAAGGGACCTCAGAGATCATCAAGTCCAACCCTTGCTCCACTCCCCCCGTGGTTCCCAGCCCATGGCACTGAGTGCCACATCCAGGCTCTTTTGAAATATCTCCAGGGATGGAGAATCCACCCCTTCCCTGGGCAGCCCATTCCAATGTCTGATCTCCCTCTCCAGAAAGAAATTCTTTCTCATGTCCAACCTAAATCAACCTATGGTGACTGGAGATCCAGCAGACCTGCAGAACACCTCTGCAGAGGACACTGTGAAACACAAGGAGTTAGTGGCCAAGTCACCATGATTAGTACAGCCAGCTGAAAAAAAAAAAACAAACCTGGAAAAAGGTTCTACTAAACTCTGGCAGCAGCCTAAGACGGTAACACAGACATATCAGTTACCTGACAGGATGCAGAATGGCTAAGTACAAGAAAATGCACAGAAAAAATCCTTACTTACAAATCAAGCATTAGCTTTACCTCTTGGAATTAACACTGGCTGACCAATAAGCTGGTTTTATTTCATTAATAGTGTGTTAAGAGTTATAATCACCATAATGTGCTTTTTTCATCCAGCCTCTACAAGTGCTAATGAAATAAGCCTTATCATGAAACTCTTGAAGTTTTATTTTGTTGTTTGTTTTTTTTTTAATTTATTTTAAAATCCCATTAGAAAATAGCAAATAAATGCAGACAAAACCATGCAGGAAGAAAAATAAAAAACCCCAAGGGTGTCTAAATCTACTTAAATCTAAATGTAGAAATGTTTTTAACAGATTGAGATTTACATCTGCCTGTGCTTCTAAATATCAATTCACATTCTTTCACAAGCTGTTTATTGTCCAATAGCAACATGTTTTCTTCCCATTAGATATGAATTGTGACTTATAAACAGTACTTATCCAGATATTAGGCTTTTTTTTTTTTTTTTTAACAACAAACTTCTGCCAGGGAATTAAGAACTTTCTTTTCAATACATACTGTAACTAATAAGCTGCTCCACAGGACTGCTGAGCATTTGCAGTTCTCTCTGGAGTCAATGGAGGCTGTAGGTGTTGAGTTATTTTCCATAGCTAAGCCTTACACACACACACTGGAGAATAAACACTGCCCCAGGACATGTCTGCCACCCATGCCAAGCACTTTGTGCTTTGCCCACAGCAACCACATCAAAATATTTTTGTATGGGCAATCCAGTTACTGAGTGTGACTACAGAATTCCATTCTACACACAATTACCCAGACGGATGAGTAATCACTATGTAACAACTTCACACACATATTTTCTGGTTACCAAAATCTTGGGAAAACAATCTGTTCCCCTCATTTTCTCTTCCAGAACAGAGAACACATCATAAAGACCAAAATTTGCTCCAACCAGACCAGGGGTCAGTGATATTGAAGAAGTGGCATCCCCAGAGCTTTCCCAACCCAAGAGCAGCAAGCTAAGTGCAGGGCTGCATTCATACACCACAAATGCCACATTCTGGGAGATGAAAAGAAATGGTGGTGTCTCAGAGAATGATTGTTATTCTCCAAGCCACTGGGAAAAAAAATATTCTTATTTTGAAGTACTGTAAGTGATCCCCTTTTCTCTGAAAGAAAAAAAGTAATTGCTTCTGATTTGCTTGTTATCAAAGCATGATGATGCATCCTTTTATTCAGTACCAATTCTTGTAATAGACAGACATAGCTGTTCAGATATGCCACTTCTCATCCATATGCTATTTTCTTTTCCTAGTGTTTTTTGGGGGGAAAAAAAAAATTATATAGCACAAAGGAAAGAAGGCAAAAATTCAAAGCAGTATAGTGATGCTAAGTAGGAAGAGAGCTGTTCTTCCAGAGGCTACAGAATGTGCTCCTCCTTCCTAACCACAGTTACTGATGTGAGCAAATTAACCACCTGGCCTATATTCAAATATCAATTCTCTTGCAATTCCTTCCCCTAGTGTTGAAATAAGAGAAAAACCTTAGAATATAAATTGTTATGAGAGGGTCATGTGTGACTCTATCTATATATATATATATATATATATATATCCTGGAGTTTTTCTAACTGCAGGAGAATAGGACTGGCTTGTAAATAAGGAGCTGTAATCCAGCATAACAAAGCAGGTGACATCTCCAGCAGTTGTCATCAAATGTCTTCCAGGCTGGCACACTCCTGACTGACATCCAGGAGGTTTGGCTGGGGGCCTTTCCAGCCCCAAGGAAATGTGGATAACAACTGTCTGCCTGTCTGATCCCCATCTCCCTTATTTACCTGGTGATTTGCAGGGGGGGGAAGGGGTTAGGTTATCAATTACATCTCCTGGCTGCACATTGCCTCCTGCTTCCCGATCTCAGTCAAGCAAGACATAAATCCTTGAGGTCATGTCTTGATTTTCTCCCTTTCCTATAGCAGAGAGCACACAGCTCCTGTCATACTAAATCATTTCCAGAAGTGATAACTGACAGAGGAAAAAATACTTTGGATAGTAGCAGATTTACACCAGATGTGAACGTAGGACACTAGAAAGACGTTGGGATTAAAACATACAGAGAATCAATGAGGCAGAGAGCTTTAGGAAACCATTTCTGGATGGCAGATGCAGCAAAGAAACTTGTGGCTTGACTCTGGAAAGGGAGAGAAAGCTGCCAAAGTCCCTGTGATCTCTCTCCCCTTTTATTTTATTATTTTATTTTACTTTTTTACACTGACACAGGCTGCTTTTGAACTGAAAGATCCTGAGAACTGCTCCAAAACTTATGAAAAATCATTGGGAATCTGTCCAGAAACTAATATGGATTTTGGATCAGACAACAAACTCTTTCCTCACAATAAAAATATAAAAAAATAAAAATCACATTTATAAGATCAAGAAAAGAGAGTAATAAGGACCCTAATATGCCACAGTGTTTGCCAGGGGATAACAGCACATACATAACACAGGCTATTTAATTTTACACCAATACACAATTGAAGTGAGGGGTTTTATGATACCTTCTACACAGAGAAAAAAAACAAATGGATAGATTAGGATAAAATGTTGTAGGCTCTGACTATAGAAAACAATATAAGAGTTTTAGATTATATGCTGAAAAGACTAATATAGCAATTTTTATACTCATATGAACATTATTTTCCTATAGAAAATATTTCTAGTTTCATTCCAACAATCAAGGTCTACAACAAAAAAAATAATAACTGTATTATCATGTTCTGAGACATTAAAAACTTCATTAATAACTGGCATTGGTTTGTGTCCTTCCTTTTCCTCTTTGCTATTCTTTTTTACTTCTCTGCACTCTAAATCAACAGCACATGTTTCAAAATTACTACTTCATCATGAAATGTGTTTTAATATAGTTGGTACAAACTGAAAAGAGACAGGAAGGGTGCAAAGTATGAGAATTAAATGACCCAACTGATCTTTTTAGACCGAAAATATATTTGCACACTGGTGATACTCAGGCACAAGGATGATCCAGGCCATGTTACTCCTTCAAATAATCACCTTTTTCAGAGCACTTATGCCATAGCAACATTAACCATATCTTAACTTGATTGAAAGTCTAATAAAGTTAATGAAAGTTTCTCCCTGGATCAGATCCCTAAATTTTCAGAGCAAAGAGAACAAGCCTGGGTGTTCTTCTCTTTGCCAGCACATTCAAATCCAACTATTTCCTTGTTAAGAGTCCCTCAAGCACCTTTCTGTCCCAGCCATCTCAGTTTCTTTTCATAGCTTTAAAAACAGTATTTGAGAGCAAGTCTCTACTTATTTCCATGTGCTAACAGCACAATAGTAATCTACACAAAAGGAAACTACAGAGTGTAAGGAATAAGGCAGTGATGCCAGAGATGTGTTTGCTACTATATACAGCATTAAAAAAATCCCCCACACTCACTGGGTCTTTGACTTTTAAATGCCATGGCTCAGTGGGGTCCCCCAAGCATGGGGACAGGCTGACAGAAGCAGAGAATTATCATTTGCAACAACAGTCTTCAAAACAAGGTACTGTACTCAATTGAATAATGAGCCACCAGCAGCTCCACAGGCAATATGTTTCACTCCTATAAAGAACAAAGTTATAGGACTTTGTCATTTAAAGGGTTTTGACAAAAAAAGCAATAGATTCCTCTCTACTTAGGCTCAAAATGTTTTTTTCTGACTCCACCTTTCTGCTAGCTCCTTTTAACACTCCCTGTTATGAAACACTCTGTCTCACTGCCATCTGATGAAGACTTCCTTCTTTTCCTCCCTGCCTTAAAAACTTTCCCTGGGTAGACACACCAGTCACACTGGGAAGATATCCAGTTGCTCAGAGCTTTCTTTTTCACTTAGAGAGTAACTACCCACATCTCCACCACCAGAGATAACAATCTCCCGAGCTGAAACACTTGAGCACACACATTAAATAGAAACCATCAAATAGATCCATCCCTTTTTATGCTCCTAGTCTTGCTACCAGGATACTTTAGCCAGGCTTCTTCACTAATCCACAACTTCTCCTGTTACCCACCTGCTACAGAGCAAGGTGGTTTTCATTTCCTAGCTCAATTCCTTCAGCCCATTTCAATCTGAAGTCTGCTTGTGTGGCAAACAAAGGTTCCCACCTCCCAAAGAGAAGAGCTGACTTTTGAGGGGAGATTTCAGTCCCACATCCTGAGCACTGCAGCAATCCCATTGCACCACTTATGCCTTTGGTAAAAGTTGTTAGGGAATGGGGATGAAAAAAAAATAAATTAGCAGACTGGTAACTTCCCCCTTGAGGCAGCTTCCCCAGCCTTTCAAATGGGAATCCTATCCAGCAGTGCTGTTTCTGTTCTTTGGATTCATGATCACAATAAGGAGACTTAGTAGCTAGGTGGGAATTGGGTAGCACTAAAGAGGAACTCCTTGAAGGGATGAGATAAATGAGAAACATCCAGCAAAAGAAGGTATACTTAGAATTCCTGTTGTTTTTGTGAACTCTGTGGCAAACCACCAGAGTACTGCAGCTGAAAACCCAAGTTTCAGATGGTATTTTTAATTTCCCACCCCTGAAATTGCTCCACTGGGGGCTCTTCAAGAGGCTGAAGTCCTACATGACATATAAGACTCATGGCTTCCCTTTAAAATCCCTTTTAATGTATAGTGATGCTACCACTGGGAATATTTCCAAAGCAGCAATTATAAATCTCCTTAAAATTCTACTGTTCTTCAGATGACAGATTTTAAAGTCAAAGAGAAACACAAAGATCATCCAGGTCCATATTACTGCATAACAAACATCAAATATTTTTCCTCAACAATTCCTCTTCCTAGTTCAATGACTTGAGCTGGATGCCAAGGGTAAGATCCTGTTTTTTCCTCATTGAAACAGCCCCACAGGGGTTTAATTTCAGCAAGGGATGTAACAGTATTTTTACATCAGTGTCCTTGTGTGACAGAAACCCTAAACATGGAGCAAAGCCTGTGCCACAAAGCAGTGAAATTCCCAGTAATTACAAAAATATTAACAATTTCTTCCCAGTCACTGAGATCAGAAAATAGAAATCCAAGGTCTGGTAGGAGAATCTGTTTGGGAGAGAACCACTAACACACAAATGGGATAATCCTTGGTGAAATACAGAGCTGACTGGTTAGTTCTCAGCACAGTATTCTTCATAAGAAAAGGCAGTTTTACCAAGAATAAAGCTTTTCAGGGGCATTTGTATCTGAAACCAAATTTCCAATGATACCAGAAGAAATTAATGATATTTTGCCTTGCATAATACTGAGTTAATGTCAAGACATTTAATATTTAAAAATCAAAATACTATGTTTCAGTAATGAGAAATTACAGCATTTAGATGATTCCAGAGGGGTTTTATTTGTTTGCTTTGGCATTTAATTTCTATAGTAATTTTTACTGGGAGAAACTCGGAGCACAGTTTTCTTGAATTTTTTTCCTTTCCTTCAGAATATCCATGCCACATCCTTGTCAGTGCTAATCCAGTTTACTTAATTGAAATTTTGTTCCACTTGGTTTCTGAAATCCCAACCCAGATGGCTTCAAACTTGACTGTCTCCTAGGGGTCTCCTCTCTAATGGTAACCCTGAAACACACATTACCCCTGCCAATTTAATAAGCAGAGGAAGGTTCCTCAGCTTGTAGCATCATGTCCAGCAAAACAAACCTTGGTTATAAGCCTCATAAACACTTTCTAAATGTACACCTGCACCTGAATTGTTTTCTCACACTGATTACACACTTCTCAAGCATATTTACTTCCCATGTTCCAAAGCAGCCACCTTGTCCTTTTAAAAACATTGGACACTTATAATCAGGTTAGTAAATATGTTTTGCATCTCAGATTGAAGCGTTGCAAGGTTTTTGTTGTATGAGGGTGTGTGGGGAGGGTTTTAAAAACAAAAAAAAACTTGCTTGTGATTCATGATGACATTTTCCATCACTTAAACACATTTATATGACTATAACTTAATCCTACAAGGCCCTATCTGTCCCAGGAGACAGATATTCTGCTGATGGAGCTAAACTGGCACAGCATTTCTGCAGCATCAAAAGAAAGCAGAATTAGGCCAGGAAGGATCACATTTGAAAGTCCATTTTTCACTCTTCAGGTGGGAGCCAGCACTTGGAAAGTTGATACAAGGCAATAGAAAGTGGCAGCACACATCCCCCAGGCTTCAGTGCAGCCCAGGAGGAAAAGTATAATCAAAGGCAAAAGCAGCACAAGGCACGTGCAGTCCCATATCTTAAAGGCAGAACTCCATCCCTCCTCCTGCCAGCACAGCTGTGGCAACAGTAGGCTCACCTCCTTCCTAAAAGAGTTCACCTGAACTCTTAATAGAAATACCCAGGACAGCAGAAGCTGTAAGAAGCATGTAAGAATCTTTTTTTGACACCATTTCACTAATATGAAACAAACTCTGACACCTGGGTTCCACATCTGAAAAATCAGCGTGATTTCCCTCAACCCTTAATTGTCATGCAGCATGTAATGCACCTTACTCTGATATTCCTGGCAGGAGACAACAATATTAGCTATGAAATCTGTAGGCTTCTGCCAAATTCAACTATACTGGCATCAAAACCCCTGAAAGGGGGAGACAGGGCTTAGAAATCGAGGAGTAATTTAATGCAAATGTTCCACACTGCTCCCCAGGCTCCATGATTAGAGATGTCAAAAAAATGTAAGTGCTCCTTCTGGTTAATATTATGGAGAACTGATTATTACTTTTTGTATACAAGGTTTTCTAAAATGATTGTATTTTTGATAAGTAAGCCTCATTATTTGGTTCACTGAAGTGTATTTTACATTGTGCTCAATAATTTCCTCTCTTTCCCCCCCCCCAGGTGAAAGCTAATTGTTAAGCTCTGATTTTAACCACGATTTTCTTTTACTTAACTTATTTTTACTCCCTGGTGTAGTAGATAATGGTATATTCAAGAAATAAATAAATAAATAATAGGGAGGAAAAAAAATACACTTGCTAATGCAGGTAGGCATAAATTACATTGAGGGCTAAATTGTTTCAAACACACACCACCTAATTTTCTCAGAGAAATGTTTAAAAAGCCCATTTGGAGACTGATTTTGAAGGTGAAAGCACCCATGTGTGCAAGGTGAGTGGAAGTTATATTTATAT